>NC_057715.1:26953927-27070150 GCF_004010195.1 Chiloscyllium plagiosum
TTATTCCTGATGAAGGGCTTTTGCCCGAAACGTCGATTTCGAAGCTCCTTGGATGTTGCCTGAACTGCTGTGCTCTTCCAGCACCACTAATCCAGAATCTGGTTTCCAGCATCTGCAGTCATTGTTTTTACCTCCAAATTAACCTGTTGAACCATAACCTGGTGTTTTGCAATTTTTAGTCATTGTCTGAGAAAGGCAAAACACTCAAATGTCCACTCACCAGCTGCACAACTCTTATACACAATCAGGTATCTCAATGCATTTATATCTCATTCAGGGAGAACTCAGTTGGGAATGGAGAATTTAAAATGTGGTGAGCTGACTTTTTAAATGATTATGCATGATATGCAAATATTTGCAAAAAGGCTTGTCACCAGGAACCTCGACCTGCCTTTAAAGTTCAGAGAACATAACTGCAAAAGTTCATCTCACCACCAAAATTTGAAATTTTGGCCTCCTTTCCTTCCGACAATGTACAAACCAACTCAAATATTTCACCAGAAGGTTATCTTGTTAAATGAATAATTCTCTCCAATGTTATAAAGTAGCATACAGCTACATCAACAACTAGGGATGGGCAATAAGTGCTGGTTCAACCAATGATGCTACACCTCATGAATGAAGTTTTAAAAATTGACACTGGTACTCTGTTGCAGTACTGAGTCCAGTAGTACATTGTTGGAGGTTCCGTATTTTGGATGGATATTAAACAGACTGCCGAGTTAGGTGGCTGTAAAACATTCTAATGCACTTTTCCAAAGAAGAGCTGCGGGTTCTGCCCATTATCCTGACTAATATTCAGCTCTCAACCAATGCTATTAAAGCAGATTATTTAACCAGTATCTCATTGTTGCTTGCTTCTTACAAATTAGTTAATGGATTGCAAATCACTCCACCAGAACATTCTCCAAGTCTGAGATTTTGTACCAACAAAGATCCTGGGAGTGATGATCACCAACAATCTGTCCTGATCCACCCATGTTGATGCTATGATCATGAAAATACAATATCTCTACTTCCTCATGAGGCTAAGGTAAATTCATCATGCTGGTCTTCGTATCTACAGAACTGAAGTATAAGCACTTAGAAGTTATGAAGCAGTTTATAAAACACAGGTTAGATCCCACTTGGAACTGTAGGATCTGAGAATTACACCTGAGGAAGGAGAGATTGACCTTAGAAGGAGAACAGCATAGGTTTATAAGAATGATACCGGGACTTCAGCAGTTTAGTTATGAGGAGAGATAATATAAATTAGGCCTACTTTATCTCAAACATGGAAGATTAAGGGTGATCAGATCAAAGTCTTCAAGATGTTAACAAAAAGACAGGATAGGTAAAGATAAATGATTTCATTTGTTTGGGGATTCTAGAACCAAGGAATATAGTCTAATAATTGGGACTAGATCATTCAGGAGAGATGTAAGGAAACATTTCTACACACAAAATGGGGGTAGATGTTTTGAACTCTCTTCCAAAAATGGTAGTGGATGCTGGATCAGCTCTTAATTTCAAATCGGATTTAGATTATCTTTTTGTTAAACAAAGTTATTAAGGGATAAAGACCAAAGGCAGGCATTTGGAGTTAGGTCACAGATCAGCCATGATCTCATTGAATAGTGGAACAATAGTCAATGGTCTACTCCTGTTCCTACATTCCTAGGTTTTGAGTGTGAAATGCAATAAATAAATGAAAAACTTTAAAAAAAAATTATCCTGAAACAGATCGCAGGAACTTTTTATGTTTAGGAGAACTATTTCCAGTAGGGTTATCAAACTGTAGCAGTGTTACAGACTGATGTTATACCACAATATAATAACATTCTAATGCTGCTCGGTTGTACAGAATGTGAATAATTTAGAAAAAGAAAGTGCTGCCAAAGATTTTCCACTTCACTCATCAGGACAAAAGCAAGAAATTCAAATTTCAAATAATCACAATGTATTCTACAGGTGAAAAAGGATGCTGATTAAGTAGCCTGTAAAAGTAAAGGGAAATTTATGTTGTGAGATTTAAAAATACTATTGTGAAAGTGTAAATAGTGATAGACAGTGAAGGAAACCAGATGAAAGTGATTCTCTTTGGCAACTGCTGTTGCAGAATCCTAATTCAATTCCTTCATTCCGAAGCCAGAAGATTATAAGGATAGTTATTGCCAATTCAGCCACTTCCTGCTTAACTAGGGTGTGCCAAAAAATTATATAATGACCCAATCAGATCAGCTAAGATATACAAAGTCAACAGCCTTCAACTTTACACTGTATTAAGGATTTCTTCTCATTGAACTATCAATGTACTCTATTCAATTACTAACAAGGCAAATTAGTCTGTGCTGTGTCCTTGATGACCCTGTTCATCACTAGGAAATATTCCATCATTCACATCCTTCCTTTTTCAGCTGTGGTTCTGTGGTAGCACTTTCACATCTGAGTCAGAAGAGTTTGAGGGTCAGGTCCCACTCCAGAGTTCTGAGCACAAAATGTAGGCTCACAATACTGAGGGATGTGCCATTCTTTAGTTGAGACATTAACCCCAGGCTGCTGACCAGCTGTTTCCTCAAGCATCCCTTCCTGAGAGAGTCACAAGGGTTGGGTTGCTGGTTATTACTTCACACACGACACTAAGGAGAAATATGACAGTAAGAAGCAGTTTGGGTTTTCATTGAAATGTTGGCAATTCTAAAGTTCGGGTATATAAAGTTGTTTCATATGCAGTTATTGCTTTTGGAAAGGATTTCAATCAGGTGCCTTGAGTTTAGATAATAGTAGTTTATTGGACAGAGGAAGAACATTTACAAGCAGGACCTGAAGAGCAAAACAAAACAATGTAGACATCAATTGAAGATTATCTGTGTATCTATGGCACAAATACTTACCACATACTTGTATGAGTGGTGCCCTTTGCTCTTCTTCCTGATCCTTTTGCTGCCTTTGCAAGCCAAGTCATGCACAACATAGTCACATTCTTTCAGGCCATGGTCATACTATAATGTAGAAAGAGCCAAAATTGATTCAAGTGTGTGTGAATGCATATTGGCTTGTCAATTAATACTGAATTTTTCCTTTGGAAAAGCAAAGATGTGGAGAAATCTACAATGTTAGGTGAAAAAAAAGTGATCGTTCAATACAAGTGACATCAAAGCTGATATCAGACTGGTTAAGAAGAGCAGCAAAATAAGGATTCAAAAGCAAGTCCTAAGTAAGTATTAAGAAAATACATCCAATGTTGATGCTTATCTCCATCAGTTTGGCATCAAACATCATTAGATGTGTTCAGGGTGAGTATGCCACATGATGAGGTGGCCAGAACAACTGCTCTATCCACTGACCATCCAATCAAAATTCTGAGGAATATCTAACCCTCATGGTCTCCATCTTGTTGACAAAAAAATTGCTCAACCTTCTCACATTTGTCAAGAGAAGTAAAGGTACAGGGATCAAAGAAAGCAAAACAGTCAGTAACATGGAAAAAGAGACTAGGGTTATGTTCAAGAAACAGTGAGGTCTGCAGATGCTGGAGATCAGAGTTGAGAGTGTGTTGCTGGAAAAGCACAGGAGGTCAGGCAGCAATACACTCTCAACTCAGGTTATGTTCATCCCTTCAAGTTAATCCAAGAGTAGTTGGCAGGCTTGCTGGAGGGGAAAAAGACATAGGTGAGCTCATTGTGTGGCTGGTGTGCTCAAGGGTCTGTCCCTTTGACTCGAGGGAGTTATTGCTGATGGGTACACAAGCTGACAAACTTGAAGAAATTACAAAATATTTGAAACCACAAAAATGGAGACAAGGACGCAAGTAAGCAAGTTGTTAGGACAAATGACTTGGGAATGCAGTTGTAAATGAATTGGGCAGATGCAAAAGGAAGCATATTGAAAGCTTTTAGGTGGATATTAATTATGAGAAATGCAAAAACATAATAACACAGGCAGAAAGTTGTCTTTGAGGACTTTAAAATTTGATCATTGTCTCTCATGAAGTGATAGTTACATACTGATTTCCAACAAAGAAGTTAATGCTATGTCAATTAAGTCCTTGAAAATAATTTATTTCAGTATCAAGTTAAGAACAGGAACAGAAATTACAGCCATGATAATAAAATTAGAGCCTCACAATAAATAAATCAATCAAGCAATATTAGGATGGTTTTGTTGGTTCTTCAATGATGTTGAAACTTTATTGCTGGAACAGCACAGCAGGTCAGGTATGTCAATTAAGTCCTTGAAAATAATTTATTTCAGTATCTAGTTAAGAACAGGAGCAGAAATTACAGCCATGATAATAAAATTAGAGTCTCACAATAAATAATCAATCAAGCAATATTAGGATGGTTTTGTTGGTTCTTCAATGATGTTGTTAATCCTACTTGAATGAAAACATTTGGAAGTTGAATAGATGAATAGAATCTTACATCTCAATGGAATGCCATGTTTGCAGTGATCACTGGGTCAGAGAGTCAGGGCTACAGGCAGGAATGAAAATCATGAGCCCAGGTGCTCCTCCCAGCCTGGGCCCCCAGCCTCACACCTGATCTGAACACAGTGGCTCAATTCTCAACCAATGCGTAATGCACAATGCAAGAGCTCGAATGTATCCCACTGTTCCAGGCCGGTGAGGGTTACGAAGTAGCATAATTCCCCCACTTACTGCTGTAAGACTGCCATTACATCAGTCTGAACCAAGAAAATTAGTCAGAATCAAAAACATAAACTGTGGACTGAAATTAACATTCGATGTGCAAGAAAGACCTGGTTTCCATGCCTTCAATGATTTACATCAATGAGTTACATCATGATCCAAATATATTGCTCAATGAATTATGGGAAATTGCAAAAAATGAGAGGCTTAGTAAGTGGCTTTGCATGCATCATATTTCATCACTAGATTCCTTTAGCAAAGAGTAATCTTGTCCATTCATTGACACTTGAAGAACTGAATTCACAATGGGCCATTTCCTCAACCCAACTATAATCTTTTAACAAACCCAACATTTTTATATTTGCCTTTTTTACTTGTGGAAATTTATTCATCAGAGGGTTTCAGCCAAATAAGCAGCCACAAAGAAAAACTTTAAGTGGAAAGATAAATCACCCTCTCGCCACAAAAAGGCTATCCATCACTTTTCTTCAATAGAGAATATTTTTCGACTTGTAATTCCAAGGAACATAAATGCCTGAAGAAGATTTAAATTAATAAAGCAAGTATCCAGGGATAGCCATGCAAGAAATAGATATTTCAAACATTCTATAAATTATACATTGATATGCATTTATATATAATTTATATAATTGCAAATAAATATAGCTTTAGATTTACATATATAAGTGCACAATATTAAATGTGGCCACTCAAAATACTAATAAAAGGTATTTTTCTTCCAAATTTTTAATGTATAAGCTTTCAGACTAAATAAGGTGAAAGTGACCAAACATCACATTTCTGATGTATTACCTCTAATCCATAGTTCACTTCAAACCTACCCATTTTTCCTGCACCTTTCCTGAGGGCTTTCCCAGTAAAGCAGATAGTCCCAAGGTTTAATCTTTGCCATTGGAGTGAACAGCCTGCAGAAATTCAGCAAACACCAACTACACTTATGTAGATATTGAGCCAAAGGTCAATTACTAGTGGTCAGCCCAATGAAATTCCACCCAATCTCATTGAAGCTGCAATAAAAGTTCTAATTTGGGGGCGCAAACCCATTGTGGCACATGGTGAGGCTGTTTGACTCGTCAATTTTGTTCTGGTTCTCTGTTGAGCAGTCAATTCAATTCCCTGCTCTATCTTCATGGTCCTGAATATTTATTTCTGTCAACTCCCCATCTATTTGCCTTTTGAAATAATTGTTTATTTCCACTTCCACCATCCTCATAGGCAGCGAGTTCCAGATCATTACCACTCAATGTTTAAAATCAGGTCTTCCTCACATTTTTCCTGCATCTTTTGGTCAAAACCTTAAACCTTATTCTCCCCCCATTTTACAATCAGCTAATGGGAAGATGTTGATTTGTCCATCTTATATGAATTGCCATCAAGTGTCCCCTAACTCTCTTTTTCTGCTAAGAGACCAGTCCCAGATTCTCCATTCTAATATTGTCGCTATCATCCGTCATAAATATGGGTGATGAAGACTCAGCAGACAATGAAATTATTCAACTGAGAATGCACAATGACTGCAACTGGAACCCTATGGCTTACAAATGATAATGACATAAAAACAATCATCACTTAAAAGCCTGTGGAAACAAATAGGAGTCTTTCCATCTCCTCTGAGAATGCTGAGCAAATTGAGTACAGTATATTTTTCTGCAAAAATGAGCAAACTTCTAAAAATGTCAGTGTGACCTCCTACCCAGTTTAATAATATGACTATAAAGTTGCTGAGAGTCTTATAATAAATTTCAGTCCATTAGAACATAATTTAAAGTCTAGACCTCTGTCTCTGCACTTGGAAAAGAAAGCCTTGCTGCCATTTCACATTTGCTCCCTTGAATTTATGGATCAGATTTCATAAGAGACAGGCATGAAATTAAAGTGTGTAGAATGTTCATAACTTGCTGTTAATCATTTGCAAACAACCATTTATGCTTATGATTATCTTCCAGCAAAGGATTAATTAAAACACTATATCATATCAACACACATTACATATCCATCTGATTTATGGTTATTAAGTATATTTCACTGTAACTGTTTGGTGGTTTAAATGAATTACAGTTTTAAAGCTCCCTGTCTTGTCCTGTCTTTGATTACTATTAAACTATTTAACATGACTGACTTATGCTCTCCTAGCTGTTATAGCTGCATGCTGGATCGTGAAATATCAATACAATGGCTTAATTCAAACAATTACCATAAATTCCACTGATAACTGTAGGTATAGGATACTTGTGTGAAAACCTTGCATCCAGACACCAATAAATCTGAAAGGTTTGAAAGATTTGTAAAGTAAAATAGCTTCGTTTGAATGTATTGGTAGTGAACTACATATAGGGATGAATATGACTTGTAGAGTGGAGTACTGCATGAAGAACCTGCAAGAGTGATGCTGACATTCAACCTAAACATTTTTTTGTGTTATTGGTGTCAGAAGAGCTAGTGTTGATTATAAGAGCATTAAATTGTCTAAGTTATGAAAATATCCTGCTCTCCAATTTAAAAATTAGTTCTGTGAGTTATGTTCTTCTGCTTTAAATCCTCCTTAAGAACTATTCAGTTTCTCAAAGGTCAACCAAGAATATTCTGCAATTTTGCAATGGAAGAAAAAGGGAAAATTTATCAAATGAGGCCAGTGCTCATGATCAGTCCAGTGCATCTGGTCTATGCAGAAATCACACAATTTCAAAGTTTCAAGAAAGCATGTTAGAAATAAGTATCCAACAGGTGATATCTAGGAAAAAGGTTGGATTTTTCTTAAGTGGAATCCTATTGGTAGCTGGAGTTGATTGCTATAATCAGATCTGATTCGAACTCCAAGCCATGTGTGAGCAGCTGTTCCAACCCAATACTCATTGCAAGCTCCAACCACTTCCTTCGACCTAATTCAATCGATAATTGTATTGGTATTTCCAGTTACACAGGCTTAGCTCCAGTGCGGTTGAACTTTAAGCCCATCGCGAGCTCCAACCCAACTCCAACTGGAAGGTGTCAGATGAACGTGCCAGCTCATCACACTGCATGAATTGCAGCTTACCATGAAGGTTACAAACACATCCTCGTTAAGTGTAGGAAATTACAGCCCTGCTTGTTCTAGTGTGGTGGTGGGAAGACCACTTGGTAGTGTAATTAATTAATCATGATTTAGTTTATTGCATGCTAGCAATTAGTTACAGGTAATATATATTATGGCAGACATTGTTACAATGAATTTGAAGACAACCCAATCTCAGTCCTTCAAGATCTGAAGGTATCAAACCCACTCTTCGAGGTTGCAACACCGACCATCCATGGCTCATGAATTAGGCAATTCTCCTTTCTATGTTGAGTATAAGAAGCCATATAGTTAACAACGGTAGGTGATAAATCATGATCGTGTAAGTCAACATGGCTTTGTGCATGGGAAATCATGACTCATGAACTTGATTGAGTTTTTTGAAAAAGTAACAAAGAGGATTGATGAGGACAGATCAGTGGATGTGATCAATTTAGACTTGAGTAAGGTATTTGACAAGGTTTCCCATGGGAGGCTGGTTAGCAAATTTAGATCTCATAACTAGCCATATGGATACAGAACTGGCTCGAAAGTAGAAGAAAGAGGGTGGTTATGGAAGGTTGCTTTTCAGACAGGAGGCCTGTGACCAGTGGAGTGCCACAAAGATCAGTGCTGGGTTCTCTACTTTTTATCATTTATATAAATGATTTGGATATGAATGTAGGAGGTATAGTTAGTAGGTTTGCAGATGTCACCAAAATGGGAGGTCTAGTGGAGAGTGAAGAAGATTACCTCAGATTACAACAGGCTCTTGATCAGATGGGACAATGGGCTGAGTAGTGGCTGATGGAGTTTAATTTAGATAAATGTGAAGTGCTGCATTTTGGGAAAGCAATCTTAAAAGGTCTTATACACTGAATGGTAAGGTCCTGGAGAATGTTGCTGAACAAAGAGTGCAGGTTCATAGCTCCTTGAAAGTAGAATCGCAGATAGATAGGATAGTGAAGAAGGCATTTGGTATGCTTTCCTTTATTGGGCAAGGTATTGAGTACAGGAGTTGGGAGGTCATGCTGCGGCTGTACAGGACATTGATTAGGCCACTGTTGGAATATTGTCTGCAATTCTGGTCTCCTTCCTATCGGAAGGATGTTGTGAAACTTGAAAGGGTTCAGAAAAGATTTACAAGGATGTTGCTAGGGTTGGAGGATTTGAGCTAAAAGGAGAGGCTGAATAGGCTGGGACTGTTTTCCCTGGAGCATCGGAGGCTGAGGGGTGACCTTATAGAGGTTTATAAAATCATGAGATGCATGGATAGGATAAATAGACAAAGTCTTTTCCCTGGGGTGAGGGAATCCAGAAAAAGAGGGCATAGGTTTAGGGTGAGAGGGGAAAGATATAAAAGGGACTTAAGCAGCAACCTTTTCATGCAGAGACTGGTGTGTGTATGGAATGAGCTGCCAGAGGAAGTGGTGGAGGCTGGTACAGTTACAACATTTAAAAGACATTTGGATGGCTATGTGAATAGGAAGAGTTTGGAGGGATATGGGCCAAGTGTGGCAAATGGGATTAGATTACTTTGGGATATCTGGTCGGCGTGGACAAGTGTTTCTGTGCTGTACTTCTCTATGACTCTATGACTCTATTAGTGAGAAGATGCATGTGTGTTACATGGGAAAATTCACAAGAAATCCTTATGTAAAGGGCATTTTGTTGTTGCTGCTCATGAAGTGCGCCCTGAGATGTTAATGCCAGGTGTCCAAGGTGGAGGTCAGGAGGAGCAAGTGATAAGCTGGAGTCACTCGGTATCCACTCTGACAGTCTTATCAGAATCGTCATGATCGAATTTATATCTGTTGTTTTGGAGAAAGAGAAACAGCATAATAATGATGGGAGGTTAACTGATATTGAGATGTCAATGCATGCTGCAGCACACAAATAGGCTTTCACTCATGAGAATCATTTCTCCTGCTCAAATTTGGTTGGAAAATGGCACTTTTTGCTTTTGATGTCAACAAGTTCCTCACTGGCCATCTCATGGAATTTTTCACAACTTTCTTATCAAGGTCTACTTTGTTCACGGGCAAGGAAGATTCCACCCTGTTTTCAGTTTTATAAGCAGAGGCACCACTCTTTAGGATGTACATTCCCAGCATCTCCCCAGCACAGAAATGTATGCACTATAAGACAGGCAGAACATCTTTCTGGCTTGATGGTAACCTCCTTTAAGACACTTGTATAAGTGAATTGTAGCAACATGTAACAGCTAGATTAACCTGTTGTTGAAACACTCGCAATACCTTACCCTTCCAAAGTAACTTGAGGCAGACTAGACACTTCTCAATATCAACGTTAAACCTAAAGCTCGTTCATGAAGTTCCATGATATACAATGTGAAAGGATCTGGTTAGATTAGCCATTCTACTACATGACGGCTTTGTAGTAACCTATTTTAGCATCAGGTTTTTACAATGAACAAATGACATGAGCTCTGTTTATGAGGTTGCAATCTTACTGCATGTGGAATTGTAGGACTCCCAACACATATGTTGACCAGTGAATATAACTTGTGGTAGACAATTATAGAAGTTGTGCTCCTGCACTGATCTCATCAAAGTACTATGCCTTTAAGACCACTAGATGAAATCACAACATTGAATGGTCTTGTAAAAAAGGCATTCTCTTATTCCCAGCAGACACTCAGTCTGATCAATTGGCACAATTTGTTTCAGCTAATCAGCCAGCCAGAGATATAGATATATGACCTGAATTTTCTGCAAGCCAGATAACTGTTTCTGCAGCATTGATGGAATTTGTGCATGGGGAGCCCTAAGAATCCTTGACATAGCAGACAAAGAGGGAATTTCCTGAGAAATTGAAGTCTCTGTCAGGCAATTCATTTTTGTTTGTAACCTTGCGAAAGTATTCAGGCTGTCATGTGGCTTGGATGTCAACTGGATATGGGAGTAGAGTGCCAGGGAAATCCTAATCAAGTGGGCTGCTTTGTCCTGATGGTGTCAAGCTTCTTGTATGTAGTTGAAACTACATTCAGGCATCACACTCCTATATTTTGCATACACACGGGGCACAGGTTTTGGGAGACAGAAGATGAGTTACTCACTGCAGGTTTCTGCCTTGGACCTAGTTTGATAATGATTGAAAGTTAAATTTTATTCAAAAACTGTTAATGTTTTTCATCCTTTTTAAGGAGTATAATTTTGGCACAACTGTCACTAATGTTTAGCATGACTACCTCTCTTGCCTGAATGGGAACTCCTACCCTAGGAGTGATTGCCAAATAACCTTAAAAAATTCAAACCACACTGCAAAACCTTGACTTTTGACAGTGCTTTTAAAAGTCTGCTGACTACGTGCTTGAGCACAGCATTTTTAAAAAATGCCAGTTTAGAACTTGTATCAGTCGTAGTCATGGTGAAGCTGATGTACTATACATTAACACGACAAAATCTCTCATAATATTAACAAATTGCAGCAATTGTGCTTTAGGACAATACTGCTGCTGATGCTGTCCTTTCAAAACCACTGCCAGGTCCATTTCTGTTGCTGTGTGGATATGCCAAGTAGCAATGAGGTAATTCCTGACAGGGAATGACAACCAGAGAGCCAGTTACCTCAGGCACTTACACACAATTTCTAATTAATAGACGCAATGGTATTGGCAAGGATAAATGAACATAAAAATAAATAAAATATATATATAAAAGGTTTTAAAAATAAGCCATTTTGAAAGTTTTATAGATTTTCAGTATAAAATTATTAATTCTAGACAAATTTTCTCTTTTCTCATGATGGGTTAGTTTTAACTTGAAGACAGCTGATTATATCCTTGTCTGAAGTTACATTTCTTTTGAAATTCTGAACTAGAATATTATCGGCCTTCTTTTGTTGAGTATAAATTTAGTCGCTTAATAAAATGTCCAAAGTGTCTCCTTGTCCAAAATGTTTTGCTTGGTCTCTTAACCTCTTACGCTAACTTTGCAAAACCAGTGAAATCAACCAGGGGAGGATTGCATGAAAGGTGGCTGAGGTCTCTTGTGATGTAGTGATAGTATTCTTACCTGTGGTCAGAAAGCCCAGGTTTAAGTCTTACCTACTCTAGAGTATATCATAATAAGTCATAGAGTCATACACCATGGAAGCAGATCCTTTGGTCTAACCAGACCATACTGAACATAATCCTAACTAAACTAAGTGTGCATGGTTTGATTAAACATATCTATGCAATATAGCTGAATTGATAAGCCACCTATTTTACAATATTCACAAAAGTGAGAATTATCAAATTATCAAAATTATTTTAAATATCCCATATTGTCCCCATGTCCTTAATGTGGAGAAAGTCTCAAGGGGGAAAACACTCAACTTCACCTTCTTGCCTTATCCCAATAACCCTGTTTTTCTGACTGATTTAGCATCGAGCTCAGCCATAAACGTATTTAATGATCTATGCCTGAAACCCCCGCAGTAAATAACCCCCGCAGATTCACCAAATGCTAAGAGAAGAAATTCCTTCTCATTTCTGTCTTAAACCCCTCCCTCTGAGATTAGTCCCTTTGGTCCAATACTCTCCCACAAGGGAAACAACTTGCCTGCCTCTAATTCATTAAATCCGTAAAATTCTTTTATGTTTCAATAGGTCTTTTCTAATACTTCTAAGCTCCAATGGGTACAAGCCCCAAGTTACTCAAAGTTTCCTCATAAGAAAATTCCTCTACAGCCAGGATCAACCAAGTGAATCTTCTCTGGATTGCCTTCAATGCTAATGTATCTTTCAGCTCCAGGAACCTGGGTTCAATTACAGCCTCAGACGACAGTGTGGAGTTTGCACATTCTCCCCATGTCTGCATGGGTTTCCTCCTGGTGCTGCGGTTTCCTCTCACTGTCCAAAGATGGTGGATTGGCCATGTTAAATTGCCCATAAGTGTCCACATATATACAGGCTAGGTGGAGTAGCGTTGGGAAATGCAGGGTGATAGGGTAGAGGGTGGGTTTGAGTTGGATGCTCTTCAGAGGGTCAGAGTTGACTAGATGGGTCAATTGGCCTGCTTCCCCACTGTAGGGATTTCATGACTCAGTTCCTTTAAAATCCAAGGATACAATCTATCGTTCCAGGGGACTTATTGGCTTTTAGCGCCATTTGTTTCCCCAATATTTTTTTCTCATGATAGCTATTCGAACAATCAAAAACACGTTGTATGAAATTATAATGCTTGGCAATCTGAAAAATCTAAGTAGTAGGAAATGGCTTCTGTCACAGGTAGGCAATAAAATAAAGTCAACAAATCCTTGCTCAGTTGGTCCTGATGGGATGCATCCTCAGTTGTTGAAGGGAGTAAGAGCGGAAATTACAGAGGATCTGGCCACAATCTTCTAACCTCACTTTGATATGAGTATTATTACCAAAGGATTGCAAATTTTATATCAAAGGTAAGACAGAAGAATATTGACGCCCACAAGCTAGTTAACCTGACACTGGCATCTGACAACCTTCAGAGGTAACAATCTAGGAAAAAAATATTTAGCACTTGTAAATAGTTGAGTTAATAAATTAAAGTTTATATGGATTTTTAATGGTACTTTACAGTTAACTGACTTGATTGAGTTCTTTGATGAAGTAATGAGGAAGACTGTTGAGAGTAGTGTTGTAATAGCTCCACCAACTAATATATAAATGATTATCTCTGAGCACAATGAGTTTATCTAAGTAGTTGGTTCCAAAATTTGGTTCTAAATGAATCAAGTTATGTAGCCTACAACTATTTATCATCGGTCTCATTACTATTCCTTCGGAGATAATGATGTATTGTGCTTTGGTTAATGTAATTAAGCAGTCTTAAACTAAAATAAGCTATTATAATAAACAACTTCTTGTTATGCAAGCATGTGTTTCTTCTGCTGAAGATGTATTAGTGGCTAATCCTTCACTATAATATTAGTAAGTCCCATAGACTAATATCATAAGAAAAGCTGGTGCCAGCAAATCTACCTAAATAAGATCCAACAGGACAGATAGTGAGCTGTAATAATGATGATTCATTACATAACAGATTAGTTCACAAAACTGAATCCCATTGGAATAAAGGGGCTGTGACTGACTTTGGTGCAACCTTGACCAAGGAACACAGAACACAGGGTAACAGTGAGCATTTCTTTTTCACACTGCAGGAAAGTGTACCCCAATAATGTGCCTCAGCCCACATCACGTCTGCATTAATGCCAACATACCAGTATACTTATTTGATTAGGTTAGATTCCCTACAGTGTGGAAACAGGCCCTTCGGCCCAACAAGTCCATACCGACCCTCCGAAGAGTAACCCACCCAGACCCATTTCCCTCTGGCTAATGCACCTAACACTACGGGCAATTTAGCATGATCAATTCACCTAACTTGCACATCTTTGGACTGCACATCATTAGGAGCAGGAATAGGGCACTCAACTAGCTGAAGGATAAAAACATTGTGGACACTCCTTAACTTTCAGTAACTGCAGAAAAAAGAAACATATCTTTGAGAAAGGGGTGTTAAAAATTAGCAATGAATTGTTGGTAAGATGAAGTTACTGGAATAATGCACCACTTTTTGACCAATTCCCTGTAAAACAATTTATGGCTCCAGCTTCAAGAACAGCTTGTGGTTGAGAATTCCATACACATCACCCTCTGTGTACAGCAGTTAAACTTAAGTAATGTTTACATTCCCTCTTCTAAGCTTGAAACCCATGACTCCCAACAGAGTTTCTAGTTCTGTCAACAATCTATTATGGCTCAATTTATCTTGGACTCTTGCACATCTCATTATGGTCTCCCTGAGCTTCTTTACTGCAGTTAAATTATTCAGCTCTTTTGCCTTTCCTTGACATTCTCGGACCTAATCATCAGCAACAGTTTAACTATCTTCTTTTGCACATTTATCAGAGATAGGAAGTTTCCCTCAGAGACACTCAGGGCGATCATACTTAAACACTTATTAAGAAGTTTGAGCATCAGAATTTGTTCCGTAGAGTTTTGCTCATTTCTTCACTCTTACAAATTATTTTCAAATTTATCTTTGATTCAAACCATTATGCGGTCTCAAAGGTTCAACACCAAAAGGGAAACCAGCAACAATGGGCTGCCTATTTGCTGGGGTAGTGAAGATCATGATAGTGCCTGGAAAGTTGGGTACAAGCTTATTTCTGGAGGCTTCATTTTGATACAGTGCTGATCAGGCAATTAACTGCCTGGTATGTGGGCTCAATCTTCCCTGTACTCTTTGAATTTGTTGGAGATGTCAATTATATCCAGACGCAAACTCTGCCATTGACCAGCAGAATGGTGCAATGTTTTCAACTTGCTTTTTTAAAAAAACATTGCTTTAAAGATTCCTGGATGTAGATACGAGTGATATCTTGATGGCAGTTTGATTAATGCAGTTGAAAACAGTTTGAGGGTGGCTAATGAACTGATGGCACTATTGATCAGTGCATCGTCTACCAGCCACCAAAGTCAGCCACAGCCTCTATTCCAATGGGCTTCAGTTTTGGTGCTATGTCCAAGTAAATGATAGATTTCTCCTTGGCTTGTTTGATAGCAGCACATTCTTTTCATATTTTCAATGCCAAAGCCCCTGCCTGTTGCAGAACCTCACCTGGCTTTTGTTTAGTGAAGTTTTGTATTCTATCCCAGAAAACTAGTTGGTGGAGGGTAACATGAGAAGCAATTTATTTTACTCAATCTTACAATTATTTGCAGAGTGGAGCATAACAAGTACACAGCTCCTAATTCAATTACATGACAGTATCAATAAGTGTCTTTTACATGTGCTCATCAAGTGACGCATCAATTAATAGCCATCATCTGGGTATAACTAAAAAAAACTCAAGCTACCCAACACTTCACTGTGCACAATCTTGATTGTCCACCAAATCATTCATAATTCTTTTTGTCATTTGTTTATTATTTGGATTAGAACTCCTTTTCTAGATAATAGTACATAATGGCCTCCCTAGCTTTTCTAATTCAAAGTTAAAAATCACACAACACCAGTTTATAGTCCAACAGGTTTATTTGGAAATCCTAGCTTTTGGTGTGCTGCTCCTTCATCAGGCAGCTGTGGAGCAGTATCATAAAAGAGAGAATTTACAGCAAAAGATCACAATGTCATGCAATTGAAACAATGTATTGAACAAACCTAGATTGCTGTTAAGTCTTCAATTGAAATGATATGTTGTTCTTTTGCTATAAATTCTGTGTCTTATGATCCTGCTCCACAGCGACCTGATGAAGGAGCAGCGCTCCGAAAGTTGGTACATTCCAAATAAACCTGTTGGACTACAAGTGTGATTTTTAACTTTGGCCATCCCAGTCCAACATCAGCTCCTCCAAATCAAGATGCCTGCTGAGTAGCAGACTGTATGCGGGCTCCTGCCTGGGGCTCATCTAATCTATCTGCTTGTCGGTTTTTTTCTTCTTTTACTTCTCATTTTTCTTATTTTAATCTACTTACCTTCTGTGGAGAGTGGGCTTGTGCAGTGTGGAGGAGATTGAGCCAGTGTGGTAGTGAGAGAAGTCCCCTGGTATCTGCAGTGGTGGTGTTTGCAGGCAGCCTGAGGTCTCCCAGCCTCTGCAGCAACATCAAGCGTGGGGGGGAATGGAGTCAGTTTGGGGAGAGGGAGCCCACTGCAGTGGAGGAGCCCAGTGCAGAGGAGATTGAGCCCTTATTAGGACTGCAATGCCAGCATGGCTAAACATTTAAGAAGGAATGTAATGTTGAACTTGTAGTTTAATTTCTTTATTTTTCTACTTTGTACCTAAGACTTTGTACCTAGGTACCTTTGCACCTAAGATGGTGTCAGGAATGACACTTATCACTGTACTCTCGTATCCCTGTACTTGAATACACATTACAACAAAGCCTAATTCTATTCTGAGAATTTGCATTTTGCAGCCAATCACAATTCCAAACGAAAATTGTGAACAATTAGGGAAGACTTTTCTCACCCAACAAGTTTCAACTGAAAGTCATTGTCTTATCCCCAAATTTAAAATGTGCCATCAACATTTTTACAACAAGAGTTTTACAACATAAATATATTCTTTTTGAAAAATGTTCCTTTAAAAATAAATCTGGGATATATTTAAGACTGATAGCTTGGTGTAGTTTTATTACTACAGGCCCGTTGAGGTCCTGAAATGAACTATGACAGCCTTATCCCGACATTATGATTCAATGGGCAGCAGCATCTTGCCACGTGGGGAGATCATCTCCTTGAAAGAGCAAGCCAATTAATTCCATTTCCCTGCCCTTTTCACATCATGTTACTTATTGTTTCCTCTTTAGCTCTATAAATTCAGTTTATATTTTTGAATCTACTTTCATCATCCTTTCAGGCAGTGCACTTGAGATCATGAACAATTCACTGCATAAAAAAAGGAGTTCTCATGTCCCCTCCCAATACTTTGCCAGTAATCTTAAATCTCTGTTCTCTGATTAATAACTTTCTTGTCTGCGGAAACAGTTTCTCCTGGTTTATTTCGCACAAACACTTTTTGTATAGCAAAGTAGAAATTTACAAATTTGTGCCAACACCATCAGTTCTAACTGCTAAGTATGCAAAAACTAGAGAAATACTGTACTAATTTCAAGTACTATGCCAGTTCCAAACCTGTGCTAGACATTGCACAAGCGCAATTGCATTACACATTGTGTTAAGGGCAGCGCTGAGAGACAGAGAGGAATAAAATCGTGTGACACATCATGTGAAATATATTTTCAGAATATAGATTGGCCTTGCCTTTGAAGGGAGCCCTGTTAAATAAATACTGAATGCGAGAGGCACCAAAAAAAAAGGTTTGAGCCCTTTTAAGAAGAAAGACTGCTGGGAGGAAATAGCTGAGAAAATAAATGCAAACCTTCCAGGTCAACAGCACTGGGGAAGGTTGCCAGAAGCATGTTAATGATGTTCACATGTGGATCAAAGTACAGCAGTCCACACTAAAAAGAGCTACAAAGTACGTTGGCAGTGGACCACCCACCACGCAGTGTTTCAGCAAAATCAAGAAACCTTCTCCCACACGTATTGGACTCTCATAATGAGGAAATCAAACCAAATCAGTATAATCCTGATTCTGACCATCGCCACAAAAATCGTTTTGACAAATGTTCATAACTAAAGCAGTTAATCCTTTTTACCCAATAGGGCTGACTATCACTGCATGTACTGAGCAGAAATGAACAGCCTAACTCTCATCAGCCCTCTCTGTTACCTCATCAGAAAACTTGAGAAACATTTTGCTTTAACAAATTCATGCTGGCTTTCCTTAATTAACTCATGCTTACTTGACTGATTCTTAACTTTGTCCTGCAATTTCCACACCCATTTCCCTCAGTATCCACAAGTGTCTGAAACTACCTTCTCTTTCACCACCATCTCGGCAGCATCTTCTTCCTTGGTAAAGACAGATGTAAAGTATGCATTTAATACCTCAGCCATGTGCTTGCCTCCATTCATAAATGCTTTCTGGCGCATCACACAAAAAAAATTCTGCCATCCTTTGAGATAAATTCTTTTTCAGGTGTCGTTCAGGTAGAATCTTCAAAAGTAATGGAATAAACATTTTGATATCACTCACGTGGTTTTCAGGCAAGGTTATCCTGCTCTTATAGGAATTGCCTAAATGTTCAAGTATGTTTCTGAGTTCACTGTGCTATTGCTAAGATAAATGTGTGGCCACCATTTTCTTTTCAGGATATGGATCTACAGAATCCTTACAGTGTGGAAGCAGGCCATTTAGCTCATCAAGTCCACACTGACCCTCTGAAGAGCATTCTACCTCCCCCTGTAATAGCGAGTGGGAATAAAGGGTTCTTTTTCAGGTTGGTGACCTGTAACCAGCAGTGTTCCAAAGGGATCAGTGCCAGGGACCACAACTGTTTACAATATATATTAATGACTTCAACAAAGGAAGCTAATATACTGTAGCCAACTTTTCAGATGACACAAAAACAGGTTGAAAGGCAGGTTTCAAAAGGCATACAAAAAGATTTCAGAGAGATGTTGACAGGATAAGTAAATGGGCGAAAAGTTGGCGAATGGAGTATAATGTGGGAAAATGTGAAGTTTTGGAAGGGAGAACAAAATTTCATATTTAAATGGAGAAAATCTACAGAAAGCTTCAATGTAGGGGATTTGGGAGTACCTGTGCACAAAACACACAAAGCTAGCATACAGCAATTGTGTAAAGTGCAGGTGAGATCACATCTGAAGTACTGTGAGCAGTTTTGGTCCCCTTAATAAAGGAAAGATATTGTTGGAGGAAGTTCAGAGAAGGTTGACGAGGATGATCCCTAGTCTAGAGGTATTGTCTTATGAGCAAAAGTTTGGAACTCTACTCCTTCGGATTTAAAGAATGAGAGAATCCCTACAGTGTCGAAGCAGGCCATTTAGTCAATTGAGTCCACACCAACCCCTCAAACAGCATCCCACCCAAATCCACCCCTGACCCTATCCCTGTAACTCTGCACTTCCCATGGCCAACCTGCAAATCTCTGGACACTATAAACGATTTGCCATGGCCAATCCACCTAACTTGCACATCTTTGGACTGTGGGAGGAAACCAGAGAAAACCCACACAGACACCTGGACACTGTCTCCACGCAGACAGTCGTCTAAGGAATCAAATCTGGGACACTGGTGCTGTGAGGCTGCAGTGCTCATCACTGGGCCACCGTGCTGCCCCAAAGCCAGAGAGATGATCTGACTGAAACATGAAGGATTCTCAAAGAGCTTGATAGGGTAAATGCTGAGAGGATGTTTGCCATCATGGCAGATTGTAGGATCAGAAGGTGTAGTCTCAGAATTAAGGGATGATAATTTAAGATTGAAATGAGGAGGAATTACTTCTCTCAGACGTTGTGAATCTTTGGAAATCTTTGCCACAGAAAGCTATATGGATAGAGTCCTTGTGTGTATTTAAGTCTGAGATAGATAGATTTTTGATCAGTAGAGGAAATCAACTGTTACAGGGAAAACACCAGAAAGAATGTCAAATAAGCCAAGATCCTATTGAATAGCTGATCAGGCTTGATGGGCCAAATAGCCTACTTCTGTACCTTTCTCTTATGGTCCTGTGGCTTTATTAAATAATATCTAGTCAAGGATCAGTGAATCATTTCTTTGAAGATATTCGTGCAACTTTTGTGACATTGCTATAAAGTAAGGTACAACAACAGTAAAATATGTTTGCATTTTTTAAGAAATATAAGCATAATAATACATCCTAAAGTGTTCCACAACAGCATTGAAAAACACAATGTGACACTGACCTGAACAACGAGATATCCTGAAAGGTCAAAGCATGGTCAAAGAGGTAGGTTTTTACAAGTATCTTAAAAGGAGAGAAAGGTAGAGGGGTGAAGAGGTTTATGGAGCAGATTCCAGAGACTGGAGCTCAGGCAGCCAATGGCGAAAGAATTTGTATCGGGAAGACTGGATTGGAGAATGCAGAGATTGCAAAGGGTTGTGATGCTGAAGGAGGTTACAGAGAAAGGAAGGACAAGGCTACGGCAGGTGATGAAAACAAAGATGACAATTTTAAAACACAAGGCTTTGCCAGACTGGGAGTCAACATAAGGCATCAAATATTGGTGTTATAGGTCAATGGAATTTGGAGTAAATTAGCTTACGTACCACAGAATTTTAGATGAGTCTAATAAGTTGTTTATGTCACTATAAAATGTCTAAGTTCCTAAGATCCTTTTTAAAATAAGCAATTGGAACAAATTGTGCTGTAGCTTTTATAGTGTTAAAGATAATCAGTTCATAAAGAACAAAATCGTCAGAGAGATTAATGGATTATTCATGCAGCCTATTGCCCCAAGGTCGAATCTATTACATTAAAAAGGAATTTTACAATTTATGTTCAGATCTAATTAATAAAATAGACACATGCCACACATTAGCATGCATTATTGAATCATAAATAACAGTTGTGTTTCACTTTTGACATGTTTGTCACCGAGAAAATTGTTTTCAACAGCAATTTAATTCAAAGGTTAATGAATAGGCAAATCCATGAATGATAATGCCTCCTTTTATTTGATTCCTAACATATGGAAGTATAGCATTTAGATCATCAACAAGTACATCAGCAGCTCTCTCAATCTGTTTTTACATTTGGACAATAAAGGGTGAATTACCAGGCGCACAGATCCTGCCTTCAGTAAAAAGTTGGAGTAAAGCATATTTATCTTCCGAACTTAGATTACAATACTCTTGCCGTCATCTATACATAGAGATGGGTAGCTAGAACAGGTCATAATGGAAATTTATTCATCAGCTGGAACTGAATTGTGAATTTATAGTCATGTTCACATGTGAGCCCAACTCAACAGTTTCTGCGAGCTTTCAGAAGCATTCCTCCCAACATTGAACAGGTCCTTATAGGATTCCTGCTTATTAAGGGTCACTTCATGGCTATTAAGAGCTAAACCTTGGCAAATGTTCCTGCTTCCCAGCCTGTGCTGTGAAAGTCACTTGCTCCAAACTCATTGCTGCATCAGCTGAAGTCAAGTTAATTCAGTTATTCAGAGTCCACAGCAGTATTGCCAGTATATATTTGGAGCATAGATTGGACTTCTCAAAAGTTTCCAATGACAAGCTTCAACGTTTGTCCACAGCTCATCAGTATTGTTCAGATGGGGTTCAATTTGCAGCAAGCCTCGAGGGAATGTATTTGGGCTAATGCTCCATTTGAAATGCAAATCCTGTGTCCATCTCATGCCCCATTTCACAATGACTTCATACTAGCTCATCTTCATCTTGTGTTCCATATGCAACATCCAGTTCACACCCATCTCCTAGCCATCATGTGCCCATTCCCCATTCCATGCTCAGCATCTGTTTTCCATGAGGAGAAAGTGAGGTCTGCAGATGCTGGAGTTCAGAGCTGAAAATGTGTTGCTGGAAGAATGTAGCAGGTCAGGCAGCATCCAGGGAACAGGAGAATCGGCGTTTCAGGATTCCTGAAGAAGGGCTTATGCCCGAAATGTCGATACATCTGTTTTCCATGACCATTTCTTTCACAACCCTTGCTCACTAAGGCCATATTTGTACTTATCCTGTGTCCAAAATACATAAATCTAATGTCCTTAAATGCTTACTCTGCACCCAACTAGTGCCCATCTTATATTCAATACACAAGCTACATGTCATCAATAAAATAATGGAAGGTGTCATTGACAGTACTATCAAGCAACACCTGTTCAGCGATAACCTGCTCAGTGATGCTTAGTTTGCATTCCGGCAGGGTCACTCAGCTCTTGACCTCATTGCAGCCTTGGTTCAAACGTGGACAAAAAAGCTGAATTCCAGAGGTGGTGTGAGAATGACATCCCTTGACATCAAGGCTGTATTTAGCCGAATGTAACATCAAAGAGCCTTAACAAAACTGGAATCAATGTGTATCATGGGCAAACACTCCGATGGTTGGAATCATACCTGACACTGAGGAAGCTGGTTGTGACTGTTGGAATTTAGTCATCTCAGCTCCAGGACATCTCTGCAGGAGCTCCTCAGGGTAATGTCCTAGGCCTAGCCATGTTCAGCTGTTTCATCCATGACCTTTCCTCCATCATAAGTCAGAAGTGGAGATGTTTGCCAATGATTGCACAATGTTCAGCACCATTTGTGATGCCTCAAATATTGAAGCAGTCCATTTTCAAATGCAATATGATCTGGACAATATCCAGGCTTGACTAACAAGTAGCAAGTGACATTTATGCCACACAAGCGCCAGGCTATGATCATCACCAATAAGAGATAATCTAACCATAGCCCCTTGACATTCAGTGGCGTTACTATCACTGAATCCCGAACTATTTACCTGAGGGTTACCATTGACCAGAAACTCAACTGGACTCACCACATAAACACTGGCGACAAGAGCTGTCAGAGGCTAGCAATACTGTAGCAAGTAACTCAATTCCTCACTCACCAAAGCCTGTCCACCATCTACAAGACACAAGTGAGGAGTGTGATGGAATACTTGCTTTGGTGCAGCTCCAACAACACTCAAAGACCTTGACATCATTCAAGACAAAGCAACCCACCTGATTGGCACCACACGAACAAACATTCACTCCCTCCACCACTGATGCTGAGTAGCAGCAGTGTGTACTATCTACAAGATGCACTGCAGAAATTCACCAAATGTCCTCAGATAGCACCTTCCAAACAGATGGCCACTTCCATCTCGAAGGACAAGGCAGCAGATACATGGGAACACCATCACCTACAATTCCCCTCCAAGCCACTTATCATCCTTACTTGGAGAGATATGACTGTTCCTTCACTGTTGGTTGTTCAATTTCCTGGAATTCCCTCCCTAAAAGCACTGTGGGTCAACCCATAGGTGGAGTACTGTGATTCAAGATGGCAGCACACAATCACCTTCTCAAGGGCAGCGAGGAATGGGCAATAAATGCTGGCCAGCCAGAGATGCCCACATCCTAGGAATGGATTTAAAAAGTCAACACTGTACCCAGCTCAGGTTCAGTTGAAAATACTCATTTTACTATTTGTTAGAGAATCTTCTGCAACATTGGAACAGCGCCAAAATCAGAAGTGCGTGGTTTGCTCATGTTTGTCAAAGCAAGCATTAAAACATGTCTCGGTTACTTAAAAGAACAGCTATTATTGATCTCAACTGGTGTGGCAATGTGATTGGGGCAATTGGCTATAATATTATTTTTGTCAAATTGTATACCTGTTGTGAATTATAAAGCATTGTTGGGGTGGGAGGAATGTCTAAATACTCCCAGGCAGTGGAGAACGTTGCTTGCTGGGAGCATGTTTTCAAAAGGATGCAGCTAAGTAAAGGATAGTGTTCAATCTTCAATGTATTCTTCCTAAAGATTCTTCAAGCACCTCCTGGGCTCCATGCTATGCCTGGGTGACCTCCACAATGTTCATTTAAAGGGGGAAAGTGTAGACTATGGATCATTGCCATCTTAGCCAGTTTGTATGATAGGGTGTTCTAGACTTATCCAAATACCTGAAATATTCCTTCAACATATCCATGATGTGCTTTGCTGTTATGAGCTACGTTATTTTACCTGTTTTCGGCTGGCCACAGAGCATACACAAATCAGAGCTCCAGATTACAGCTTTGGTTGCCTAGCAACTCGGTGACACTTTTTGCAGACCAAGGACTGCTGGCATTACGGATTGGCTTAAAATGAAAGCATTGCAACAGCTGCCTGGAAACAAGCATTGACCTGTATAATGTGCCTTAATAATTGCAAACGAGCTGCACATTTGTAAATTAGAAGCCTTTCCATTTCCAATAGATAGCAGCACTGTGCAAAGAGAAGCATTGGTCCAATTTGGTGTAATCTATAACCACCTGGGTGGTTGGGAATATTGCCACTCCAGTAAAACGCACAGGCTACTGTCAGTTCACGTCGGGAAGGAGACCAAATGGTTTGTTGAATGAACAATATGTCTACTAATAGCAGATTGGTTTAAAATGCTTATCTTCTTAGGTGCAGCTCTGAGAAGGCCTGAAGCATAAGCATTATGGGTATTTGTGACCTTAATAACTGCAACTATGCTGGATTCGGGAAAAGTTTGTCCTCAACTCGACATGGAGCATTCCACCCAATTCAGCTGCTTGTGATTCAGAACCTTCAGAATCACTGGCTTTCAGCCAATGATCTGCCCACAGATGAAGACACTTATTGACAGACATTCAAAGTCATTCTGATGCAGCTAGGCCCTGCCTTGCATTCCTCATTTAGTCTCCCTCTGTTTGTTTCATAAAAGCTTGAATATCGGCAACTGGAGAAACCCATTGCAAGGTTTCTGTTTGTCAGTGAAAAGAGGCTCTTTCACAATGAAAGAGTCCCTTATGAATGCCGAAGCTATTACCAAAAGATTCTTTATTCCAAACTTTATGAGGCTCTTTCCTCCAGCTTCAGTATGGTACAGATCATATGGAGAGAACTGCTGATTAAGGTTTTGCAGCCTGATTGCCTAGGAGTACATCTCCATGCGGATCAATGGACATAGTGAAGGGATGTCCGTCAACAGGAAATAGCCATAAATAAAACTATTACTTCTTTAGGATACCTCCTTATCTGAACTACTTCACCCTCCTACACAAATCATTAGAAATTTGAATGGACAAGCTGTTTACATGTTGTGTCACGAGAGCAGGTCAGAGGCTGTGAATTCTAAGGCAAGAAACTCATTCCCTGATTCCCCAGAGACTGTCCACCTCCAAAAGACACAAGTTTTGAATGTCATAGAGTCATAGAGATGTACAGCACAGAAACAGATCCTTCGGTCCAACTCATCCATTCCGACCAGATATCCCAAACCATTCTAGTCCCACCTGCCAACGCCCGGCCCATATCCCTCTAAACCCTTCCTATTCATATACCCATCCAGATGCCTTTTAAATGTTGCAATCATACTAGCCTCCATCACATCCTCTGGCAGCTCATTCCATACACGTACCACCCTCTGCATGAAACAAATGCCCCTCAGGTCTGTTTTATATCTTTCCCTCTCACCCTAAACCTAAGCCCTCTAGTTCTGGACTCCCCCACCCCAGGGAAAAGACTTTGTCTATTTATCCTATCCATGCCCCTCATGATTTTATGAAACTCTATAAGGCCACCCTTCAGCTTCAACGCTCCAGAGAAAACAGCCCCAGCCTATTCAACTTCTCCCTATGGCTGAAATCCTCCAACCCTGGCAACATCCTTGTAAATTGTTTCTGAACCCTTTGCATGCAATATTCCAAAAGTGACCTAACCAATGTCTTGTACAGCCACAACATGACCTCCCAACGCCTGTACTCAATACTCTGGCCAACAAAGGAAAGCATACAAATGGAACACTTTCCTCACTTATCAGCCCCAACAACTATCAAGTTTATCAACACTGCCTTGGGTAAAGGAGATACTTGGTTGGCATATTACTCCCTCCGCTATTGATGAAGAGTGTCAGCAGTGTACACCATAAGCAAGATGCACGCAGCAGCACGTTGAGATTCCATCAACAGCAATTTCAAATTTTGTGATCTCCATAACCTAGAAAGTCAAGGATAGTAGATGCATGACAGTATCAACATTTGAAAGTTCCTGTCTAAGCCATACAAAATTCTGGTTTGGAGGTGACAGTGTTGGACTGGAGTGCACAAAGTTAAAAATCACCTGATGAAGGAGCAGCGCTCCGAAAGCTAGTGCTTCCAAATAAACCTGTTGGACTATAACCTGGTGTTGTGTGATTTTTAACTTTGTACACAAATTCTGACTCAGAATTATATCATGATACTCCTTCACTGGCTTAGGCCAAAATCCAGGAACTCACTCCCTGACAGCACTATGGGTGTCTTTACAGCACAAGACTGCAGCAGATCAAGAGGAGACTCACCAATTAAAGTTAGCATCAAATACTGACCTTGACAGCAAGGTCCTCATCCCATGGAAGTATAACACAGTTAAAGGTATTTCCTAACTATAATATAGAAAGATAATAGTTAATTTAGTCTATTCTTTGAAGGGTTTATAAATTTTAGTTCAGAAGTATTGCTTGAGAAACATCTTTCCACTAATTCAATTGTTTATTTCAATAACCTATCTTCATAGTAGGAGTAAATACATCACAGGAGTAAATACATCACATTGCATAAGGAGGCACAGTTGTCTGTATGTCTTCAGAGTGGTCGCAATAGAAGCTAAAATACCATTATCTGTTTTCAGTAAACCACCGATAATAGTCAGCAACAAAGTCAGTTCCAGCAGGAATGGCTCCTTATTCAAAACATGCCATTCTGAAATTTTGAAGCAAAAATGCTAACATAGTGAGGAGGCTCTCACTTTAGGGTAGTTAGAAAAATCGATTGCAATGCAACACACTGGGTGAAACATTGAGAATAAGTGAGCAGATGAGAACAGTTCTCGAGGAGCAAAATGCCTGTGACTATAAGGTGAACTTGTCTCCAAACACAGGTGGTGAAGGTAAGGCCCTCTGTGAAAAGAATACTTTTGGAGCACATGAGATTAATGGAGTATGTGTGCCGAGTAATTTTACGACTAGTTTGGAGAATGCAGCCTTGGAATAAGTGATAACGACAAGAACATTGTGCATTTGTCTGAAACATCTGAAATGTTGCCAAACAAAACTTTGGCTGCAATATTTTTTTTTCCTTGGACAAGATAACTTCCTAGCTTGCCTGAATAGTGAGCCCAATTGACAGAGGCTTTTAGTGATGTGTTTTGCTGTAATAGAGCTTGACAATGACCATGGTGACACAGTGATTGGGAATAAGGTCAGGCTCGATCTGACAATGTCCGGTATGTAATGATGTCTTCTCTACAGATGACAGCGTATTTACAGTGGTCTGCTGGACCCTATTCCATGTCTGATCTTCTGTCAAGAAAGTAACCTAAATCAGACTGTTCCTCCAGTTTTGCAAAGGCAGCAGGCCTATCTCAGAAACCACTTTAATCATGGGAAATTCTTAATGGGTACTCAGAGCCTCTGTGGTTTATTCTGAAAAGAAGCAGCAGATTACATGAATGCGTAGGATGGAAAGCACCAAGGTAGGAAGCACTACTTGGTCTACACATTTGTACAGCCCAAGGAAGCTATAAGTAGATGAATGATAATGTAGACATGAATGGTACAGTTTGTGAGTTAATGTGCTTGTGTTTGACAATTAGCTCAGCTATTTCTGTGACCCAAATATTTTAAAACTCAAATCCTATCTCTAGCAATAAAATAAAACTTAAAATGTAACAAAAAATGATAAATATATTTTTACAGAGACTGATGCTAATGACTTTCTGATGTTATGTAATGTTGTCAGATGAACTGCAAGCTATGATATTGCAGATAACGACATTCCAACCAAATTAGCCAACTTGTATGACAAGTCTATCTGTCTGGCTTCACTGAAGATGACTACATGAACAAAAGCTTTAGGTTATTAATGAACGAGCTGTAATCATGGCCTGGCAAATTCCCCCACTCTATTATTACCATCAAGCTGGGCGATTAACCCTGGTTCAACAAAGAATGTAGGAGGGTATGCCAAGAACAGCACTAAGCATATCAACAAATGTGGTGAGGCTACAACACAGGACCACTTGGCTGCCAAACAACATAAGTAGTATGCAATAGACATATCCACACAAACAATAGAACAGATTAAGGTCCGTAGACCTGCCCCATCCAGTTGTGAATTATGGCATGCAATTAAACAACTAACAGGAGATGGAAGCTGCACAAGTATCCCTAATCTTCAATCATGGGAGAGACTATTACATTAATGCAAAAGAGAAGGCTAAAATATTTGCAGCTATCTTCAGTCAGAAGTATCAAATAGGTAATCCATTTCAGCTTCTTTCTAAGGACCTCAGCTCACAACGCCAATCTTCAGTAAATCTGATTCACAAAACACCTGAAGGCATGACATAGTGCAAAGGCAATGAGCAAAGACAACATTCTTGCAATAATAACACTTATGCTCCAGTATTAGCATACCTAGCCATGCTGTTCAAGTACAGCTGCAACACTGGCACTTACCTGACAATGTGGGAAATGACCAAGATTTGTTCTGTCCACAAAAAGCAGGACAATTCCAAACTGGTTAATCACCATCCTATAAATCTATACTCAATACTCAGCAAAGTGATGGAAGCAGTTATCAACAATGGCAATGTGGCAGTTACAAAGGGAGACGTTGCTCACCAATGCTCAGTTTGGGTGTTGACAAGTCCACACAACTCGTAAACGTTTTACAGCCCAGGTTCAAACATGGACAAAAGAGCTAAACTCCAGAGGTGAGATAAGAGTGAGTGCCTTTGACATATGTGTAGCATTTGACCATCAAAGAGCTCTAACAAAGCTGTAGCCATTGGGAATCAGGGCCGTGACCTGGTCCAATTGTCTCTGGTTGCTTCACCAATGACCTTCCCTTTATCTTAATTTCAAAAGTAGGGATGTTCATCTATGATTGCACAATGTTCAACAGCATTACATCTCCTCAGCAACTCAAAATGCAGCAAGACCTGGCCAACATCCAGGCTTGGCCTGTGGAGTGGCAAGTGCTAAGTGCCACACAATGCCAGACAAAGCAAGGCTTCAAGGAAGGAGAGATGACATCCAGAGTGAGACTCAACTCAAGTGAGTGCAGATCGGGGACTAGGCAGGCAGCACAGGAGTAGAACTGGTAAATCTTTCTTTAATGTTTGCTTTTAAATTTAAATTGTCTAGTGAAAAAGTTAATAAGGTAGCTGAATCAGTCACCTGAAGCCAGCAACAGGGCCTCAAGAGGTGCTGAATACTATTGAAGCTTAGCTAGTGTAGATCATCCTGGTTCACCTCAGCCCCTGAGGATGGAGCAGGGGCTCCGAAAGCTTGGGGTTTCAAATAAACCTGTTGGACTATAACCCGGTGTCATGTGATTTTTGACCATTTAAGAGGTTTGTTGAAAACACATGATCAGTAAGCTTCACAGAATCAGGAAGGAGAAATCACATCTGGAGTGAAAGACAGCCCAACGAGGATATACTTTGGGAATTTGGAGGCAGTGTGGAGATTTGGTGCAGAGGGAAAGATGTGTTTTTGCTGGCTAGTTTGTAAGGCTGAAGGATAAAGTGAAGCCCAGGATCGGGGTCCAGCGCAAAGCAAAGTCAGCATGACATCACAGGAAATCTGTAAGTTTATTGGTTGGTCTTAGTTGCTAATTTGACTATATATTATCGGCTATCTTTAGATTGAGGGTAAATTTGCAGAATTACAAACTAAAAAACTAGTAGGATTTTTTAAAACAACAGATTCAGAACTAAGTATATGAAATAGAGTTGCAGGGCCAGATGATGTTTTGTACCTATATGATCTGGGGTGGACCCCATTGTGGTTCAACATGACTATATCAGCAGCAAACATTGGTAACTAGAAAAACTGTTTCAGAGTTATGAGTTGGAGTCTGAGCTTTGAACACTGTGACACCACAGGGAGGGGGAGAGTTACTTGGACAAAGATCCAGATCTTGACCAGTTGTCTTCGGACAGCAACCCTTTCCCAATTCAGCACAGCCTTCAGCACAACAGAAAGACCATGTGTCACCTTATTTGCTGCTAATTGTTTTGTAAACAATGTAATGAATTTCTTTTTTTTCAACACTGTTTTTCCAAATATTTCTCTTACTGTCCATGAGCTAAAAAGATCAAGACTTGTATTTATTTAGCTTTTCAATGTCTCAAGTGCCTTTTAACCAATGAAGTGCTATTCAACTGCAGCCACTTTTGGAATTAGTGCATAGCAAACTCTTACAAACAGCAAGAAAGTGATGCTTATCTTGCAATGTATATATTTGTTTTTCTGCTTGATATTCAGTCATAGCAGTCTATGTTGAAAACTATCAGTAAAAGAACTTTGTCGTTGTACCTTTACTTCAGATCAGAATCCGTATCCTTTCTACAGCAAGCCTTTGACAGCTTTTCACTCATTAACAAGTCCTTCGGTTTCATTTCTTACTCCAGCTCACTTTTCCTGATGCTGATCATTTATTTCATGAATAGAGTCACACAGAAGAGGATTGAATGTGTTTGGGCTTAACTTTGTCTGAAAGGAAATAGCTTTTGAAAACAAATCCATGCTGTGTCGCCTGTTTGTAGGCAAAAGTGGTGATTCAAGTATATGGAATAGCTAGTTGTTTGAATTGATCCTAAACAATACTCCATTCTTTGGCCATCCCTGGTTAATCAGGAGATACGTGGATGTTGACAAATTCCTTTGACCTCTGCCAAATCTTTGAAGGGTAGCTTTTTAAGACTAAGGCAGACTCCTGAATAAGTCAGTCAGTAGAGTGACAGAAAGACTGCAGAAGCAATGAGGCAGAAAAAGCTCCAAGGGGAAAAAAACAACCCCCGCACTATCAGCAGGACAGAGAATCTAGTGAATCTATCTGTCTACTAGGTAAGAATCCTCCCATAGGGCTAATGCACCTGCATTCTTTGCTTTTACAATGGTGCACATAAAGGTGAACTAATTGATCAAATGATTTTTCATCATTCTATACATTTTGTATGTTTTACATTTTCATTTGTGGGTCAGTCCTAAAAAAGTAGGCATACCAATATAAGACAGTAACCATTAAGTCTGATTAGGGACTGAAGAGAAGCTTTTTTTACTTAGTTGTAAGAATGCAGAACTCACTACCACATGGGATATTTGAGGTAAACAGTATAAACACAATTACAAGAAAAAGATAGATTTAAATACTTGGGAGGTAAAAAGAAGTGTTGATAGTATGAGATGAAATGAGGTTAGCGCAGACTTGTATGGAGAATAAGCACCGCAAGAACTGTTGGACAAAACATTCTGTTCATGTGTTGTAAATTACAATGCATTATACAGGTCTATGCAATAACGGGAAAAAGAAACATAATTACTCATTTTTGCATAAGCCATCTCAACTTTTTCAGCATTAACAGAAAAGCAGATTCTTTCCATGCAGTTGTCAATTTGTTCTACTTGTCTCCCTTTCTCCTGAAGACATTGGCACTGGGTGGATTAAGTTTCCCTTGGGAAATAACAGCTCTCAAGTGAACAAAAGCATTGAAACTTAGCTAACAACATTAAGGTTCTCACAGCCTGATCCAATCGTGCTTCTCTCTGCTTCCATTCAAACATTCCAATAGGGGTCGCTGTATAGTGATCACGGGTAGTGGCCTTAGATAATTTTCCCAAGAATGGAAATTAACTTTGATTACTCTAAACATATGTGATAGCTCATTGGTGCAATGTAATTTTGCAACTGGATAATAAAATGGGAATTATATGAAACAGGCTGCCAATTCGCTATCACTCATCTTTGATGAGCAATAGAGTTAAAATTAAACTCTCCTCTAATCCCAGATAGTACCTAACCCCAGAGTACCTGAAGTCCACTGCAAATCTTTATTGCCAGTACAGCTGGCATCAACTGATCAGGCATCAGCTATCAACCTTTCCGGTCTTCATTATTTGAGACCACACTGGGTCCAGCACTTGACTACTAACTGTGGGATAGCCTGACTACTGTTGTGTTCAGTATTCTCGTGTGAGGGTCTATCCACAGTTTTAACAAGGTTGTGAGCTGTACTCTGGTCATAACAGGAATAAGTGACAATACCCAGGAATATATTAAAACAAGAATTTTATTGAACATTGATTAATTTATTGATTATGATTATATAATAATTATAAAACAATTATAAATGGTAAAATTAGAGATAGAATTATATTTAGAAACAAATAAGAAGAAAGAAGGATGATGTTATTGAAAAGAAAGAAAGCACACTGCGTGTACATATTTACATATCAGAAGAAAGGAAGATTGTTGCTTTATTAAAGCACAAATATTTACCTTGAATTGCTTTGCCTACAATCAAAAAGCATAAAATAACCCCAACCTCAATAAAATGACAAATAAAACACCCTTGATACACTTACACCAAGCCTCCAAATCACTTTACATAGGGCATGGATCTGCAGTCACTCCCTCACTCCACTGATGTTCCTTCCTTCTGTAATCTTCAGTGATTGTTGACCACTCAGCTAGAGCAGCAATATCAGGAACCAGTCTGCCTTTTAAGCCAAATGTCTGGCTCCATTCCACCCTTTCAAGTTTTCCATCCATACTTTGTTCAAACAAAAGGACTGAGTCTTCTCTCTCTTAGACTTGACAAAGTCTGGATACTTCACAACACTAAGGTTGTTGACCGATCCTTGATGATGTCTTTCAAACGTCTACTGTCCAAAAATGAAACTCCATCTCACCGACTACCTCATTTCCAAAAGGCATTTGGTAAGATGCCACATTAAAGATTATTGTGGAAAATGAAAGCTGAAAGTATTGGTTGTAATACATTGATGTAGATAGAAAATTGGCTGACTAACACAAATAGAAATAGGAATAAATGTATTTCTTTTCTTCAGGCTGTCAAAATGTCATGACTAATGTGGCACACGGATCAGTGCTAAGTTCACCATGTTTACAATGTATATAAATGACTTCGATGAAGGGATCAAAGGTATGGTACCTAACTTTGCTGATGACATAAAGATAGATAGGAAAGTAAGTTGTGAAGAGGAGATATGAAGCTTACAAATGGATATAGATAAGTTAAATGTTTGGGCAAAGATTTGGCAATTGGATTTTAATCTGTAAAATTGCCCATTTTGGCAGAAAGAATAAAAAATGATGAGATCTTGGAGTGCTACTACATGAATCACATAAGTTAGTATGCAGGCACAGCAAGTAATCAGGAAATCTAATAAAATGTTGTGTTTTATTGAAAGGGGAATTGAATTCAAGTGTAGCAAGTTATGTTTCATTTATTCCAGGGCATTGGTGAGACAACATCTGAACTATTGCATACAGTACTGGTCACCATATGTATGGAAGGATGTTAATGCATAGGAAGCAGTTCAGAGAAGGCTTATCAGACCTGGAATAGTAGATACCCTTTTGAGGAATGGCTAGACAGGCTAGACCCATAACCTCTTGATTTAAGAAGAGTCCGAGATGACTTAAATGAAATCTACGAGATGCTGAGAAGACTTGAAATGGAATTTAATTTAGATAAATGTGAGATTACTGCATTTTGGAAAGTGAACCAGAGCAGGACCTATATGCTTAATGATAAGGTCCTGGGTCATGTTGCTGAACAAAGAGACCTCAGAGTGCAGATTCATAGCTCCTTCAAAATAGAGTCTCAGGTAGATAGAATAGTGAAGAAGGTGTGGTAAGTTTGCTTTTATTGGTCAGTACATTGAGTATAAGAGTTGGGAGGTCATGTTGCAGCTGTACAGTACATTCATTAGGCCACGTTTGGAATATTGTGTGCAATTCTGGTCTCCCGGCTACAGGAAGGATGTTGTGAAACTTGAAAGAGATCAGAAAATATTTACAAGGATGTTAGCAATGGGGAGAGGCTGATTAGGCTATTTTCCCTGGAGTGCTAGACGGTGAGGGATGACCTTATAGAGGTTTATAAAAGCATAAGGGGCTTTTAGGTCGAATAGCCAAGGTCGAATAGCCAAGTCTTTTCCCCAGGGTGGGAGAGTCAAAACTAGAGGGAATAGGTTTAAAGTGAGAGCAGAAAGATTTTAAAGGGATCTAAGTGGCAACTTTTTCATTCTGAGGGTGGTGTGTATGTAGAATGAGCAGCCAGAAGAAGTGTTGGAGGCTGGTACAATTACAACATTTAAAAGGCATCTGGATGGGCATATGAACAGGAAGGATTTAGGGAGATATGGGCTGGCAAATGAGACTACATTAATTTGGGATATCTGGTTGGCATCAAACATGTCAGACTGACAAGTGTGCGAAGTTGAAGGTAAAATGTTTAACAACAATTATTCACTCATTCACTCACTAACTCACTCACACTCTCTCAAAAGTATACATCATTGAGACCCTTCATTTGTAATTACAAACAAAATGTGGAGGGAAACATTTGGGTCATCTTGAAATAGCTGGGTAACTAGAACAATTGTTTTATGAGTATGAGCCTCATGTATATACATCAATTGGATCAATTTCTGTAAGAGACAAAAATATCAAAGAAAGCCCGAGGCGTTTCTCAATGAAACTCTCTTAGATTACTGGATAACATGTAGAACCAGGTATCTGCAATTGAAACTATTCGAGTCAATAATTGCTAAGTATTATGAAAATGTTCTCCCATCAATTACTCAAAATTATGACCTGTAATATGAGCCAATCTTAGATCATTTATCACTGTTAGCTAGAATAAAAAATTATAGAATGGACAGATTCTTAACCAAATTAATATCCTGGCCATATTGCAACTTAAAAAGTCTTTTTAAAATTTTATATCATTATTATCAAATATTCATGCTCTTAATATATCGGGAAAGAAAAGAAGTGGTGATACTATGAACAGGAAGTTTATAGAGCTAGTTTGTCATGTTAATTTATCAACTATTGAAAAGGTTTTTTTAAATTAGCAGATTAATTACTATTCTAAAAGTAATGCTGTTGGGATCTCCAATTCCTCTGCAAACTTTAGCATTATGGTTGAGGGCTTTCCTCAGTTATGATGAAATTTGTTACATCAATTTCCTTTCTCCAGTTTGGAAAAACCCAAATAAATCAGTGTGGTTCTATTGGGAGCACTTACACAATTCAGTCAAAGATTGTGGATCGAAGTCCCAAAAAAACATCAAAGCTGATACTGCATTGCAATACTGAACGAGTACTTTACAGTGGGAGATGCTAACTTTCTGAAATATTTAGCTAAGGCTGCATTGGAACACTCTGATGGATGTAAGAAATTTTAAGATGCAATTTTGAAGTGCAGTATAGTCTCCCTAGTGTCCAAGGTAATATCTTTCTATCAATATGACTAAGGCAGATTATTTAATGATTATTACATTGTTGTCCATAGGAGCTCACTGTGCAAATTCACTTTCAGGTCTCCTGTGTTACATGACTGAGTACATTACAAGAGTACTTCATTGGTTATAACATGGTTTGGAAGTTCTGTGGTCATAAAAGCTACTATAGAAATGACAAGGCATGTAGAAGGTTTGGCCTTCAGCATGCACCAGAGAAATGTTGGGTTTCTGATCAATTTTGTAAAACAGGGATAGGAAAGCAGTGTCAAAGGCAATGGGCTAGAGACAGGCTGATGCTGCTACAAAGAGCCATGCCCATACCCAAAACACACCATGCACAGAAGTGCTTTCAAGTCACAATAAAGACTATGTGGTGTCCCATCAGGGATATATACATGAAATAATCAACAAACCCGAATGTAACCACATGTACAACAAGGTAAGGAATGGTGAATGCATTTTTTATTCAGTGAATCTTGTGATAGACATCACACTGTTTGAAGTGACTGGACAGTTATTAGAAGGAAATAAAATATAATGGACCAACAAAGACTAAACTTTCTATGAAATTGTTAGAATCCTGGATTTAAAACCAGAAGCTTAAAATTAACTGACAGACCCTAAGATCATTACAGTAAATGTCAAGATGTTTAGAACCAATCGAAACAACCTGAGGCATGTATTCAATCAGTGGCAAATCTAGTGTAAACTTTTGCCGTAGTTTTTCATTTGATTTGTTCATAACGGGAATCAACCTAGTGAATCACTTTTCAACTGTCTTGAATTCCAATTTATCCTTTTTCAAAACATGGACCAAGACTTTACACAGTACACCAAGTGCATTCTGACTTCCATGTTTTTAAAATTCAAAAATGACAGCCAAACTTTTATTTGCCTTCTTAATTAATTGCTAATATTTTGTAATTCAAGTACCAGAACACCCAGATTCTTTTCTGCTGCACTTTTTTTGAGGAGTCTTTCTCCATTTAATGTTGAGTTCAGTTTGATTCTTAAGGTGCGTGACCTCACATTTCCTTACATTAAACTCCGTCACTCACCCAACCTATCCACATCCCTCTTACAATAACCTTATATCCTCATCAAAACATATTCTGCTACCTATTTTGGTATATGAGTAAACAAGGCAGGAGAGAGATGGCAGCCCTGCCTGACTCCAGATCTGACTGGGAAGCTACACTGTCCCCTCCCCCATTTCATTAATATTGGTAAAGCATAATGGAAGCTTTAGGACTAAAGATATAGTCACCATGTCCTGCTCTCTCATTACAGAGAGAAGACTGGTGGTGGTTTAATCTCACATGAGAGAAGAGGTTGAGCAGGAGACTTTTTCATGGTAACCTCAGCCAGGGCAGGAATTGAATTGTGTTGTTGTCATTATTCTGCATTGCAAACCAGTCGTCCAGTCAAGTGAGCTAACCAACACCCAGGACTAATGCTTGTGGTATGCCACTAGCTACATTTTTTCACCCTGAAAAAAGATCCTTCATTCCCGACTGTCTGTCCTCTGTGTGTGAACTAATCCTCAAGTAACATTAATACATTACTACCACTACCTTGAGCTCCTATCTTGTGCAATAATCTTTTCATCTGGCAGCTCCTCAAATCTTTCTGAAAATCTAAATACATCTACTGTTGCACTTTTATCAACTCTGCTTGTTATACCCTCAAAGAACTCGAGCAAATTATTCAGTTTCTCTTTCACAAATCCGTGTTGATTCTGATTGTGTTAAGATTTTCTAAATGTCCTGTTATTTCTTTCTTACTAACGAACTCTAGCATTTTCACAACAATAAACTTTCAAGCACAATAAGTGTCATGAGTATGATGTTACCCTACTGCTGCCATCATGGTATTTTAATGACAAACATTCAATAATCAATCACTCATCAGGGATGGATTTAACTCTGTGGATTATTTAGTTTAAAACAATGATAAACAAAAGTTATGAAGCAGACATTCCAAAAAACCAAATGATTTTTGTGTAAGTTGACTTGTAAATCCACAGTAAGCCAGCTGACAGGCAATTCTGAAACATTGTATACATACATGATATTATTAAAGTGAACCTTCTTAAAGGCAAGTTATGCACACAACACTTTCTCACATCTATTATAGTTTTGTTTCACAAAAAGTGGAGTTAATATACAAATTCAGCTCAAAATAGTCACAAAGCTGCTGGTACTTCTGTGGTGTCCACCAAAGTGAACCTTCAGGGCCAGAGGAAGTGGTGGAGGCTGGTGCAATTTCAACATTTAAAAGGTATCTGGATGGGTATATGAATAAGAAGGGTTTAGAGGGACATGGTTCTAGATTAGAGTGGTGCTGGAAAAGCACAGCAGTTCAGGCAGCATCTGAGGAGAAAATCGATGTTTCGGGCAAAATCCCTTCCTGATGAAGGGCTTTTGCCTGAAACATCGATTTTCCTGCTCCTCAGATGCTGCCTGAACTGCTGTGCTTTTCCAGCACCACTCCAATCTAGACTCTGGTGTCCAGCACCTGCAGTCCTTGTTTTTACCTTTTACTTAGAGGGACATAGGCCAAGTGTTGGCAAATGGGACTAGATTAATTTAGAAAATCTGGTTGGCATGGACGAGTTGGACAGAAGGGTCTGGTTCTATGCTGTACATCTCTATAACTCTATGTTCCTATGACCTGAACCACTTTGAACTTAACTGGTGAGTTGCAGGTATCAACCAACAATTCACAAGGTAGGAAGATCTGAGAATCAGCCATGTTTTGTGTGACAGGTGGAGCTTGATGTGGGTAGATGCTAATGAGAAGTGGGTACATACCAAGTATAGATGAGAATGAGCAGGAAATGGGCTACATTAATCTTGTGTGGCCAGATTTATAACAGGTTCTAGTGTCCATGGTAATATTACTGTACTAGTGATCCAGCAGTCTGGTTGGATGTTTTTGTGGTATGACATCAAAACCCACTTCTACAACTGAAGAATGTTACATTCAAAAAGTTAATATGACTGAATAAAAATTCTCAGCTCGTTAATAATGATTACAAATCCTATACAGTTCACTATGTGCTTCACGGAAGTAAATCTGCCATCCTTATCCAGTCTGACCTACATGTGACCCCAGATTCACACAGTGTGGTTGACTGTTAACAGCCCTCTGAAATGGCCCACCAAACCATTCAGGATTGGGAGTTAGTAAGAGTAATAAATGTTAGAATAAACCCTCTGCTGATTTGCGCATGCAAATTGACCTTGGTGTGCTCTGAACCAGATAAAACCCCATTTTGAATTTTTAAGTAACCTCCAGCCTTTTATAGCTGAATGGAAAAGGACTCATTTAAAAGCCTGCCTTGAAATTAAATTAGGTGGATCTTCAATGGAAAAAGACGTGTCTGATGGGTAGGCCTGAGTCTCAGCTAAGGATAGGACATTTTCAGTGGTACAAGCTGTCTCTTCAATTTAATTTACACACAATCCATTTTCACAGATGAGAGTGAGTGTGTTATGCCAGGTGCATATGTTCCAACACACATATGAGCTTCAGATGCAACTTATAAACATTCAATTCAAAGTAAATCAAATTAAAATTAAGTTTTATTAATTATGTGCTTATGATGTCTTGAAGTCTGCTGAGATATCATTAATGCATGAAACAACCATTACAATTCTACCTGAAGTAATGGTCTTGTCTCAACTAAGTATCTTGATTAACCACAGATTAAATGTTTTTCGACTTTAGATACAGAACCGTTCTCATCTAGATTTTGTTACCTTGAGACCAACAGGAGCTTAAGTGTGACTAAAATGCAAGTCCCATGTCTAATCAGATTTGCATGTTGGTGTTGATATTCTAATCTGGTGGTTGTCTTAAAGATTCTATGTGGGAATCTCCCAGATGTCCCTATTACAAGGAGCTTGAGCCCAAGCAAGTCATGGAATCTTCAGAACTCGAGAATGGTCACAAGACCTGAAACATTGACTCTGCTTTCACTCAAAAATGCTACCAGACCTACTAAGTTTCTCTTTTTGTAGCAGAATAGTAGATCATTTTTGTTTGTATTTAAAAATTATTGCTACTGTATTGTAGAGTAACGACCTGGTGTGGTATTTTCAATAGTTGAAAATAAGGGTCTTTTAATAAGGATCTTCAGTCTTGCCTCATAAATTACCTGATTTAAGATCACTTAAAATGACTTTATAAAATTAAACCTACTGCTTAATAATAGCTTCATTGGTGTACACTTGACTAATAAATTACATACTCTTTGATCCAAAAAGCCAATAAGTGTGCCTCTTAATGCATCTAAGAAAATGAAGGCAGTTTGAAGAGCTTTCCTGAGCCAGCACTATCAACGGAAACCTGCAATTGCAATCAAGTTGACATTTGCCTGGTTTTGTAAGGGAGAGGGATTGGGAGGTTCTGATTTAAAAAAAAGGATCTTGAACAAATGTGTAAAATGGATCAAAAATATAGACTGTGGTCAAGCGATCACAGTCCCAAAATTGGACATTCTAAATTGACTCACATTCTGAGAAATCGGACCTGAGATAAAATTGGCCAAGTTAAATTGAATTGCAGCCAGCAGCTATTGGCTACAGAGAACTGTGGAAACCAACAACAAAGAGGTCATGGACGTTTATGAGGAACTAGTTACAAAAAGCCCAAGAGTTGTGACTGGGAGAAGTATCAGCCAGACTTTCTGGCACCTTGACTGCCAGTCTGAGTATGTGCATAATATACCTCCTGGCATAGCAACAGTAAAGGGTTTTGGCATGACCCTATTGGATGATTTAAGATCATAAGACATAGGAGTGGAAGTAAGGCCAATTGGCCCATCGAGTCCACTCTGCCATTCAATCATGGCTGATGAGCTTTTCAACTCCACTTACCCGTGCTCTCCCCGTAGCCCTTAATTCCTTGCATCATGAATTAATCAATCTCTGCCTTGAAGACATTTAACATCCTGCGCTCCGTGGCAATGAATTCCACAGGACCACCACTCTCTGGCTAAAGAAATGTCTCCTCATTTCCGTTCTAAATTGACCCCATATAATTCTAAGGCTGTGCCCATGGGTCCTAGTCTCCCCGCATAACGGAAACAATTTCCCAGTGACCACTCTTTCTAAGCCATGCATTATCTTGTAAGTTTCTATTAGATGTCTCCTCAACTTTCTAAACTCTAATGAATACAATCCCAGGATCCTCAGCCATTCATCGTATGTTAGGCCTACCATTCCAGGGATCATCTGTGTGAATCTCCACTGGACATGCTCTAGTGCCAGTATGTCCTTCCTGAGATGTGGGGCCCAAAATTGGACACAGTATTCTAAATGGGGCCTACATAGAGCTTAATAAAGTCTCAGTAGCACATTGCTGCGTTTATATTCCAACCCTCTTGAGATAAATGACAACACTGCATTTGCTTTCTTAACCACGGACTCAACCTGCAAGTTAACCTTTAGAGAATCCTGGACTAGCACTCCCAGATCCCTTTGTACTTTGGCTTTATGAATTTTCTTACCGTTTAGAATCCTATCTCATGACCCCTTTGGCCAAAGGCCACAGATCATGCTGGAAGGTCAGGGATTAGGGAGGAAAGAAGCACACATCTGGAAGCTACCCCCTCAGTGTAGACTCAACTAGACTCACACCAGAAGACCATGCGGCAACCCATGAAAACCCAGGAGAAGCTCAGCCCTGATCTGCGGGACCTACCTTCATGGAAGAGAAATAGCCCTATGGCATAGAGGAAGGAGATTCCAATGGCCCAGCTCAAAAATGAGGATCATTCTGGATAATATCCTTTCTCAGATGGACAGATAGTAAATATTGTGGGAATTTGGGAAATGCTTACATAGCATTTTTAATAAGGAGTATTTTGTGAATAAAATTGCGTTGAACCACAAACTGAGCACTTGGATAAAGTGTTTTTAATGCATAACTGGTCAAAGCACGGACAACAGGATGTAAGGTATTTTGGATGTATCTCATTCATATTGAAAATTCCTTAAATTTTTGCCCAGATTTGGCTGTTTCCACTTGGATTAGTAGTGGTGCAAGTGAATGGAGATTCCATCTTGTGACATATACAGCAATTGAAATTGGATATTGTTTCATTCTCAAATTCAAAATTACTGATTTTGATTACTATAGCTTAGCATTTCCTATCAATCATGTGGTGATATTCCGATAAAATGAGAATGACCAAATTGTTTTGAAGACTGACATCAGTCGCTTTATTGGTTGCAAAGCCATCAGGACATCTCAAGATCACAAAGAGGTCCTATATGAATGCAAGTTCAAATCTTCTTTCATTTCATCTTTGTCCTATTGTCATTAGTCAGAAGATGAGAGATGTAACAGTGAATGTGCCATTTAAAAAACTATAAATTTCACAAGCACTTGAGCCAGGCATCTGTCAGATTATCCTACCATGCTCACAGGGGAAATCCAATACATTAACAAATGGCAGCTTCTGATTAACTCTTTTCAAAAATAAACCACAGAAACAGAAGTGGGTGGTTTATCATTTCCACTGAAGTGAGAGGCTGGACTAGAGGCTTTAATTTGATTTCTAGCACAAAGTCAATCACACAATTAGTTTCTACTAAATGAGAAAACTGCATTGTCATTGCAAAATAAAGTATGTTACCAATTGAAAATTTCTGTAATGTTTTATAACAGACCATGGTACAAGCTGTCTCACTGACATTTTATATTGTCACATCTGCTACCATTGCCATATTGTGCAAAGATGATTTGGATGTATGTTCAGACTCACATGATTTACATTGATATGTATGGTCTTCAGGCAAATCTAAATTAGACATTGATTGAACAAATGAATTCAGATCTATGTGAGACTTTAAAACAACAATTTACTCCCACAAATTGCACATGTTGGTACTGGTGGTGGTGACTGCTCACCTTGTGCGTTATCAGGAATTTTCAGACCAGAGTGGATCAATTAGGGTGATTGCCCTCCCAACCTGGGAGAACCTTTCTGTTCATAATTGAAACCCCTTGTTGTTCTTGTAGGTAGTAGTTGCATAAAGGAACAAGAATCCTGAACAGTTCTTTCAGGCTTTCTGCTTATGCTGATTTATATTATGTCTCTCTATATAAGATAATATCAACATTTATACATCTCAGTCACTTTCCTCTACTCAGTACACACGTCACAAAGTTTAGCCAAGTGTTCGATGCACCTTTGATTTTGGTTTACTTGTTGCCACATCGGGTATAACCTTCAGGCTGTAATTCCTCTGTCACAGTGACTTCAATCCCAGGATTAGCTGAAATTCACTCAACAACATCTCATTCCTATTTCGGTATTACATCAGATTCTGAGATTACCAATCACATCCAGTTTATTCCTCCATGTCACAAACAAATATGACTCTCAATTTTCTGTCAATTAAATCGCATACAGAAATGGTTATATAAATGCATAAAATCACTGCACAGAATTTCATTACAGTCTATTTCTAATACCTGTCAACAGAAATCTCCACAATGCGGTGGTGAACTGAAGGCTAAAATTTTGCTCGAGAGGTTTTAATGTTGAATCAAGTCTCTAAGCTCCAGCATCCTCATCTGTTTTCATGGCAACGGTTGTCCCTGTCACTGCTGATGATCAGATCTACCTCCCTCCTACACTTCCTTTATGGAAAAACACTAGGATTGCCAGGTCCCATCCCCTCTGTCACAGTGATATAAACAGGTTAAATGAGTCACCCAGTTTGATGTATGCAGCAATTAGGTTTTCTTAACATTCATCCTTCAAAGGCCTTTTTGGCAGATTTCATTCAAGACACTTTTAATATAATTGAGCAATGTGTTGGCTGACAAAGTCTGATGTTTCTCTTGGTTTGTTTTGAATGAATGCTCCATGAAGAAACATGTGCTACATTAACTCTGCAAGTACAGGAAAGGCAAAGCCCTGAGGAAGGAGCATCCAGGAAAGGTAATCATGAGATCCAGTCGTACAACCTGCAGGTTTCTGCATCCTCCTATTGCTGCTCTCCTAACCCCAAGCCCCAAATCACCTTATCCTAACTTGGAACTGTTAAACCATTCCTTCACTGAATCCTGGTCAAAGTTCCTGGAACACCCTTTCTCATGGTACTGCGGGTATACCTGCATTGGAAGGGTAGATCAGATTTAAGAAGGCAGCCCACCGCCACTTTCGTGAGGACAATGAGAGGTGGGCAAGCTGCCATGGTAAGGGGCTTGAAGCCCCTTTTTTGTGGTGAGGCAAGTAAAGATAAAATTGGAGGAAATTTTATCTAGTATAACATTTTATGGAAAGATGTAGTAGTGCAGTGAAGTGAAAGGGGTTAAATAAAAGAGACTCAAAGGTCCCTTGGTTCTGATGAGCCACTAGCACCAACAATCCTAAGATACATATTTCACAAAACAATCTATTGAGCCATCAAGTACCTTTCACACCCTATACCATGCCAATCTTTTCATATCATAATTATTGCACATCTTAAAGCCTTTTCTGCATTTTTTGTTTGCTCAATCTGAAATAGAACATAGAACAATACAGCGCAGAACAGACCCTTTGGCCATCAATGTTGCGTCGACCTGTGAACTATTCTCAGCTCGTCCCCCTACACTAACCCATGATCATCCATGTTCTTATCCAAGGATTGATAACTCTCCCTAATGTGGCTGAGTTAACTACATTGGCAGGTAGGGCATTCCTCACCCTTATCACTCTCTGAGTAAAGAACCTGCCCTCTGATATCTGTCTTAAATCTATCACCCCTCAATTTGTAGCTATGCCCCCTCATACAAGCTAACATCATCATCCTCGGAAAAAGACTTTCACTGTCTACCCTATCTAATCCTCTGATCATCTTGTATGTGTCTATCAAGTCCCCTCTTAGCCTTCTTCTTTCCAATGAGAACAGACCCAAGTCTCTCAGCCTTTCCTCATAAGACCTTCCCTCCAGACCAGGCAACATCCTGGTAAATCTGCTCTCCAATGCTTCCACATTCTTCCCGAAATATGGCAACCAGAACTGTACACAATATTCCAAGTGCGGCCGCACTAGCATTTTGTATAGTTGCAGCATGATATTGCAGCTCGGGAACTCTATCTCTCTACCAATAAAACCTAACATACCGTATGCAGTCTTAACAGCACTATCAACCTGGGTGGCAACTTTCAGGGATCTATGTGGACTCCAAGATCCCGCTGCACATCCACACTACCAAGAATCTTTCCATTGACCCAGTATTCTGCATTCCTGTTATTCTTCTCAAAGTGAATCACCTCATATTTAGCTGCATTGAACTCCATTTGCTACCTTTCAGCCCAATTCTGCAGTTTATCCAAGTTCCCCTGCAACCTGTAACATTCTTCCAAACCGTCCACTACTCCATCGACTTTAGTGTCATCAGCAACCTTACTAATCCATCCACCGATGCCTGCGTCTAAGTCATTTATAAAAATGACAAACAGCAGTGGTCCCAAAACAGATTCTTGTGACACACCACTAGTAACCAGACTCCAGGCTGAATATTTTCCATCAACCACCACTCGCTGCCTTCTTTCAGAAAACCAGTTTCTAATCGAATCTGCTAAATCACTCTCAATTCCATGCCTTTGCATTTTCTCCAACAGTCTACCATGTGGAACCTTATCAAAGGCTTTACTGAAGTCCATGTGTACTACATCAACTGCCCTACCCTCATTTACATGCTTGGTCATCTTCTCAAAAAACTCAATGAGGTTTGTGAAACACAATCTGCCTTTGACGAAACCATGTTGACTATCTGAAATCAAATTGTTGCTTACTAGATGATTGTAAATCCTATCTCTCAAAATCCTGTAGACAATGACAACTCAAATATCAAAGCCAAAGGCTCTGCTACCTCCTCACTAGCTTCCCAAAGAACCCTCGGATAAATTCCATCCAGCCCAGGGGACTTGTCTACTTTCACTCCTTCTGGAATTGATAACACCTCTTTGTAACTAACTGCGATCCTTTCTAGTCTAATATCTCGTATCTCATTCTTCTCCTCTACAATATTCTCCTTTTCCTGAGTGAAAACCAATGAGAATTGTTTATTTAGCACCTCACCAATCTCCATAGGGTCCACACTCAACTTCCCACTTCTGTCTTTGATTGGCCTTATTCCTACCCGAGTCATCCTAAGCTTTAACATCTATTTGGCGCTGTCTATGGAGACAAATCAGAGTTAATGTTTTGGATCCAGTGACCCTTCCTCAAAACAGATTTATCTCCACAAATGCTGCCACACCTGCTGAGCTTTTCCAACAATTTTTGTTTTTGTTTCTGATTTTCAGTATCTGCAGTTTTTTTTTGGTTTTTATCCATTTCTATTTTCTTTATTCACTTGTGGGATCTGAGCATTGCAGGCTGGCCTGTGTTTATTGCTCGTCCCTAGTTGCCTTTGCAAAGCTGCCTTCTTGAACCACTGCAATCCATTTGCTGATGCTAAACTCACAATGAGCTTAGAGAGGGAATTCCAGGATTTTAACCTAGCAACAGTGAAGAAATGGTGATATCTTTCCAAATCAGGATGGTGAGTGGCTTGCAGGTGGTGATGTTCCCATGTGTCTGCTGCCCTTGTCCTGCTAGGTAGAAGTGGTCATGGGTTTGGAAGGTCTTTCTAAGGATCTTTGGTGAATTTCTCAGTGCAACTTGTCAATGGTACATACTGCTGCTAGTGAGTGTCAGCGGTGGAGGGAATGAATGCAAGTGGATGTGGTGTCAATCAAGCATGATGATTTTTCCTGGATGGTGTCAAGCTTTCTGAGTATTGTTGGATATGCACTCATTTAGGCAAGTGGGTAGTATTCCATCACACTCATGACTTTGCCTTGTAGACCACAGACAGGTTCAGGGGACACAGAAGATGTTACTTGCTGCATTATTTATAGCCTCTGATTTGCTCTTGTAGCCACTGTATTTATGTAGTGAGCCCAGTGGTGGTAACACCATTGAATGTTGAGGGGTGGTGGTTAGATTGTCTCTTATTGGAGATGGTCATTGTCTGGCATTTGTGTGTTCCGAATGTTACAAGTTCGGATATTGTCCAGAATATTGTTGCATTTGAACAGAAATACTCCAGTGTCTGAAGCAGTGTGAATGGTGCTGAACATTGTGCAATCATTGGCGAACATTTCTACTTCAGACCTTAGGATGAAGGGAAGGTCATTGATGAAGCAGCTGAAGATGGTTAGGTATTGGACATTACCCTGAGGAATTCCTGGAGAGATAATCTGCAGCTGAAATGAATGATCTCCAACAACCATAACTATCTTCTTGTGTGCCAGCTATGACTCCAAGTAACAGATTGTTTGTCCCCTTACTCCCATTGATTCCATTTTGCTAGGTCTCGGTGATGCCATACTTGGTCAAATGCAGCCTTGATGAGAGGGTATTGCAAATGTTTCATGGAAAGCTCACAACTGAATTATTTGAATAGATTCCTATATTTAATAAATTATCCTTGTTAAAAATTTCATGCTGAGAAAAGCTTTTATTTATTGCATTTTCAATTCCTTGTGTGAGAAAAAAAACTCCATTCTTCCCAAAACGCTTTTGATCAAATTTCTAAATGCTTTACCTGGTGCTGCCTCCAAAAGGGCTATAGCCAGAGAATTACCCTTTTCTCCAGTTTTAAAATGAAGCTTTGGTAGTGGAGGTCACCAGAAGGGATGCGAACATATTCCCATTGATACACTGGGGCCAAGCTCTACTGCTAAAGATGCCATAATAATAAAACAGGTTGCCAGACACATTATACTTTAAAACTAAACTCGTTACATTGAAATAAGCCATTTCTTCACAGGTCTAAACCATCCCCCTTTCTCAGGAACAACTGTTTCACACATCCAGCTTCAGCCAAACCTGCAAAACTGCTCAAATGGATATCAGAAAGTTTTTTTTTACTGAAACAATTGAAATTGAAATTCCTTCTAAACTGAAAGAAGAATGCACAACTGTTTGCCACACATAAAATGTCTTCCAATGTAAAAAAAATCCATTATCTTCAAGAACAATCTCATTAACGTTTTTTTAAAGAGATTATCATGACTACAAAAATACTTATAGTATTTCTTAAACTCCTTGAAACACACAAACGAAACAAAACCACATGCCACTAGATCAAATCCAAACTCTAAAATAAATGATATCAAAGTATAGATAAAACACACACCTTATATCAAGCAAACCTTTGAGAATAATTAAGCTCTGGTTAAATTATTAGGGTCTTATTGCCCGTAGTTTTAACAGATTGATGCCCATCAAAAAGTGTACAAAACCTTTTATTACAATTTGGTTTTGCTTGGTTATTTGTTACTGGGCGGCACAGTGGCACAGTGGTTAGCACTGCTGCCTCACAGCGCCAGAGATCCGGGTTCAATTCCCGCCTCAGGCGACTGACTGTGTGGAGTTTGCACGTTCTCCCCGTGTCTGCGTGGGTTTCCTCCGGGTGCTCCGGTTTCCTCCCACAGTCCAAAGATGTGCAGGTCAGGTGAATTGGCCATGCTAAATTGCCCATAGTGTTAGGCAAGGGGTAAATGTAGGGGTATGGGTGGGTTGCGCTTCGGCAGGGCGGTGTGGACTTGATGGGCCGAAGGGCCTGTTTCCACACTGTAAGTAATCTAATCTAATCTAATCTAAAAAGAATATTATTGTCCTGGTCAGCCACATTTTAACTGTGAGAAGGACACTGCCAGAAAGAAAACCATCAATGGCAGGCTGTTAAAATCAGAACATTTCTTAAACATCTGCTTCTACTTACTGTGAAGCCAACAAAAAGTTAATACTTACATTTTTAAGTTTATCGTAATTCTAGCCTGAAGCAGGCTAAATAATTCTATATAAAAGAACTGCTACAATGGCCTAGATTTAGAAAGTTTTCAGTTCTAGTTATTAAAGCACCTCATCATGGCAATAAAGTGTTTGCAAAAAACATTGACACATTCAGAGACCAAATAGTGACAATGAATTTGAAACATAGATCTTTCAGAAGTGGTATTGTTGAATTCCCATTATAACTACCTCTCACCAATATCTACTCAATTAATCCAGTGGAAAAAAATTAGTCATATTGAAAATTATGTTCATGGAATCATGAAAATTCTATGAGATTTCTTCTTATTGGTACTGCTCAGTGTATTAGTTTTGTGGTATTGAGTAGTCCTGAAGTGATTGGCCAAGGATTTGTTTATGATTCACAAATTCAAGATAAAATGTTTTTAATGCATTCCTAATTATTTCCTATTGCTATTAAAGTCTGTTTCCTATTGCTGTTTGAAAGGTCACTGTGAAGTGAACAAATCCCCTGATGCTGAATCAATTGAGTTGTATATTTAAAAAGAATCACACTTGGTAGCTCCAGTTAGTATTTCCATTTTTAACTCCGCCAGTGCTGCTGATTTTTGTGAGATGACTGCTCCTGTGTTCACTGGGACATTACACTGGGTGTACTCTGTGTAGGAGGAAAACAAAATCCAGTAAAGAGATCATCAGGGGATATAGAGGACCAGTACCTACCAAAATGCATTTATCTTTTTGGCAGAGTGATGCAAGGAACAATCATTATCATTCAAGACAAAAGCCTTAATGGTGAGAGGAACAAATATAACTTAGATCCATTTGGACACCAAAAGCCTTGCTGTAAAATCTTAGGATGTGCTCCATAAGCATTCTGATCGTCACAACGCTCCAACTAAATTGCATCTTTTTAACTGCTAACAGGGGAAGGCTGAGGAGTGGGACTAGGTGAGTTTCTCTCACAGGGAACCAAGACTGACATGACAGAGGGGATTCTGGATTAAAGGTGCTGGAAAAGCACAGCAGTTCAGGCAGCATCCGAGGAGCAGTAATGCTATCCCGTATTCCCAATTTCTCCGCCTCCGCCGTATCTGCTCACAGGAGGATCAGTTCCACCACAGAACACACCAGATGGCCTCCTTCTTTGGAGACCGCAATTTCCCTTCCCACGTGGTTAAATTGGCCCATTTGTTTCATGAAATTTTTGGTATTTAATTTGTCTCACCGTCTGGCCAATCCCTGGTCTTCCCTTTTGTTCCACATGGCCCTCCCGCCACCCCATCCTTCTTTAACAACTTACACCCATCATCTTATTACCAGTTTTCAGTTCTGAAGAAGAGTGATATTGGATTTGAAGCATTAATACTAGGCTGACAATCTTGTGTTTTATTTGACTAAGTCTGAGTTGTGTCAATCATTTGAAGTGTTTGATGCAATGAGGCCAAGCAAGTTCTCTCGCTGTATCTTACCAGCTCACCACATTAAAAAGCCACCTTGCCCTTACAGAGTGTCTCACATCCAATTTCAGCCTCATCCTGCCACCCACTATTCTCAGAACAAATTTGCTACTAAGCAGACATCTGGCAAAAGACTGTCATCCTTTGCACCAGTGCCATAATAAAAAAACCCATTGTGTACCCAATCAGGTGCTGTCAATCTGGAGCTACCCTGCATTGTTCCCAATATTTGCATAAAGGGTAGAAGATGATAGTGGATAATAGATAAAGGGTAATCCTGCTTTGCCAGTGCAGACTAGAAAATCATGCAATGTGGTAGTGCAGAGGTGGGACTTCTTCTTTCTCCAGGATCACCAATGGAAGCCACAATATGTTAGCCCAGTCTGAGGTTAGTACACTGGAGGAATGACCATCATTGTAAAATGAAGGTCAATTACATTTTCCAATCTGCCAGTGTATTGCCTCTCACTATTGCCTCCAACATCTTCCCTCATCCGCTGTCACCCACTCCAACCCGACACCATGAACCCACATGCCCGCTGCGTTGCACTCTCTTGGAACACTTTCCTACTTAACGAAAACAACAGTCATGTCACCCACTTTCATTTCTTTAAAACCTGCCTCTCTCTCATTCCAGGAAGAAAATAGCCCACAATAGGATAAGAAAAGTCAAGGTGGGCTGCCTGACATTCAGCTCCTCACCTCTGATATGGACAGCAACCTGGCCATGATGGTCTGATCACCTGACAGACTGTGTCCAAGCTGCCCTTGACTAACCATGCTGGGACACGCTGAACGAAGACTATTGTCCTTGATTTGGCAGAGATCTGCTGCCAAAGCATGATCAACCTTTCTTACTTTTGTCCATTCCAAATGTCAAGGCCAGACAGAAACCTGACGTATCTGGCTAGGAGGCAAAACAACAAAAGATAAGACAATGCGAAGCAGAGATCCTGTAAGCATTCAGGTAATCACAGACGAGCGAGCACTCTGACAAGTAAGAGCTTGGATGTGCAACCTGGCTCAATCCGTGAGCTGGGTGTGTATCCTGAGTGCACTGTGTCCTTGCTGCAACATTATATTGATAGTTACTTGGGCAGTCCGAGATGCAGCATGAAAGTGGATTGGATATATGCCATGAGGATTCTTAGAGCCTGCCATGTGACATGTCAATGTCTCTGGATGTTGCTACATGTGATTAGTGCCTACAGACTGTGTCTTGAGATGTTGCTGCCCAGTGTCTGACATGTAGGTCATTTGGACTAAGTGGTGAGCTGAATTTGCCAGGCACCAGCTCCTTGTAGAACTTGCCATCTGTTTGGAAGAAGAGCTATCCCAAACTTGAAACATTAACTCTGTTTTATGTCCAGAGATACTGCCAGACCTGCTGAGTTTCTCCAGCGTTCAGGGTTTGTGCCTCCACATCTAGCTTGTTTGAAAATTTGGTGAGATAGAATGCTGAAATTTAATTATGTGGTGGGCCATCATCAAAACATTTAACAAGCAAAAATCCCCTAAATTAGCAACTTACCATTCCCAGTGAGATAGCCACCATGCTGCTTGTCAAAAGTATAAAAGGGGTCATGAGATGCTTCCAAGGTGCCCCTCACCAGAATTTTCATCTGATTCCGCTTCACATCTCATTATAACCACATGGCTCAGATGGCTGCGTGATTCTGCTCCCTGTTTCCTCTCTCTCTACAAGTGCTGACGGAATGGCTGAATTTCCCCATGCATTACCTAGTCTTCACTTCATATGCCTGACTGATAAGTTTTGGTTGATGATCAAAAAAGCCTTGTGATGCCATTCATTGCTTCATTCATCCTCCCCTGCAAGACGAAGCTATTAGGGGGATCTGTGTACCAGAGGCTATCAAAAGCCATTGTGGTCTCCTGCAGGATGGTATGCAGGTCACTGAGTCAGGTGATTATGTTTTCTCAGTGGTAATGACTGTCGTAACAAAGTTCATTACTTCATTGTATCAGGGTCCTTCCAAGTAGGGGGGGCATGGACCTGACCAGGTAGTCACGGAGGGAACGGTCTTTGCGGGAGGCGGAAAGGGGTGGGGAGGGAAATATATCCCTGGTGGTGGAGTCTGTTTGGAGGTGGCGGAAATGTCGGCGGATGATTTGGTTTATGCGAAGGTTGGTAGGGTGGAAGGTAAGCACCAGGGGCGTTTTGTCCTTGTTACGGTTGGAGGGGTGGGGTCTGAGGGCGGAGGTGCGGGATGTGGATGAGATGCGTTGGAGGGCAAAGCAAAGTGCTTCAGATGCTGGAGACCTGAAGTACAAACAGTAAGAGTTAAAGGAAACTCAGTAGGTCTGGCAGTTTCTGGAGAGAAGGGAACAAAGTTAACAGTTCAAATTCAATAAGACTTCTTCAGGATTAGATGGGTAAGGATATTTTCATAATGCAGCTAAGAAGGTTGAGTTATGAATTTATAGATTCTTCCAACACACATCAATGACACATAGTTAAAAGTGGCAGAGATTATTGGAAAGAAATTAGAGCCTTCTACTGTCAATATCTATAGCTCTGAGGTTGCATGTAAAAAGGTAAGTTGCCATAGCAACTTAAACTCTGTTGTGGTGATGTAATAATGGTGGAGGGGATTGGGAGTGGATGTTTGGGTGGAGGGAGTGTGTGGTTTGTGGGGCACAGGATATTGACTCAATAGATGGTGTGGATCACATTGATGTGAGTAGGATGGGATTTGCTCCCTGCTCCAGCTGGGGTGGATTTGTCACTGGTTTCGTTATACTACCGATGATGGAGGCCATGCGCTATGAGTTCAGGCCTGCCTTCCAGCAGAGAAATAAGAAGTATTTCAAAGGGTTGCTGTTTCACTCTATTTTATATGTAGCACGACTGAACCAATGTCCCCAAAATGTTTTGGCTTAAGTCAATAATCATCTCTTTTAGCTGGATGATAGTTCTGCTTCAATGCTATTTGGATTGGTGTGGACTAAGGTGTTGTATCTTGGATTGTGTTTGAAGGGCCACAGCAAATAACTTATTTCAATAAGTACCCAATACCCATTACAGCAAACACAAGGCCTTGGAGCACTCGGTTTCACTTCATTTCATGCAATGGACTTGTTTTAATTTGCAGAGATGTGAATGTTTGCCTCAGATATTAGGAAAAAATCAGCAAGAGCTTGAATTCTAATCATTGCATATGGATAATGTCAGGACTTCGCTGTAACAATGAATGAGCAACTAATTAATTAACATTTGATTATATAATAAGCTGTTAATTAACACTAAGTTAATAAATGCATCCTTAAACCAGAATAGCTGCAAGCAGAAGAGATAGCTTTCCACAGTGATTAATTGACACATGATTGTTGGTAATATGAAATGAACAGGATGTTTACATGGTAACATAGAAATCTTACATGCCTTATAATCAATATAAACACTTAATTAATGGCTGTTTTTGTCAAAAAAATGTAATTTCTTGGAACCCCTTAATAAAAATCCCAATAAATTCCAAGGGGGAACAATCACAAGAGAGGTTCACTAAGTGCATCATCAATCATGATGGCACTCATGAATATTCTACAGGGTAAGATTATTTGTTTTACACAAAAGGAAATCACAACAGTCTGTAATTTAAAGGTTTTATTGTCATGTGTATTCAAGTACAGAAGTACAGGAGTACATTGAAAAGTGTCTAATGTTACCACAAATGGCACCATCTTAGGTACCAAAGTCTCTAAGTACAAAAAAAGCTTAGGTACAAAGTAGTAAGAGAAATATGAGTTAAAAAGTTAACCATTAATTCATAAAATCTTAGAAAAATAAATAAGTAATAGTTTACATTAAAGTCTTTCACCACTTAAACTAGGAAAACAAAGGAATAATTTAAAATTTCAACTGTCTTTGAGTCCTCTGCTTATCTCGCTCAGCTGGCTGCTCTCAATACAGCCGAAGCAGATACTGTAGCTGCTGCTGAAACTGCCGCCTCTCCGATCTCCCCTGGTGCCTCAGATCCACTCGTACCTGAGCCAAGACATCCCCATGAACCACCGAGAGACCAGCTGACATACTGCTGAGAGACCAGCTAGGACCCACCCACCCGCTGAAAGACCAGGCCGGGACACATCACACCAGCAAGACAACAGGCCAGGATCCACTGCCCCACCGCAAGACCAGGCCGGGACCCACCACATCACTGAGAGACCAGACAAGGACCCACCACACCACCAAGAGACCAGGTCGGGACCCACCACACCACTGAGAGAACAGGCCAGGACACACCACACCACTGAGAGAACAGGCCTGGACACATCACACCAGCAAGTGGGCCAGGATCCACTGCCCCACTGAAAGACCGGACTGGGACCCACCACACCACCAAGAGACCAGGCCGGGACTCAGCACACCACCGAGAGACCAGACTGGAATCCACCACACCACCAAGAGACCAGACCAGGACCCACCACACCACCAAGAGACCAGGCAGGACCCACCACACCACCATGAGACCAGACCAGGACCCACCACACCACTGAGAGACCAGGCTGGGACTCACCACAGCGAGAGACCAGGCCAAGACCCACCACACCACCAAGAGACGAGACTGGGACCCACCACACCACCGAGAGACAAGACTGGGATCCACCACACCATCAAGAGACAAGACTGGGATCCACCGCACCACCAAGAGAACAGGCTGGGACCCACGACACCACTGAGAGAACAGACTGGGACCCACCGCACCACCGAGAGACCAGGCCAGGACCCACCACACCACCGAGAGACCAGGCCAGGACCCACCACACCACCGAGAGACCAGACTGGGACCCACCGCACCACCAAGAGACCAGACTGGGACCCACCGCACCACCAAGAGACCAGGCTAGGACCCATCGCACCACCAAGAGAACAGGCTGGGACCCATGACACCACCGAGAGACCAGGCCAGGACCCACCACACCACCGAGAAACCAGGCCAGGACCCACCACACCACCGAGAGACCAGGCCAGGACCCACCACACCACCGAGAGACCAGACTGGGACCCACCGCACCACCAAGAGACCAGGCTGGGACCCACCGCACCACCAAGAGACCAGGCTGGGACCCACCGCACCACCAACAGAACAGGCCAGGACCCACCACACCACTGAGAGACCAGGCCAGGACCCACCATAGCACCAAGAGGCAGTCTGGAACCCACCGCAACACCAAGAGACCAGGCAGAACCCGCCACACTGCAAAGTGACCAGGCTGGTAACCATCGGCCCACCGAGAGACCAGGCCAGTACCCACCATGAGCCACTGGGAGGCCAGGCTGAAACTGGCCAAAGTGGGCAGAAAGGAGAAAAGAGAAGGAAACAGAAGGAGCTGTGGAGCTCTGGTTAGAGCTTGTGTTTTCTTGTGTTTTGTTGCAGAAGACAATTGTGCAGATAAGTGAGATTATAAAATTGAATATGATCAACACAATTCCCAATATAAATAATTGACAATGAGGAATAACTTTGGCCATCATTATGGCACTTTGTAGTATCTTTCATTGATATTCAAGGTCTAACATTCTCTTTATGCCGACTGTTCTATTGGTAAGTTTTCCAGTATTGTGAGCTTCATTCAGGACACAAATGCAAGCTTTTTGAATTGGGAAGTTTTTGTTCCCCATCACTAATCCCTTGAGAAGGTAGGGGTGAACCAATCATCCATCATATTAGCAAGTATCTCCAAAGTCACTTCTTCCTTCAGTGGTGGGAAACAACTGAGTAACCTCCTTGGACATTTCAGAAGCCCATGAAAAGTCATTTGTATCCACAGTGTGGATCTACAGTTTCATGTTGACAAAACCTGATACAATTTTCTCTGCTGTAGGAACTAGTGTGCCAGATGAGATTTCATAACCATCTGGTAGTGTCATGATCATCATTACTAGAACTAGTTTTTATATTCCAGATATACCAATGAAGTTAGTTTAAATGTTGCTGTAGTGTCTCAGCTTATAAATTGGCACACAAGTCCTTGGAGACAGACTTGAAGTCACAACCTTTTGCTCCAACGTTGTGCCATGCTTCACTAGGGTAACGATTGGTAATCAAGCCCTACTATTCTTGGAGATGTCACAACAGATAAAGATTTTGTAAAAGCTTGCAAAACTCCCCATAATTCCAGTCTTCTCGATTCCAGGCTGACAGAAATCATGGACCATGTTTCGGTACTTGTTAAGAATTACTACATTTTTACAAACTACAGGTAAACATGATGAACCATCGGCGTATAACTACTAGTTAGAACTACACCACCCTTGTCAAACTCCATGTATACACACATGCAAATAGACACAGACATACAGAAAACATCGATGAAGGGAAAACTGGTAAGGGAGTTCAAATACTCTGTGTCCACAAGGCTTGCTGAATTGATCCTTTTGGCTTGTTAGAACTTGCTGTACATCAATCTCTCTTCTCCAGATACATTCATTTGTTTGCAGGAGGCACAACATTCACACCTTATAAAGTCTCTGACTTATTGGTTAAAAGCAATAGCTTACAAAGACTTGAGGGAAAATAAATAAACCAGTTTTCTTCACACATCAGGTATTTTTTAACTGTAGAGATAAGGGCAACACCTTCCTTTCATTAGGTTTGAAATCTTCTGCCTATATCATTCATTATCCATCTGTTCAGCTACCTGGGAGTCAATCATATGGTTGCTGACAGGCAGGTGACTATGGTCATTGACAATTGGGAACAAATCAACAGACTAATCAGTCATCCGTTGCTGGCTGACTCCAACTTTGTACAGTGATGATGCTATAGCTTTAAGAGGTTATTTTGTCCTGGTTTCTTTTAGAGAGAGATTGGGAGACAGGTATCAAGCAGTCTGTGAGAAGATAAACAACATGTGAGATCTTGAGTTTTTTTTTTAAAGTTGTAACAATAGAAGTAGTATGAAGGGTGTGGTCAAAAGCCCAGAGAACCAGACCTGTAGTTTAGCTTGCAGCAGTTGCAGTTGGAATCTTGAAGAAATGACAGTTATTTTTCCATCTCTTAGTTACAGCCACAAGCTGAGAATTCTCTGCCTGCTGCAGGAGTTGCATGTGAGGTAATCTGTATTCTGAATTTGCGTTTTGCCAGGGCTGTGTTTATGGGATGTTATTATAACAGTTACTGTTTAGTAGTAAAATAATCTATTATTCTATAAAGTTTTCCAATAGAATTAAGTTATTCCAAGTTCCTCTTTCTTTTGTTTTAACTATAATGTTTGAATAAACTGTGATTTGCTTAACGTCAAGTCGTTTGATCGGCCAAATTTCATCTGGAATACAGCATCCCACATTTATTTTTTAAATCACAGGTCTAGGTTACCTTCTTAATATATTTTGAGAGAATCTGATATGGTCCATAGTAATATATATTTCCAGTGTCAGTTTGTCTGCCAGTAATCTTCCCCTCCTGTTTGATCAAACAACAGTGTAAACAGCACTCACAATAATTGCTGGATGCTTGCTCTTAAACAACGTAGCAGTCCCTCCCACAATGTTGGATTTTTGAAGCTGACATTTTCCTACTTCATTGCACAATCAAAAATATAGGAAATGTTTAAAAATTGCAGTCAATACAGGTGAATATGCTGCCAATTAAACCCTAGTTGATAACTTTACAAGTTTACACACAAGATCTCCATTCTAACTGGTTATGCAGGGAGTTTCAACATTAAATGTTGAGATAAAAAACGTGACCAAAAATCATGACAACAGAAATGGAGAATTGATTATACATACAAAGTTTTTCAAAGATATGTAATATTGTTGGAACAACTATACAACAGAATGCATGGTGCAGGCATCAATGCTCTGGTACTTTTCTGTAAATAAATCTCAGCTTTATGGTGATGCGTTAGGTTCCATAATGCCAAACCAAAAAACCAAAAAGGTTTAATTAGTATCAGGAGTTGAAGGCCCCAGTCTCCCAATTGTTCTCCAATCACTTCAGGCTGAAGGTCTGACTCATTCTGAACTCAACCTTGAGCAATTCTTGCAACTGATTTTCTCCCACACCTCTCCTGGCTGGGTACAGACAGTCCTGATCAGCATTCCTGATGAAGGGCTTTTGCCCGAAATGTCGATTCTCCTGCTCCTCGGATGCTGCCTGACCTGCTGTGCTTTTCCAGCACCACACTCTTGACTCTATTCTCCAGCATCTGCAGTCCTCACTTTCTCTTGGTTACAGACACTACTTTTATTCCAACTTGGTGATTTTCTTCACTCTGAACAAGCATTATTTTAGCAAAGTTTCCTCCACAGTACTGTGCTATAATCTGCTCCTAAGCTTCCCTTTTGGATTCACAAGAATTGTTGCCAGTTTCAAACATTAAGAAATTCTTGACCAGATCATCTGTAACAATCAAGTATACATGGTAGTCAATGTTCTGATTTTAGGGATGGTTTCTGGGTGTTGTTACTCCATTTTCATTCAAAAGTGTCTAATGATCTAATCTCTGTTTCTTAAGGGCATCACCTGTGATCTTGCGGTTGCTTAATAAGTAGATACATTCACAGTTCAAAACAAATGAGGAGGATGTATACCTGTAGTTGAAGGCAAAATGTGAATTAGATGTGCTTCATACAACGAAACTGGAAAGATTGCTGTACTACCTGCCAATTACGAGCTACAGTAGATAGGCTTGCAATTCCAAGACGGAGACCTGCCCTGCATTGTACTGGCAATTTGGGCATGAAAGATGGTCCATGTACCAACTTTTAATGGCTTATGCCAGCAAACCTCAGTCCAGAAAGCAGCCACAGAAGAAGGCACATGACTATGGCAAATTGCAATGTACAAGCTAAAATGCGCAAACAGATTTCTCCAAAACATCTCCCTTTTTCATAAATAAAGAGAAAATGGCATGCACTATCATTTGCATCAACATGTTACCCAATATTTGTGGTCAATCAAGAAAGCTATCACCTATGAACACAAACTGCTTTATCTCACTTACATTTGCTCCTACACTTGCATTACACAGATAATCTTTTGAACATTATGATCATTACAATGAGACACTACATTTATGTCATCATGACCTGCATAAGGACCAGTAATTTTAATGTACCTGATTAGATTAGATTACAGTGTGGAAACAGGCCCTTTGGCCCAACAAGTCCACACCGACCCGCCGAAGCGAAACCCACCCATACCCCTACATTTATCCCTTACCTAACACTATGGGCAATTCAGTATGGCCAATTCACCTGACCCTGCACATCTTTTGGACTGTGGGAGGAAACCGGAGCACCCGGAGGAAACCCACGCAGACACGGGGAGAACGTGCAAACTCCACACAGTCAGTCGCCTGAGGCGGGAATTGAACCCGGGTCTCTGGCGCTGTGAGGCAGCAGTGCTAACCACTGTGCCACCGTGCCGCCCACAAATGTAGATATAGTTTGAAATCCCCAGCACTACCTAAGAGAATAAAGTCAAAATATTCCACGGTTTGAACAAAACAAACCTTACAATCAAGAAATGACGCAACTTACTATATAAGAATCATAGAATCTCTACCATGTGGAAGCAGGCCATTCAGCCCATTGAGTCCACACTGATCCACTGAAGGGCATCCCACTCAGACCCATCCCCTACCGAATCCCTGTAACTCCCATATTCCCCACCATTAATCCACCTAGTCTGCACATTCCTGGGCACTATGGATGATTCAGCATGGCCAAACTAGCTAACCTGCACATCTTTGGATTGTAGGAGGAAACCGGAGCACCTGGAGGAATTTATGCAGACACAGAGAGCACATAGAGTCATAGAGTCATAGAGATGTACAGCACGGAAACAGACCCTTCGGTCCAACCCATCCATGCTGACCAGATATCCCAAGCCAATCTAGTCCCACCTGCCAGCACCCAGACCATATCCCTCCAAACCCTTCCTATTCATATACCCATCCAAATACTTTTTAAATGTTGCAATTGTACCAGCCTCCACCACTTCCTCTGGCAGCTCATTCCATACACGTACCACCCTCTGCGTGAAAAAGTTGCCCCTTAGGTCTCTTTTATATCTTTTCCTCTCTCATCCTAAACCTATGCCCTCTAGTTCTGGACTCTCCAACTCCAGAGAAAAGACTTTGCCTATTTACCCTATCCATGCCCTTCATTATTTTATAAACCTCTATAAGGTCACCCCTCAGCCTCCGACACTCCAGGGAAAACAGCCACAGCCTGTTCAGCCTCTCCCAACAGCTCAAATCCTCCAACCCTGACAACATCCTTGTAAATATTTTCTGAACCCTTTCAAGTTTCACAACATCGTTCCAAGTGGAAGGAGACCAGAATTGCACGCAATATTCCAACAGTGGCCTAACCAATATCCTGGACAGCCACAACATGACCTCCCAACTCCTATACTCAATACTCTGACCAATAAAGGAAAGCATACCAAATGCCTTCTTCACTATCCTATCGACCTGTGACTCCACTTTCAAGGTGCACTCCAAGGTCTCTTTGTTCAGCAACACTCACTAGGACATTACCATTAAGTATATAAGTCCTGCTAAGATTTCCTTTCCCAAAATGCAGCATCTTGCATTTATCTGAATTAAACTCCATCTGCCACTTCTCAGCCCATTGGCCCATCTGGTCAAGATCCTGTTGTAATCTGAGGTAACCCTCTTCGCTGTCCACTACACCTCCAATTTTGGTGTCATCTGCAAACTTACTAACTGCAGCTCTTATGCTCGTATCCATATCATTTATGTAAATGACAAAAAGTAGAGGACCCAGCACATGTAATATTCCACACAGGCAGTTGCCTGATGATGGAATTGAACCCAGATCCCTGGCTCTGTGAGGCAGCAGTGCTAGCCATTGAGCCACCATGCTGCCTCAGTGATGGATCAACCACTGATAATTCAATTTTTTTCTCTCTCAAGACCATATATCCCTGGAATCCCAAGAATGCTCACAAGTACCTAATTACCAGCACAATTTCAGTTTTTAATCAAACAACTAGCTTCAAAGAACTGTTGACCTCCCATTTGACCTCCCAAGCCCAGCCTTCTTTTGCAGCAAAGCTGACCTCCTTCTGAGTCTGTCGTCCACTGTTGTGACCAGGCTATATTCCAGCATCTAAACATACTTCAGCCATGCTGCTGCCAGAGCTACTCAATCTTTTCTTCCAAGACTGCATCCCATTGAAATTTAGGATCTAATCACCGGCACAATTCTGCTTTCGAGCTACTCGGAGCAGAACCCTATTGTCCATGGCCCATCCATTAACAGCAACAGCAGCAATTCATCAAAATGGAGTCACTTTCTCGGACGCTCTCTCATTGACAATCTAACTAATTGTGAAATGACTTGAATGACATTTTGACACATCCACAAGAACTGGCTTTCACAGCATAAGTAGATACAACAATCAATCTTGTAACAAAAGCTTTCAGCTCTTCTGATGTTACATGTTGCATTTGTCTGTTTATCTTCTCATTCCTGAAGTGATGTTACATCAGAGAATGTTGTTCAACTTCCAATACTGTCATGGATGCAACTGAATAGTTTCTGCAGTAAGCTTGTGTAGATGCTTATAGTCTAATGAAAAACTAAGTGAGAACATTGCTTGGTAGTTCACACATTCAGAAAACTTTGTTCCATCTTCACATCTCGTGCACTTGGCATCTCTACGACATCTTATCAGGTGAAGTCATTTTGTTGTGAGTACATGATCTATGTACTTAACTTCAGTCACATTCCATTGCATTGTTTTCTTGTTCAGATTCAGGTCCATCTGATGACTTACCTGAAGCAATCTCACTAGATTATCATGGTGATCTACAATAACTTCTTCTATCATAAGCATAGACTAGCAGATCACCCACAACTGCTTCCTATGCTAGAAGGATCAGTGATACATTGGCAAGTTTTTGAAGGAGTGGAGATGACAAATAGCTTGAGCAACCATCTGTGCCTCCCAAATCTCAGTGATGCCACCAGTGCATTCCACAGACCAAGGTCAAAAGGACAAAATCCCTTTACTCACAGAATGGAGGATGGCTTTCCTTAAGGATGGCAAATTTACTTGTCAATGCTAGACAGAAACACTTACAACAACCCCTCAGCTGTGAATCCATGTGAGGCAGCTTACACTCTCCAGACGCTCTCATCAGACCCAGTGGTAGAATCCTGAGTGAACCGCCTCTCATGGGAGAGCTGCAACAAGCAATCTAATGATTGAAAACAAACAAAACCTGCTGCCCTGATGGTATTCCAGTTCAGGTCCTCAAGACTGGCAGACTTCTATAAACACAAAGACTCCATGGATTCATCTTGAGAATGTGGAAGAAAAAGAACACTCCCCCCAATATGCACATGACTTTATGAATTCAGGAATGTGACCTTTGTTTTGCCCACTTGGTGTGACCTCGGTTGCTTCTGTGCCAAAAGTGAACCAACCACTGTAGCTTTACACAATCTGTAATATGCTATTTGACTACACTATCATTCCCCACCTTTTTAAGCCACTCTCAATCTTTTCAGTTCCACATACATGAGGTTTGACTGTCCTGGAAGGTTGCCAGTATTGTTAAATAACCCAGACACGGTCTGGCAAATACTCCACCCACTAATATTGAAGGAAGGGCTCTGCATTATGTTGAGCATCTCCCATACCTTGACAGTCACCTCTCTCAATAGGCCACCATAGATGAGGAGATCCAACACTGATCAGCTTCACCAACTCAGCCTTCGACAAACTATGAGAGTGAGTGTTTGACAACAAAGATTTCTTAATTTATAGTGAAGTCTAAGTGTACAGAGAAATTGCCATGACCACACACACTTGTATTGCAGTGAGATCTGGTGCAGAATCTTCCAGGCTCACCAAGAGATTTTAGATGGGGATGGGGATGGCGATGGTGGTGGGCCGGGCATCTTAATTTTGAGCAGGGTGTCAAAAAATAATTTTCCCAATGGAATGTCCAACTTATTAGGTTCTCAGAATCTTTCAAACAGATGGCATTTTGCTTTTGTATTCATTGACATTCCCTGAATATTTATGGAAACTCCAGTACTTTACAATTGCATTCATGGGTTTAATCTCAGAAGTCTCGCCAGAAAAAAGGAAAACATGTCTGTTCACAACCCTGACTATATCATATGAAGATGCATCTGTGAGATAGATTACTACTTCCAAACTTCTTCAGTAACATGAATAAAAGCAAAATACTGCAGGTGCTGGAAATCTGAAGCAAACACCGAATGCTGGAGAAACTCAGTAAGTCTGGCAGCATCTATGGAGAGAGAAACAGCATGAACGGTTTGAGTCCAGTTTGAGTCCAGTTTGAGTCTTCTTCAGAACTTCAGAAGCCATTTCTTTATACAAACACTTGTGGAATAAGAGGTGAAGCCTGATCACGTTGATGAATCTGCCCAAGAGAGGCATCCACAACAGGTTGTTGCCAGCAAACTTGACCAGGACAGGTAAACAGAGCTTAAATCAAAAGTAGACTTAACACAACATGGTTCTGATAAGATTGTTAATGTAGAAAAGATTAGTAGGGGTTGGAATTTCATGGGATGTCACTGAAGATCCTAGGAAATGGGTGGAAGAAATTGAGAGGTCGAGGGGCAAGGAGGGTTGGGAGCAGCATATTTAAGGTGAGGAACACAAAGGGGGTAATTACGTGTACTGTAAGGGATAAAGAGCAGGTGAACTGAATAAGGGGTGGTGTAAGGTTAAGGCAATGCATGGTAATCCAGATGGGAGTGGAATCAAGGGAAGAACATGAATATCCAGGAATACAGTGAAACAACCAATAGTCACAAAAAAAATTGAATAAGAACAGAGGGGATGTCAGTGAAAAGGTGATAGAGCATAAGAACATAAGAAATAGAAACAGCAATAGATCTTTCAGCTTATTGAGCCTGCTCCACCATTCAATAAGATCATGGATGATCTTTTCGTGGACTCAGATCCACTTATCCACATAACCCGTAATTCCTCTACTGTTCAAAAATGTATCTTTGCCTTAAAAACATTCAACAAAATGGCCTCAATTGCTTCACTGGGCAGGGAATTCCACAGATTCCCAACCCTCTGGGTGAGGAGGTTCCTGCTCATCTCAGTCCTAAATCTGCTTCTCCTTATTTTGAGATTATGCCCCCTAGTTCTAGTTTCACCGGCCAGTGGGAACAACCTCCCTGTTTCTATTCTATACATTCCCTGCAAAATTTTATGTTTTTATAAGATCCCCTCTGATTCTTTTAAATTCCAATGAGTACAGTCCTAGGCTACTCAGTCTCTCCTCATAAGGCAACCTGCTCAATTCCAGAATCGACCGAGTGAACCTCCTCTGCACCCCCTCCAGCGCCAGTTAATCTTCTCTTTAGTAAGGAGACCAAAACTGTATGCAGTATTCCAGGTGCAGTCTCACCAGCACCTTATATACCTGTAGCATACCTTCCCTAGTTTTAAACTACATTCCTCTAGTAATTAAGGACTAAATTCCATTTGCCTTCTTAATTACCTGCTGCACCTGCAAACCAACGTTTGTGATTCCAGTACCTTTCCACTGACACACTCATTCGATTGGCTGAACTGGTCCTCACCCTCAACAATTTATCCTTTGAACCCTCCTACTTTCTCCAGACCAAAGGGGTAGCCTTGGGCACTCACATGGGTCCCAGCTATGCCTGCCTCTGCGTGGGTATGTGGAACATTCCATCTTCTGCAGCTACACTGGCACCACTCCCCACCTTTTCCTCCGTAACATCGATGACTGTAACGGTGCCAACTCATGCTCCCATGAAGAGGTTGAAGAGGTTGACAACTTCAAGAACACCTTCCACCCAGACCTCAAGTTCACCTGGACCATCTTGGATGCTTCCCTCCCCTTTCTGGACCTCTCCATCACCATTAATGGTGACCGACTCAACATGGAAATATACTTTAAATCCACCGACTCCCATAGCTACCTGGACTACACCTCCTCCCACCCTGCCTCCTGCAAAAATGCTATCCCTTATTCCCAATTCCTCTGCCTCCGCTACATCTGCTCCCAGGAGAACCAATTCTACTATAGAACATCCCAGATGGCCTCCTTCTTCAGGGACAACAATTGCCCCCCCCCACATAGTCGATGAGTCCCTCCAACACATCGCATCCACTTCCTGCAACTCCACCCTTGAACTGCACCCCTCCAATCGCAACAAAGACAGAACCTTCCTGGTCCTCACCTTCTACTTCACCAACCTTTGGATACAACGCATCATCCTCTGCCATTTCTGCCACCTACAAACAGACCTCACCACCATGGATATATTTCCCTCCCTACCTGTAGCTGCTTTCTGCAGAGACCATTCCCTCCGCGACTCCTTGTTATATCCACACCCCTCCCACCAACCCACCCTCCACTACCAGCACCTTCCCTTGCCACTACAAGAAGTGCAAAACATGCACTCACACCTCCGCTCTCATGTCTGTCCAAGGCCCCAAAGGTTCCTTCCACGTCCGACAGGATTTACCTGTAATTCCACACACATCATCCTGTGTCCATTGTTCTCAATGTGGTCTCCTCTACATCAGGGAGATAGGACACCAACTTGCAGAATGTTTCAGAGAACATCTCTGAGACACATGCACTAAACAACACCACCGCCTTGTAGCTGAACACTTTAACTTCCTCTTCCATTCCACCAATTACATGCAAGTTCTTGGCCTCCTCCATCACTAAACTCTAGCCACCAAACTCCTGGAGGAAGAATGCCTCATCTTCTGCCTTGGGACCCTCCAACCATACAGTCATAGAGTCATAGACATGTACAGACTTTTCGATCCAACACATCCATGTCGACCATAAATCCTAATCTAATCTAGTCCCATTTGCCAGCACTTGACCCATATCCCTCTAAAACCTTCCTATTCATACACCTATCCAGATGCCTTTTAAATGCTATAATTATACTCGCCTCCACCACTTCCCCTGGCAGCTCATTCCATACACTCACCACCCTCCCCGTGAAAACAATTGCCCCTTAGGACCCTTTTAAATCTTTCCCCTCTCACCCTAAACCTATGCCTTCTAGTTCTGGGTTCCCCCATCCCAGGTAAAAGACTTTGTCTATTTATCCTATCCATGCCCCTCATAAACCTCCATAAGATCACCCCTCAGCCTCCAACACTCCAGGGAAAACAGCCGCAGCCTACTCAGCCTCTCTCTACAGCTCAGATCCTCCAACCCTGGCAACATCCTTGTAAGTCTTTTCTGAACCCTTTCAAGTTTCACAACATCCTTCCGATAGGAAGGAGACCAAACTGCACCTGCACTCCAAGGTCTCTTTGTTCACCATCATTCACCAGGGCCTTTGCAGGGAGGGTATAAGTCCTGCCCAGACTTGCCTTTCCAAAATGTAGCACCTCACATTTATGAAAATTAAACTCCCATCTGCCACTCCTCACACAGGGTCAATGTTGATTTCACTAGTTTCCTCATCTCCCCTGCCCCCACCTTATCCCAGATCCAACTGTCCAACTCAACACTGCCGCTCATGCTCAAATCATCGACTCTCCTGCTCCTCGGATGCTGCCTGACCGGCTGTGCTTCTCCAGCACCACACTTTACAACTCTGATCTCCAACATCTGCAGTCCTCATTTTCTCCTTTTGTGATTCACGGACAAGGACAACCAGAATCACTCTCCTAAATTAGCTCAACAATAAGGCATTGCAAAAAGTGTATAGTATCAGTAAGAGGATGTCTTGCGCACCTCAATAATGGAATCAAAATAAAAACTATTGTACCATACCTCACGTAATGCCTCATCACTGAGGGGAAGCACTCACTGCAGGATAAAGAATGAATAAGCTCTGTCAGGTCCTAACACCATCATGCCAACTACATCCAGTGATTCATGCAACTCTGAGAAAGATACCTGATGTTCACCAACAGTGGCAATATTGGAACTGGGAGTTATTGGATGCAACATAGACATCAACACCTGGGAGACTCTTGGTCAGAAGAATCTGACTTGGAAGAATCGCTTATTTGAAGGGACACAATTCTTACAGAAAGTAGAAAAGATGCACCAGTAAGGAGTTAACCAAATGGTCAGCCTGCCAGAAGGGTGGTACTTTGTAAGAATCTGCATGAGGTTATTTCAAATAAACAAAGCAGTCAAAGATGAGATCACCCAATTGCCTCATTGGATAAAAGCCTAGCAACACTAGCCAAGAGTACCCTATTTACCCAACTGAATGCTAACAGTGGACTTTGGCAGTTATCATTTGATGAAGAATCTAGATTGCTTTCATAACACCCTTTGGATGCTTGGATGTTTTGCAGATTGTCTTTTCGGATTGCATCCAGCCCAGATAGTTTTAAGAGAACCGTGGCCAACATATTTTGAGGCATCAAATGTGCAATATATCACGTGGGTGATACATGGATCCACAGTACAGAAACATGAACAAAAAGTCTGACAGAATCGAAGCTGAACATTTAATGAAAAACAGGAGTTTTCCAAACCTAAGATACAACACCTGAGTCACATTGTTCAAGGAACTGAAATCACAGATGATGCACAAAGAAAAGCTATTTGAGAATTCTCAGCACTCCAATATTTCATAGAACGTGAAAGATTCCTTGATATGACAAAACAAGTGAGCAAATTCTGATCAAATTTGGCCGAAGTCAATGAGCCTTTGAGATAGGTTTTGAGGTGAATCAGTAAAGCTTCTCGAATATGAACCAACAAAACTCTTTGAAAAGATTGAACAACTCCTAATCCCTTCATAAATCTTAACTCATTATGATCCGTATTTACCAACAGAGTGAAGAAGTTGGAGGCAGTGTAATTTCAAATGCAGAAAGATAGCAAGTTTAGATTTCTAGATCATGCCTCTAGATCATTAACAGAGACAGAACAAAGTGAAGCAACTTTATAGGAAGTGTGGTTTTCCATAGGAATCATTTGGGAGTAGGGCTCTTGATGACAGTTTTTGCCCATAATTTATTTTGCAACTGTTTGTGTGGAGTTTACAATTTCTCTCTGTGTCTGTGTGGGTTTGCTCTGGGTCTCTATTTTCCTCCCACAATCCAAAGATGTGCAGATCAGGGGACTCGGCCATGCTAAATAGCCCATAGCATTGGTGGTACATGTAGAGCAACAGGTAGGGGAATGGTTCTGGGTGGCATATTCTTCGCAAGGCCAGTGTGGACCTGTATGGTCAAATAGCCTGTTTCCACACTGTAGGTAATCTAATCTAATCTAAACAGCATTGCGTGGAAGCTTTAGCAGTGATGTGGCCGTGTGAAAACATTTCAGATTATGATTAGATTAGATTAGATTCCCTACAGTGTGGAAACAGGCCCTTCGGCCCAACAAGTCCACACCGACCTGCCGAAGCGCAACCCACCCAGATTCATTCCCCTACATTTACCCCTTCATCTAACACTACGGGCAATTTAGCATGGCCAATTCATCTACCCTGCACATTTTTGGACTGTAGTAGGAAACCGGAGTACCCGGAGGAAACCCATGCAGACACAGGGAGAATGTGCCATTATGTAACAGGATTACAGTTCAAAATCAAAACTGAACATAAAGCATTGGTCACTCTTCTGAACTTGAAAGAAATTGCCAAGATGTTGTTCAGAATTCAATAGTTTAGATGAAGGTTGATGAGGTAAGATTAAATGACCAAGTATAACAGTCAAAGAACGGCAATTGCTTAGAACTTGGGGTTAAAGGGATTAAGGAGACTAGGGAAAGAATGGGTACTGAGTTGGATGATCAGCCACGATAATGTTGAATGGCAGAGAAGGCTTGAACTATTTCTGTCCCTAATTTCCCCAGAAACAACTGGGGAACCTTTAATCTCATCAAAATTCTCATGGAAGATAGTTTTTTTGGGTGGGGGAGAGTTGCAGTTAGCTTAAAATCCCAGCCTACATGAAGAAAAACAGTTCTTCCGGTCAATAGCTCAAATGTACTTGATTTTAAATCCTGATTACATGCTAAGAAATAATTTGTATCTTGCGGCAATGTTTTCCATTACCTCATGTGCTCCAAACTGGCATTACAATTACTTTAAAATACACTCACCTCCTTTGTTCCACTCCTTTCTATTATCATTTACTCCCTCCTCCCCTACTTCTATCTCTCCACTGCCCCATTCATGCTTTTCTCTCCTCTACTTGACTTTAATTGTGCTGTTAAGCTATTTAAAACTTTGATCTGGATTTAAGCTTGGATTACAGCTACTGCTAGAGATAAAACAAATTTAACCCATCCAGTTAAATAAACCGAATCTGAATATAATCAAAGTGCCAAGGGCTGGATTTAAAATACACTGAAAGTTCTAGGTATGCTTTCAAAAGCCAAAGTCAATCTTCATTGGTGTTTAATGGATGGAACAAGAACATTGATTCAATGCTAGAATTAAGTGCTCCAAATTCTGCAGAATTAATACGTCAATTTCCACATATGTAAAAGCTATATTCAGCAAAAAAGAGGTGAATCCTCAGTGGAATTTATGCAACATAAGTACTAGAAGAGACAGCAAAAGAAGAAATTTAAAAACGAAGCATTGTAACTGGTGATGCATAACTGGAAAAGATGGAGTCAATGGAGATAACAATGGAAACATATTTAGGGGTTAATCGCAGAATGGACAATGTGTCTAACTTTTAGTTGATAGTGCAAGGAAACATTTTAGCAAATTAACCCAAAGTGATTGTGGAGAAATCTGCAGAATGTGAGAAAAAAATGGCAAACAAAGATCATCAAATCACTGACAAGTGAGTGACTGGGAGATGCAGTTGAATCTGAAATTGATATTGATATTAAAATAATCCAATCATTACATTACATTATGAAGTTTAAGGCTACAGTTCTTCGATCCTGGGTCAGATGCACAAAGGCGGGAGAATCGCCACCTTTTAAAATTATCCATCTGCTCCCCATTTTTGATCCAGGTATGAGGAGGCAGGGTGGAGGGTATTGGTGGTGGGGCTGGCTTGGACGTTGGCGCAAGCAAGGAGGTGAGGAAGCTGCCAGTTCCTGAAGGAGACTGGTTGGAAAGTGTGCCTCAAGGTTCCAGCACTATATTCTAAACTTAAAATAAATGAGTTTGATATTAAAACATTTCTTCTGCCCTTACCCTTCAAGGCACACCAAATGCCCTCACCACCACGCCTCATCCATGCCAACCACATAAGGCCTCTAGCCATCTTGCATAACCCATCATACATACTATAACACCTTATGCCTCCCATCCATCCCCATCGCCCCTCAATCTCCCCCATGCCAACTTAGAGCCTCCATCTGACCACCACTCTTTCCTCCATCACCTACAATGCAAATCCAGCTAGTACCAACATATCCATGCATGCAGGACAACAATTAGACTTTGAATATTTAAGGTTCTATATTGCAGACTATACTCTATTGTGGAAAAACTCTCCTTCATGAAAACACACTTAGACAGGTGTTGACAGTGCTCAATACCTCTTGAAACCTCCCTGCACTTACTTGGTCTAATTTCCACACTCTGGGTTCTAGACATCGGGAACTCCAAAAATCGATTTAATGGTGGCAACTGATCTTTTAGATGGCCCCAATTATGAAGCATTCCTAATCAAGCTCTTGTGAAACCTGGTGTAATAACTCAGGAGGCCTGACTGGAAAGGAACATCATTTACTGTTAAACACCAAAATAAAGCCATTACTCGGCAGGTCCCAGCCTGGGACAAATGATTAGCAGTCTGAAATTGAAAAAAAACTTTTCTTTGGTTTCCCTGGGTCTACTTTATCCTATTTTTCTAATCAACCTGTTCAGAGATGTTATTACACACCTCCAGAGCAGGTGGGACTTAACCGTAGGTCTCTCAGTTCGGGGATAGGGACATTACCTCTGCATCAAAACTGGGCCTTGGATCTGCCTTAAAAAGGGCTCAGCTAATGAGTTCCATCTGGTTATGTTACCAAGGGAACTCATACTCAATAAACTCCACAACAAGATTAAACAGAGTTAAGGAAAATCCCAAAGCCTTTTATACATATATATGGAGCAAGACGGTAACTTGAGAAAGGGTTGGCCCACTCAAGGACAAAGGAGGAAAGTTATGCGTGGAGTCAGAGAAAATGGGTGATATTCTGAATGAGTACTTTGCATCAGTATTCACCGAGGAGAGGGACATGATGGATGTTGAGGTTAGGGATAGATGTTTGATTACTCTAAGGCAAGTCATCATAAGTAGGGAGGAAGTGTTGGGTATTCTAAAAGGCATTAATGTGGACAAGTCCCCAGGTCTGAATGGGATCTATCCCAGGATACTGAGGGACACAAAAGAGGAAATAACTGGGGCCTTAACAGATATCTTTGCATTATCCTTGAACACAGGTGAGGTCCCGGAGGACTGGAGAATTGTTAATGTTCTCCCCTTGTTTAAGAAGGGTAGCAGGGATAATCCAGGGAATTATAGACCAGTGAGTCTGAAATCAGTGGTAGGGAAGCTGCTGGAGAAGATACTAAGGAATAGGATCAATTCCCATTTGAAAGAAAATGGGCTTATCAGTGATAGGCAACATGATTTTATGTAGGGAAGGTCATGTCTGACCAACATAATAGAATTCTTTGAGGAAGTGACAAAGTTGATTGATGAGGGAAGGGCTGTAGATGCCATATATATGGATTTAGAGTAAGGCATTTGATAAGGTTCCCCATGGTAGTCTGACGAAGAAAGTGAAGTTACATGGGGTCCCAGGTGTACTACTTAAGTGGATAAAGAACTGGCTGGGCAACAGGAGACAGAGTAGTAGTAGAAGGGATTTTCTCAAAATGGTGAACTGTGTCCCACAGGGATCTGTGCTGGGACCACTGTTGTTTATGATATACATAAATGATTTGGAGGAAGGTGTAGGTTGTCTCATTAGCAAGTTTGTAGGTGACACTAAAATTGGTGGAGTAGCAGTTAGTGAAGGGGACTGTCAGAGAGTACAGCAGAATATAGATAGATTGGAGAGTTGGGCACAGAAATGGCAGATGAAATTTAGACCCCACAAATGTGAGATGATGTATTTTGGAAGATCCAACTGAAGACCGAACTATACAGTAAATGGAAAAGTCCTAGGTAAAATTGATGTACAGAGAGATCTGGGTGGTCAGGTCCATTGTACCCTGAAGATGGCAATGCAGGTCAGTAGAGTGGTCAAGAAGGCATATGGGCTGCTTTCCTTCATTGGACGGGGTATTGAGTACAAGAGTTGGCAGGTCATATTACAGTTGGAGAGACTTTGGTTCAGCCACATTTGGAATACTGCATACAGTTCTGGTTGCCACGTTACCAAAAGGATGTGGATGCTTTGGAGAGGGTGCAGGATGTTGCCTGGTATGGAGGGTGCTAGCTATGATGAGATGTTGAGTAGATTGGGATTATTTTCATTAGAAAGATGGAGATTGAGGGGGGTACCTGATTGAGATCTACAAAATCATGAGAGGTATGACAGGGGGGATAGCAAGAAGCTTTTTCCCCAGAGTAGGGGACTCAATTACTCGGGGTCATAAGTTCAAATGAGAGGGGAAAAGTTTAAGGGAGATATGAGTGGAAAGTTCTTTACACAGAGGGTGGTGGGGGCCTGAAACACATTGCCAGCGAGGTGGTAGAGGCGGGCATGGTAGCATCATTTAACATGTATCTAGACAGATACATGAATGGACAGGGAGCAAAGGGATGCAGACCCTTAGAAAATAGGCGGCAGGTTTAGATAGAGGACCTGAATTGGCACAGACTTGGAGGGCCGAAGAGCCTGTTCCTGTGCTGTAATTTTCTTTGTTCTTTGTTTAAATTGTGTCTGTCCATGAGGCTTGTAGGGATTATCACAATGGGAAATCCTGGGTTTTATCGCCATTTTCACCATTGTGGAGGAGCCCTCCATCTTGGTGAAATCTGGGACAAATTGTTTGTAATCCTAGTTTACAGCTTCCTTGTACTGGAGGCACGTATTGAGAGGGCAAGGTTGGAAGAGCAACTCTGAATTTGCTGATATCTACCGAAATGGTGAAAACTCTGAATTGGAAAAAAAAATAAAAATCAATGTTTTAACAAAAGGAAAACTTCTAAAAGGTATTAACTTCTGTGTCAAAATGTCCAATGCTTCCTAACGGAAAAAACTTTGCACTGGAAATGGAGATTAGCAGTATATAAAATCATGAGGGGCATGGATAGGATAAATAAGACAGTCTTTTTCCTGGGGTGGGGGAGTCCAGAACTAGAGGGCATAGGTTTAGAGTGAGGGGGAAAATGTATAAAAACTTTTCACGCAGAGGCTGGTACGTGTATGGAATGAGCTGCCAAAGGAAGTAGTGGAGACGAGTACAATTGCAACATTTAAAAGGCATCTAGATGAGTATATGAATAGGAAAGGTTTGGAGGGATATGGGCCAGGTGCTGGCAGGTGGGACTAGATTGGGTTGGGATATCTGGTCAGTATGGACAAGTTGGACAGAAGGGTCTGTTTCCGTGCTGTATATGTGCATGTTTGTCTTCTGCTTTCACAAAATGATAAAAAATCTGTATGCAGCTGATTTTTATAAAATCAAAAAAGTGAAGAGTTGCATCAAGTAAGAAAGTAATAATTTGGATTTACAACATATCATGACTTCATGGTGTCCCAAAGCACTCTACAACAATTAAAGTGCCGTTGAAGTGCAGTCACCATTGTAATGTCAAAAACTAAATTCCATAATATTTTCTGGATTAATCGCAAAAACTGTTTGGCATATGCTTTGTATTTATAACAGTATTTCTCTGTTTCCTTCCTGTTTCATACCTGCACACACTGATGCACTCCTACCACGGAGATGTCATGACTGATACTGTCAACACCACATCTTAGTCAGTCAATCATGAGTCTTGCTTGGTGCAGGATAAGATCTGTCTGTCCACCAATGTTCCATCTGCCTCTCCTAGATAACCCTGTGCAGAATGAAAATAAATCAACCCTTAATAAGAAAGCTGAAGTGTAAATGTTTGCCAAGACAGAGATTTATACTGATATTCTCAATTCTCTTTTGGGTTTAGTTATTGGCCTTCGAGGAACTCTGCTTTGTTAAGGGAAACCAAAGTAAATAAGGAATTTTCTTTTCAAATTTCGACTGCTAATCAAATCTGATATATAGAAGCAGTAGAATTTGTTCTTATTTTCACCCAAGTCCAGTATAATTAACCAATTCAGTGAGAAAGATTAGCGAATTTAAACTGTAAATGGGATGCATCAAGAAATATTTTGTATTTTCTGCAATTTTCCACATTGGTCAAGGGTTCAAGCTGCCCAAATCAGATTTCATCTACAAAATGGCCAAGCTCCCATTTCCAAATTTGAACATTTATGTGATTCTGGAAAACAGCTATTGAAATGGTGCTCATTTTATTCAAAACACCAGAAGACAACAAGAAATAGGAACAGGAGTAGGCCATTCAGCCCCTCGAGCCTGCTCCACCGTTCAAGACAATCATTTATGGAATGCCGAACAGTGGCCATGACCCTGCCCCTAACCCTGCCCCCACAGCTCTTTGTGGAAGGAATTCTGAATACACACAAACCTCTGAAAGAAGTAATTCCTTATTTCTGAGACTATGCCCTCCAATCCTAGACCCCCTGCAAGAGGAAACATCTTCTCAGCATTCACCATGTCATGTCCCTTAAAAATCCAATGTTTCAACCTCTAAACTCCAGTGAGTAGAGTTTCAACCTGTTTAGTCTTTGCTCATAATACACTCCCTCCATACTGAGAATGATCCGAGTGAACCTTTTCTGAACTGCCTCCAATGAATTGATATATTTCCATAAATAAGAGAACAAAACTGCTTACAATACTCCTGCTGAGTTCTTAACAGCGCCTTGTGAAATTGCAGTAAGACATTCCTCCTCTTACATTCCTGAGCCCTTGAAATAAGGGCCAACATTCCATTAGCCTTCCTAATTACCTGCTGCACCTGTGTGCTAGCTTTCTGTGTTTCATGCACAAGTACTCCTAAGTCCCTTTGTGTTCTAACTTTCTGCAGTTTTTTTCTCCATTTAAATAATACTCTGTTCTTTCTTTAGTTCTCCCCTCCAAAATGAACAAGTTCTTACTTAACCTACCAATATCTTTCTGTAAATTGTTTGTATCCCTATCACAACTTGCCTTTCCACCTATTTTTGAGTCATCTCCAGATTTGGCTACAATACATTTGCTTCCTTCCTCCAAGGCATTAAATATATATTGTAAACAGTTGTGGTCCCAGCACTGGTCCCAGAACCATAATGGTTACATGTTGTCAACCTGAAAAAAACCCTGTTTCCACTTACTGTTTCAAACTCATTAGCCAATTATCTGTCCACACCAATATGCTACCTCTAACACTATGGGCTCATATAACTTAACATTGTTGAATGCATTCTGGAAGTCCAAGTACAATACATCGATATGTTCCCCTCTATCCACTATGGTCGACAGTTCCTCAAAAAACTCTAATAATGTAGTCAGACATGATTTCCCTTTCATGAAGCCATGCTGACTCTGCTTGATTACATTATGGCTTTCCAAATGTGCTGCTATTACTTCCTTAGTAAATGATTCCAACATATTTCCAACAACAGATGTTAGGCTAACCAGCTAATAGTTACTCCCTTGTTGCATTTGTACCTTTTTGAATAGGGATGTTAGATTTAGTTGTCCAATCCTCTGGTACTAATCCAAACTCTAAGGGTTTTTGGAAAATTATAACCAAACCATCCCCAATCTCTGTAATGACCTCTTCTAACATTCTAAAATACAAGCCATCAGGGCTCAGGGACTTATTTGTCTTTATCCCTATTAATTTGTCTAATACTACTTTGCTAGTGATGGTGATGGTACTTAATTTCTCTTTTGTGTTCTTTCGTATTAATGGGATGTTTGATGTAGCTTCCACTGTAAAGATTTATACAAAATAGCTGTTAACTCCTTTGCCATTTCTACTTTCCAATAGATATTTCCCAAGATCCATTTTCTAAGGGGCCTACATTCAGTTCAAAATCGCTCTTCCTTTTTATATGTTTAAAGAAGATCGTATAATCAGTTTTTTATTTCTCTGTGGTGGGTCCTCATAGTTTATTTTCTCTCTCTTTAGTTTTGTTTAGTTCTCCTTTACTGGATTCTGAATTAATCTAAGTCTTTGGAGCTATTATGAACTTTTGCCTCCTTATCTGCTTTTTCTTTCAACTTTATACTCGCATTAACCAACTTGGTTAGGTAAGGTTGGTTAATTCCACTCTTCGGATCTATCCTTGTTTCTGAGTTTTATTTTTGCTGATACAAAAACACCCTTCTCACTTTCTTTCTCTTCCACAATTGCCACCAACTCTTGGCAGGCCATCAAGAAAATGTTGCCTTCCAGTTATCACCACACTGTATTAGCTTTAATATGACTGATTATGCAGTGGAACGTTTAACTGGCATTCTATGCAGCCTCTCCCATTCTGCGTAAATGATAATAATGATTTTCTGCCTCATTGTAGCATTCAGTTGTTAAGATTTTTGGGGAATTTCTGCCCCTCTCAAGGAAAAAGGAATGGTTCAGAAAACCTCTACAGTGTGGAAGCAAGCCGCTTAGCCCATTGAGTCAAACCAACCCTCCAAAGAGCATCCCATCCAGACCCACTCCTCCCGAGTAACCCTTCATTTCCTATGGCTAAACCATCTAAACCTGCACATCTTAGGACTGTGAAAGGAAATCCACACAGACACAGGGAGAATGTGCAAACTCCACACAGACAGTCGTCCCAAGGGTGGAATTGAACAAGGGTTCAATGCGTTGTGAGGCAGCAGTGCTAACCTTGGTGCCATGCTATTTGTTTTATAATCATCTGTATTCTGTATGGTTGCTAACTGGTTTACTAACTTATGTTAGGAAAAGAAATTTGTTGTCCCTACCTGGTCCAGCCTCCATGTAACTCCAGATCCTCATTAATGTGGTTGATTCTTAACTGCCCTCTGAAGTGCATTAGGATTCATTCAATTCAAGACACAAGTAAAGCTGACCTTACCAATATTGTCCACACTCCAAAAACCAAGATTTGCATTCTAAGATTTTTCCTGTAACAAACAAACTAAAACTGCCATTGACTAAACACCAAAAGCTGACTTAAATGTTACACAATGGAAAAGGTCCCATCTAACATTTAAAAATGACTCAAAATTTCCTGGTACAGTTGTACTTTACTGTATCCGTTAACTCATTTTTCTATTGTTTCAAAACCAGTCCAAAGTAGTTTACAGCTCCTGAAGATTTTGTTTTTGTTCCATGCTTTTGTTTTCCCAATCTAGTAAATTTTAATCCCAAAGCTGTCTTTCATGGTGATGGTTTCCATGGAAATTCTCCCTTTAGTTCAGACTAGAGGAATTTTCAGCCTCGTTTTAGATTCACAAATTGACTCTTTTCAATACAAGCACGAGTACCAGTTCATATTCATGTTATATCAGGAAAAGGTAAAATTACCACAGTTTTATCAGATTATAGGACAGTTTTCCCATGAGAGGAAGAGACGACTGGTGGTGATTTAATCTAAGGGTCACCATATCTCGGACTAGGGCAGAGGTTGAGAAAGAGAATCTTTCATGATAACCTCAACCAGTAACAGGAATTAAACTCACACTGTGCTATGCATCACAAACTAACCATCCAGCCAACTGAGCTACACCACAATCTGATATCAGGAATCCCTCACTGTAACCTAATTTTACAATGATTTCCTGGATACCCTACCATTCAAAGCCCATCTGCATGGCAATAACAATCACATTCGATCCAACTTTAAATGGTAATGAACAATCCTTTAATACACCAAATACTCTAACTTGAAATTAAATTGGCAGTTAAAGTACAATCACATATTGGGCCTGACATTCTTAACTCCTTCCTGGCATTTTAACAGTCAATCTACTGTTTGCATAGGCATGAACATCTTGCATCTGCTTCCCAATAGACAACCTGAATCATCCTTTGACCTTTGGCAACCAAAAGACTTCAGTTTGCTGTCAACAGAATTCAGTTGAGGGCATGTGGCCCCTTTCATTCCTTCATTTTACCCTAAATTGAAGGCACAGACTTAAGAAAATAACAACCTTATAAAAGATTTATAACAGTCTACTCTGAAATGGGGAACAAGGCGAGCATTGAGGCACTAATTACTCCAGAATTAGCTTTGCTCAATAGACCATGAGGTTTATTTTCCAAAACCTGAATCCTGAAGCAATATCTCTACTTGGAAATAGCCCAAAGAACTGCAGATGCTGGAAATCAGAAGCAAACGAAGGGTCACTGGACCCGCAACATTAACTTTGCTTTCGCTCCACAGATGCTATCAGACCTGCCGACATTTTCCAGCAATTTCTGTTTTTAACCTCTATCTGGAGCTTGGTTTCAGGCAGTAGTCTTCCTGTAGTGGAATTGTTTTAGAGACATCCTCATAACATTTCCAAAGAAGTAAGACAATCCCTACTGTTTCATGGGAATCTGTGACTGACCAAAGAAGAGAGCATTCAATGAGGAAGACACTGGAAACATTGAGAGATTTCATCGGAAAGGCGAGAAAGCAAAGCTGAGGCATCTGTAGGAAAACAAAGTTAAAAATCCAACGGGTTTATTTGGAAGCACTATCTATCGGAGCGCTATCCTTCATCAGGTGATTGTGGAGAATAAAATTGTAAGACACAGAATTTATAGCAGAAGTTTGCAGTTTGATATAACTGAAATTATATAATGAAAATGACCTGGACTGTTGTTAAGTCTCTCATCTTTTAGAATGGAAGTAGGAAAACAATTAATTCTTCAAGCACCATCTGCCTCACACATGTGGCAAAGCCTACGGTGGTGCATTGGAAGTAACAGCCAACTTTAGAGCCCATCGGACTTGAGAGGCTGCAAGTTATCCTGAATTCTGAGGGACAATCTGAGGATAAAGAGATTCCCAGAAATCCTTCAAACACAATCCTTCGAGAGCCAACAAGCCCTAAATTGGGACTTGAACCCATAGATTCTGGTTCAGAGATGGAGCCACTATTTTCTAAGCTTACAAGACCTTGAACCTCATGCATTATTGGAAACTTAATTGACTTTCTTAAAAATGTTTATGTCCTTAAAAAGATAGCCTAGAGAAAATGGAAGCAGAGAATCATGCTGCTTCTCAACCCACTGTCTCCATTTGCAGAAAATGTGACAGAGACTGGCATGCCACAATGGGGCTCTGGAGACATAACTTAAAACAGCTGACTACCACAGCGAAACTAACTACCTAACAAGGCTGTCACCATTACCGCAGGTATTGATGGTTTTGTGTGATTCAACAAAATTTGAGTCAGAAAGGAACGGTTTCTGGAAAGAGATCTCTGATAGAAATGAACAGTTTCTCCTCTGTGAAATATGGTTGCCTTTGTGCTTCGCCTTCACATCCATTTGGCGTCTACTTACTGCAGGACCCAATGTGTGATAATTGCTATCGGTGCCAAATCATGCATCACAATATACTGCATTCTCACCTGGGGTTTAAAGGAGGTTTTGGAGTGTTAACTGTTGGAAGTACTTTAGCCAACACACTTTGGGAAATCACTGATTGTGTCTTATTGTGAAAAGTATTTCCTCTTTCTCAGCATTATGCTAAGAGCAACATGTTTCTTATTGTTTCACTTTTCAAAGAGACCCTAAAGAGGTGGCACAGTGGTGCAGTGGTTAGCACTACTGCCTCACAGCACTAGGGACCCAGGTTCAATTCCTGCCTCAGGCAACTATGTGTGGAGTTTGCACTTTGCACATTCTCCCCCTGTCTGCGTGAGTTTCCTCCCACAGTCCAAAGATGTGCAGGTTAGGTGAATTGGCTGTGCTAAGTTGCCTATAGCATGAGGTGTTGGGGTAAATGTAGGGGGGTGGGTTGCTCTTCGGAGGGTTGTTGTGGACTTGTTGGGCTGAAGGGCCTGTTTCCACATTGTAAGTAATCTAAACGTTTTATTATCTCTGAACATATTGGCTTTCGTAACTGTCAAAAATACTGACAGTGGATCATTTGCCATCTGTGGGATAAATGAACTGCCAGATTTGTTTGAGTACCAGACCAATAGCACTATAGAAGATATTTTGTCTCTTTGAACGGTGTCATTTTTCAGGATGATTGAATATATTATAGGAGCTTTGTTTTAGCAATTTTGTGCAATATATACATCGCGGGGCTAAGAAACTAAAAATGGTAACTTCAACACCATTTCAGTTTTGACGGGTGTATCTATTTCGATCTGGCAGTGTTGCAGTTTACAAACATGAAGGAAAGCCTGCCTTGACTGAACCAATTGACAAACTGCCTTATAAAGGCTCATCTTCCTGATTGCGATAAATGAAGTTTAAACCTACTTCAGCCTTTTAATCCCTACTTGATAAACAGATAAAAACTCTTTGCCAGTTTCCAGCTAGTGCTGCCAAAACAGGGACTGGATACTGAAAAACAGTTGAGGCAACATCATCATTTCCAACCAGTTAATATCCCCCCTTGTGAAGCCATTGCAATAGTGATTTGTGTTTATTGAGGAGACTTGCGGACATTTCTTAGACTCTGTGCACAACATAACATTCCAGCTGTTTGTTTTTTATTTTAAGTGTAGTCACAATTGAAAGTCTTCCTAACATTGTCTCTCCGTTCTTCACAACCAAGAATAATCCTAAACGTGTTTAGGACTGCCAGGGTTACTTTAACCTACTTAAAGAGGTGATGGAAGGCTGCAAGGTGATGAGAGATTTTAGGGACCATTTATCAGTGAAAATTTGTTGATCTGCATACTGCATATTACAAATATACTGGCTTCTCTGTAAGTTTACTTCTAAATGAAATGTAATGAGCTGAAAGCCACCTTACTTAATGTCTGCTAGGAAGCATGCTCACTGGGCATTAGAAATCAACTGCAGAAATAATAGAACATCCTGTGGAGAAGTGATTAACTCAAACTTCGCAAGAAAATGTCACCAGGACAATCATGTGCTTTAGAAATTTTCTGATGATTCAGCAAACAGACTACAGACTACTTCTTCAGGGAACAGACTTCTTCAGCCAAAGAGTGCTGGATCTGTGGAATTCATTTCCACAGAGTGCAGTGGAGGCCAGGACGTTAAATGCCTTCATAGCAGTGATTGATAAATTCTTAATCTCGCAAGGAATTAAGGGATACATGGAGAGTGTGGATAAGTGGCATTGAAATGCCCATCAGCCATGATTGAATGGTGGAGTGGACTGGATGGGCTGAATGGCCTTACTTCCACTCCTATTTCTTATGGTTTTCTTATGGTCTTAAGACAAAAAAGAAAAGCATTTTATTGGGTATGGTGCCCCCAACTGACATATAAGAGAAACCTCTCACATCCCATTATATACAGCCATGCAAGGGCCCACAGACTCCATGACCAGTGTCATGTAATTTCCTCGGTGCAAAATCATCTTCATCAGCGAGTGATTAACAATGATGATGATGACAGATTTGTAATGACACTGAAAGAAATTGTAAGACTCCACTGCTTATATGGGGTCTCAAACCGAAGCAGTCTCAAGTCAATAACACACAGTATGGATACGACTGAACTGTTAGCTACAGTGTTATTGCTGTAATATTGGCATTCTATTACTAAAATAGACATCATGACAACATTACAAAAGTTAATTTTTGCTCTCTCCCACTGTCTTCCATTCTCTTGCATGTTCTTTCCTTTCATTTCTACTGTTTTTTTCTAAGGAACATGATTTATTCAAATAAATATTACTTCTCAAATTTCTGAACACCATACAGGTGAATGTGAACACCCTTGGTTCAAGGGAATTCAACTGAAATTAATGGACTTTAATGCCTCTAGGTGGCAGTGCAATGGTTGAATTACAGGGCTAGATTCTTTCCGTTGAGTAGAGACACTATGGTCAGGGTGGAAACCAGGTCTCTAAGCAAACCTTAAAGACCTGTGAGGGTAAAGTTAGACCAAAAGTTAGGCTAAAAGTTAAATGGGCTCTTCCCAAGCCTGCACTTGCCAGCACTGGGACTCTGATCAGCAATTTTGCCTTGGGCAGCCTCCAATTTGGTTGGCTTTGGGCATGCCGTACAATTAAGGACAGCGGGTGGTTTCTTGAGGTTACAGCACCAATCACAGGGTTGGCAACTCTGAAGCTTCAGTGGCACCTTTGGAAGAGGTGAGGAACTGCTGAGGAACACATGAAATCAAGAGCTGAAAATAATTCACAGGGCTAAGGATCAGAGGGAAAAGCTCTTCAGGAAGGGCCTTAGTAGGGCAGGTGCTACCCTCCCTGCCAATAAGGCCCATGAGTCCTTATCCTTGGGTCTCCACTGGGAAGCTGCCTCCATTCAGCTGGTAATCTCCCCATTTGGCAGGACGTGCTGTCAGAAACGTGAAATGGTCCTCAATGGTGCCTTTTACATTTGCAAGTTGGCGAGTCATCATCTCAGAATGGGGAGTATTTTCACAACTTAGTGAAATGCCTGATGGGAGGACAAGGGCCACTCAGTTCAAAGGCAGTTAGCGATGATCAATAAATGTTGGTCCAGCCAACAACTCCCACATACCTCTGTAAATAACAATCGGAAACATGCAGACATGCTTCACTGAGAGCCATATTTTTGATCCCCTTGGGCCAGTACTCAGCCATGTTAATCCCTGCTTCCAAGAGTGACCTAGTTCTGAGCTGTTCAGTTCAAACAGGCGATAATGGATAGACTGCATCTGCTTGCCAGTTTTGGACAGCTACGTCAAAAAGACATATTTGTCCAACTGATTGAGAGTCAAGGGCAAAAGGGTAAGTTGGTCATGCCATAGATTTAAGGCAATATTTGAAAATCTAGCACAGTGCCAACCTTAACTTTGAATTAACAATTTCTGAAACGTAAAGCTTCCCATTGACGGTTCAAATCTGGAAAATGACCCTTAATATACTGAGGTTAATCACTGTTAAACTGCAATGCTGGGTGTTTAGCAATTTAAACATTACACAGGAAATATTGGTTCAAAATTAAAAGCTATTTTATCCTATCAATTCAGATTATAAAATCGTAACAGTGAATGATAGTTTAAATTAATCAAGCCTTACAATGGGTTTATCGAATGTGTGAAAATTTCTCCTCATTCAGTGTGAATGAGGAAGGAGAATATCACATCTCACAGCTGCTTGGGCAGTTCAATGTGCTCAGAAAATAACACTAAGCTTTCTGTGTGCATGACTGTAGCTTCAAGTTGCTATCGATGCCACACAACTTTGGCAGCATTTACTTCAGAAATAATGTTATTCTTATGTAGAATGCTTTTTAGGAATTGTGTAGGGAAAGGCACCAAACAACAAAAACATTGCCTCTTCACTTGTTTGTATGAGAAGAGCTAATTAAATGTTTGCTAATCTTTCAGTCATCACAGGCAAGAGTGACTTTTAGACAAATTCTTTCAGTAGAACCTTACATAATGAAAGGGGTCTCTCGACATTACAATCTCAAACAGATATACACAAATAAGACTGACCTTCTCTAAGCAAACCTTAAAGACCTGTGAGGGTAAAGTTAGACCAAAAGTTAGGCTAAAAGTTAAATGGGCTCTTCACTCAAAATGGAATGAAAAAATTGTTGTAAATTACTTTGTGATCTGAGCCAAAGGGTGTAACAGAAATTAACTTAGTGGCTTGGCAGTTACAGTATATTCTATAAATCTAGTTGGCTACTTTCCTTCCCACATAGCTGTGTTATCAATGACATTTGTAATAGAAGCCAAGTTAAATAACATTCTTCTAAAGTTAAGTAATGACCATTGTTTAATATAATATTCACAAACAATTCTTCAACGTTTTCATAACTCCAAGATAATGTTTTATATTTCAATCCATCTCCCCCAACACTTCCAATCCCACCATCTGTTTTATCAATACCTTAAACAATTCTTAAATGCATTACATATGGAATTTCTCCCAAGTTTCGACGAACATGGGACAGGCCTCAAGACTGGTGGCCTAGTGGCAGTATCACTGGATTATTAGTACAGAAACCCAAGAATGTTCCAGAAACAGGGTTCAAGTTGTAGTTTGGCAGATGATTGAATCTGAGTTCAATAAAAAGAATTGGGATTATGAAACTATTGATGATTATTGGAAAAAAAAATTTGGTTTGCTAACGTCCTTCAGGGAAAGTAACTGCCATCCTTATCAGATCCAGCTTACATGTGACTCCATACCCACAGGAATGTGATTGACTCTGAACTGCTCTCTGGGCAATTGGGGATGGAAACTAAATGCTGACCTGGCCAGTGACACCCACATCCTGTGAATAATTTAAAAAAATGAATTCAGAACAAAAAAGATGAACTGTTAGTGCAAATAGACATAAATAAGGATGATTTGATAACAGTACTAAGAATGGAGCAAGTTTAAAGCTTGGAATAGTAACCCTTAATATGACAGATGAGATGTGCAACATGTTGTACCCACTGGCTAAGTTTACCATGAAGGACCCTTCTTTTCAACCTCTCCCCTTGCCTGAGACATGGTGAAGCCACCACCAGTTGTCTTTGTCTCTTCAATGAGAGAGCAGCCCTACGTCTGATGAGGCTGTGGTGACTTTATCTTTATTTGAGGGGTACTGGATTGTGTGTGCCGCATAGTTTCAGAGGAGTTGAATTTTGAGGAGTTATATAGAAACACAGCTACTGACAGAAGTCACAGCACTATCTCAAAGTATAACCAAATTAGCATCTGCTGAGGGAAATTTCAGCTGCCCTCAAGGCCAGCCCAAAAGACAAAATTGAGGAGCTGGAAAGGAAGGCAGCAATTAAGGAATCTCCTACAGAACAGAATCACGGCATGAGAGGAGTAAAACAACCGGGAAAGCTGAGCGTATGCATTAACCCAAAAGATCAAAACAAAGCTTTGCACAAATCTCAATAGCACATGCCAACCACCAAAGGAATTTTGTTATTATTTGCAAAGGCAAAACTCTTCATTGCCCTCGATTCAAAGGATGATTACTGTCAAATGAGACTGGATGAAAGCAACAGTTCTCTCACTACATTCTGCATATCAATCAGACGTTATGGATAGATGTGCATGCATTTTGCATTTCTACAGCTCCAGAGATGTATCAGTGCAAACAACTTGAGATACTTAAAGATAACCATGGAGTGGAAGCAATAGTGGATGATCTGCTAGTTTGTAGTTGTGAAGACACCACAGAAGAAACCATTGCTGACCATAGTCAAAATCTAGTTTGATTGCTGGACAGAACTTGCAAGATGAATGTGAGACTAATAAAGAAATAACTTGCAATTAAAGCTTCCAAATATAAAGTACATTGGTCCTGTACTGACAGCAAGACCTCTTCAATAGATGTAAAGGTAGTGCAACAACTTGGCAAATAGGAGGAATATTTTGCAAAGTTTTTGCTCAACGTTGTCATCAGAGTGTGAACCATTACGCTAGCTCACGGTCAAGGATGTGTAGTGGTACATCAGTCAGACAGGGAAAAAGAAACTGCAAGTTCCTTAAAATTAAGCAACTAGTGACAGCAACATCAGTGCTCAAATGCAATAACATAAATTAGGATGTCACCCTGCAGTGTGACACCAGGATAACGGGATTTGGAACAACCCTAATGCAACAAGGATAGTTAATCGCTATTGCATCCAGGGTATTAATACAAATGAAATGACTTTGCGTTCAGATTGAGAAAGATAACTTGCTATTGCCTTTACTCATGATCATTTTCATTAATACTTGCTTGGAAGAGACAAAGTGACAGACATGTCCAACCACAAGCCACTTGAAAGTACTTTCATCAAGCTGCTACCCTCATTTCAAGCTGTTACTCCAGTTACAGAGATACCATCTGAATATGACACACAGATGTAGGGAAACAGATGTACAGCATTGACATGTTGTCAAGCACAGCACTAACATCAGGGGAAATAGAGGATGCTAAAACAGAAAGCAAAATCTTTTGGATCTAACATCAAGCAGCAGTTTGACAAGCTCTGGAAATCATCAGCCCAACAGCGACATTAAATACAACAGACAAATGTCTTGCTCAATTTGAGCTACCTAACAAAGTGCAACTGTCCGAGTGTTGCAAGAAGCAGTGATAAAAGGATAGCGCTAAGATATTTAAGATGCTCCTGTAATCAGGCGAACATATTGGGCAAACAGGGATGAATCGACAAGGCGAAAGTGAGGACTGCAGATACTGGAGATCAGAGTCTAGATTAGCATGGTGCTGAAAAAGCACAGCAGGTCAGGCAGCATCCGAGGAGCAGGAAAATCAACATTTTGGGCAGGAGCCCTTCCTGATCATTCTTGATGAAAAGCTCATTCCTGATAAAGGGCTTTTGTCCGAAACATCAATTTCCTGCTCCTTGGATGCTACCTGGCCTTGTGTGCATTTCCAGCACCACTCTAATCTAGGGATAAATTGACAGCCCAAGAAAGGAAACAGTCATTAACTCCAAAGAATTGAGAGGAGAGATGTTAAAGCACCTCCATACAAGCCATCAAGGAATTGAGGTAAGTATGAGAAAGGCAAGAGATATGTTCTACTGACAAATCATGAACCAGAAAATCAGGAAGCACATCAGTCCAGTGTGATGCTTGTAAAGACTTTCACACATCACTGGAGTAGAGGGATGGAAATCTAACCCTGCTATTCCTGAAGTCATCACAAAAGTTAAAACTTTGATCAGGGTCCACAAAGGTCTCAATTTACCTGTTAGATATACCCAGGCCAACAGAAAACATGGACCAGGTTTCTATACTTGACAAGAAATGCTATTTAAGACAAATAGATTCTAACTATGAGTAGATCTGTTGACATATAACTCTACTAGTTAAAACTCTAACCCCTTCGGAAACTCACACACACACAATATATACAGACAGAAAAAAACATTGGTGTTTTGGATATAGAGAAAGAACTGGGGAAGCAATTCAGTTTACAGGGTTCACTGAGATTATCCTTTTGCTTGGCAGAATTTTCTGTTCTTCAAACTCTCTTGTCCAGGTGCCTTTCACTTGTTTTCAGGAGACAGATGCAATTGCTATCTGCAATGTCTTTTAATTACTGATTAAAGATCACAGATAAGGGGTAAGGGGAAATAAACTGGCATTTTGCAAGGTGGAAGTATTTTACTTGAGTAAAAGTCTGAAGGCTTCTGCCAGTATCATTCTCACCCACAAGCTGTTCAGCTACCTAAGAGCCGATCAGATTGTTGATGTTAGGCTAATGGTATCCACAACTGGTCATAACTCCACAAGCGATGTGTTACTGGATAAACTTCACTTTGTACACATCCTCTGGTGCCAGCCCATTGACAAGCATCCTTCCTTCCATACAGCTGGAACAAAGCAGCAGTGTAAACATGAATTATAATACGTTCCAGTAACTTGCTTCTCAAAAAAGAAAATTCCTTCCTCGATCATTTTGTTGCAAAACAGTCCTTTTCCAATTTAATTCATATCAAAATACATGAAATAGAAGGATACAATATTTTCATGAGTACTAATCTAAGCAAGCCAGAGAGACATTGATAACAAACAGGATCTCAGACAGACCATTGATGAAGCTTGGAGCCAACCCCCTCACTCTCACAGGAACTGATTGCCTTGGCACCTTTTACTACTATTTTGATGACAGGAAGTGAACCAGTGGAGTTTAACTACCAGTGAGGTTGTCAAATGCCTGTCAAACTATTTGACTTATTATGAAATTCCCCACAATGTGATAAATGAAAATTACCTGAGTTCCTGAGTAAAAAAATCAGCTGCTGCATAAACAATTGAGAAATTCAACACACATGTCATCCCCACCTTTTGCCTCGTCAAACGGGAAGACTGATGGCAGTGCAAATTGCCAAAAGAATAACAAAGAAGTCAGGCAGATCCAATATAGATACATACAAGGCGATCCTCAAATGGAGAAACATTTTAACTAAAAACATTGAATGTACTCCAATGCAAAGACTACCAACTATTTTTGCTGAAGCCAAAAGTTGTAACAGTCATGAGTGAAAAAATCAAGGTGAAAAGGGGTTTTGACAAGTCTATCAAACATTGTTGAGTTGAGCATGAGCAAGCAAGTCAGAGTATAAATCTTTAACACTCTCAATAAGAGTCCAAGTAAGATTGGTATATATTTCACCTTGATCATAGGTGGTGCAAATGAACAAACAGATATTCTATTGCAATCAGAGATATGTACACACATAACTGACAAATTTGTTCCTCAACAGCAGGCAACCAAACAAGAAAAGATGCGTTCACCATCTGCATGGACTGCAAATTGAGCATCAGTCCTAGATGTTTTCAGCACACCAATAATGGGAATGTACACGGTACCATGGCCATAATAAATGAGACAGAATAAAGCTCCTAGGAAAGGAACATCACTCAGATGAACAATGACAATAACATACACGCAGTTTAAAAACGATGAATAGAATCTTGTGGGGCCTGAATGGCATGGGTTATGGTGAGAAATGTGGCAGAATCACATGAGAAGTCCAGTGAGACTGAGCTTAACATTGGAAGCATCTCGCTACATCTTTCAAGCATCTACTGCTTGGTGAGTTTATTACCAAGCAGCAGTCAATTGCTAATTAAGGGAGATTAACTGCACAACTCACTCATTAAGTGCAGCTTGCTATCTTAACAAACACATTGAACAAACTAAACATTAAGAACTCTTGACATGGATTTCAGAGCAGGTATCTAGCAACCTCAGCTCACTGCTTGCTCCAAAGGATCTCCATGTTGAACCATGGATACCAATATTTCAGTAGACAGTCTATGCACCCCTTGTTTTCTGATTGCCCTGATTGTCCCAGGTTACTCAGAAAAGCATTACAAGGATGTTGGTAGGTTGGAGAAGTTGAGCTATAGGGAGAGGTTGAATAGGCTAGGGCTGTTTTCCCTGGAGCGTCGAAGGCTGAGGGGTGACCTTACAGAGGTTTATAAAATCATGAGGGGCATGGATAGGATAAATAGACAAAGTCTTTTCCCTGGGGTCAGGGAGTCCAGAACTAGAGGGCGTAGGTTTAGGGTGAGAGGGGAAAGATATAAAAGAGACCTAAGGGGCAACTTTTTCACACAGAGGGTGGTACGTGTGTGGAATGAGCTGCCAGAGAAAGTGGTGGAGGCTGATACAATTGCAACATTTAAAAGGCATTTGAATGGGTAAATGATTAGGAAGGGTTTGGAGGGGTATGGCTGGGTACTGGTAGGTGGGACTAGATTAGTTTGGGATATCTGGTTGGCATGGACGAGTTGGACCGAAGGGTCTGTTTCCGTGCTCTATGACTTTATGACTCTATTTACTTTATTGTGTTTTGTGTTTGTTTTTCCTTTAAATCTTTTCTGAACCCTTTCAAGTTTCACAACATCCATAGGCAGGAGACCAGAATTGCACGTAATATTCCAACAGTAGCCTAACCAATGTCCTGTACAGCTGCAACATGACCTCCCAACTCCTGTACTCAATACTCTGACTAATAAAAGAAAGCATACTAAAAGCCTTCTTCACTATCCTATCTACCTGCAACTCCACTTTCAAGGAGCTATGAACCTGCACTCCAAGGTCTCTTTCTTCAGCAACACTCTCTAAGACCTTACCATTAAGTGAATAAATCCTGCTAAGATTTGCTTTCCCAAAATGCAGCAGCTCACTTTTATCTAAATTAAACTCCATCTGCCACTCCTCAGCTCATGAATTGAGTGTGATGAGATGGATCTAGAGTGGTGCAGTCGGGTTAGGAAGTTAATGAGGCAAGTTTGGTAAGTTACAGGAGAAATTCCACTAGAGTGCACATGAAAATTCTTCTGATAAATGTGATATTGATCAAAAAAGTGTGTGTTTCAGCCCTACAAGTGCAATGCAACCTCAGAGACTGACAAAGCTGTTAATGCATGAAAACAGTTGTGTGTATAGTGGCCAACTTGAGTAACTTAAAATGTGAATTTTAATGCATAGGATCGTTTGGGTTTTTTGTGTGAAAAAAAGGGATGTTTGAGATAGAAAGGCAATTCTGTACTAAAGTGCCTCATGGATTGTTATGGCCGTGTGATGTCTCCCACCATGTAGCCTGTTTTAATGAAGGTACAATATAGATAACATTGTAGCAGATTGGCCTTCATTTCAAAGGGAATGGAGCATAAAGATAGCAAAGTTTTCCCAAAACTATACAATGCATGAATCAGACCTCAGCTGGAATACTGTGAGTACCTTATCTAAGGAAAGGTATGCTGGCAGTGGAGGCAATTTGAGAAAGTTCACGAGGCTGATACTCGGCATGGAGGTGCTGGAAAAGTACAGCCTGTCAGGCAGCATCCAAAGAGCAGGAAAGTCGACATTTTGAGCATAAGCTCTTCACTCCTGATAAAGGAATCATGCCCAAAGCGTCAACTCCACATTCCTGATGAAGGGCTTATGCCCAAAATATCGACTCTCCTGCTCCTCAGATGCTGCCTGACCAGCTGTGCTTTTCCAGCGCCACGCTTTTTGACTCTGACTCACCAGCATCTGCAGTCCTAACTTTCTCCTACCAGGTATGGAGGGACTGTCTTATGAGGAGAGGTTAAGGAGGTTCAGCCTGCACACGTTGGAGATGCGAAGAATGACAGGTGACCTCACTGAAACATTCAAGATTCCTAGGGAACTTGACAGGTAGACGTAGAGAAGCTGTTTCCCCTTATGGGTGAGCCCAGGACCACAGGACAGAATCTCAGAATAAGGGATCACATATTTAAGACAGAGATGAGTCGGAATGTCTTCTCAGAGGGTAAATAATCTGTGGAATTCTTTACTGAGAGGGCTGTTAAGGCTGGGTCTTAAGTATATTTAAGGCTGAGAGAGACAAATTTCAATGAGTAAGGGAATTCATGGTTATAGAAAAAGGCAGGAAAGTGGAGTTGAGGATTATCAGATCAACCATGATATCATTGAATGACAGAGCAGGCTTGATGGGCTGAATGGCCTATTTATCCTCCTTATCTAAGGAAAGGTATGCTGGCAGTGGAGGCAATCTGAGAAAGTTGACTAGGCTGATAACAGGTATGGAGGCACTGGAAAAGCACAGCAGGTCAGGCAGCATCCGAGGAGCAGGGGAGTCAACATTTCGAGCATAAGCCCTTCATTCCTGATGAATGATCTTATGAATTAAACAAATAGCATTATGTCTTTGAAACTCTCTTCCTTGAATAATTTTAAGGTAGCAGTGGACAGATCCTTGGCAAGCAAGTGGGTTAAATATTATCGGGAGTAGGTAAAATGTGAAGTGAAAGTTTTAATTGGGTCGTCCACGATCTTTTTAAATGGAGAAGCAAGCTTGAGGTATAAAATGGCCTATTCTTGCTCTAATTATATTTGTATGTACTGTAACTGCTTTCTTACGGATACCATACTAATGAGCATCCACAGCTCTCTAATATTGAAAGGTTCACAACCTTTCAACTGAAGAGATTTCTCCTCTCCTCAAATGCAAATAACCAATGGCTTATCCTGAGGCTGTGTCATTGTGTTTTCAATCCCACAGCTAGGGGACACATTTGGCCAGAATATCTAGTGGAGATAGTAACCCTGTCCCTTAGCAGAAATGTTAGAGGCAAGCCAGGAAGTCATGATTGGACTTTACAGCTGTAGAGTGTCTCAGCTTGTGACTCAAAACCCCACCTGAAACGATGACCTGCTTCTAAGAATTTTAATCCAACCATCTGCTCATTCCTGATGAAGGGCTTTTGCCTGAAACATTGATTTTCCTGCTCCTCAGATGCCGCCTGACCCAGCTGTGCTTTTCCAGCTCCACACTCTTGACTCTGATCTCCAGTATCTGCAGTCCTCACTTTTACCTACAAAGGTGAGTAGGTTATGAGCATGGCTCCGCCATGCCGACTAATTCTACATCCCTTCACCCTCCGGCCTGTTCCCAGGGAGTATAATATTTCAACCATTTTCTCAGCGCTGAACCTCTGTCAAACACGTTAAGAATTTTATACACTCCAATAAGATTGGCTCATTCTCCCAACCTCCAGGGAATATAGGCATATGCTGCAAGATACTTTCATGCTGACCATTTGAAAAAATGTTTTGATGTGGTTGCCACCCACTGCTGGCTAACTGAAGTCTGAAGTCATAAATGCTCAAAACAAAATCTTGCAGTGCTTTAAAATAACATTATTTTCCTGGAACAGTCTAAATGACATTCTTTTCATTTCAAAAGAGCTGTGTTATTTTCCCATTCTCACTGACTTCCATGTGCCACTAGATAGGAATAACAGAAAAGGAGCAGACAGATAGTTCTCACATCATCCAAATTGAGATGTTCACTGTGTGCCAAACACTGTTCCTGCTCACATTATTCAAAGACCTGCACACTTGGAATGAGAACAAGGTCAGGCAGACGGATCTTCATTGAACTGGCGGAAGTTCTGCCCGGTCTTGAAACCACCTCACCCCAGATTGTCCCCACCCCCATCAGATGGACTCAAATATTTGGAGAAAATAGAATTGTTGGTATTGTCCTCCATTTAAAACCACAGGAAAAAGGTATCTCCTCATTTGTGCTCTGATAGAAGTTTCCACTCCCCCCCAACTTTAGATTACATTACATGAAGATTAGATTACATTACAGTGTGGAAACAGGCCCTTCGGCCCAACAAGTCCACACCGATGCACAACCCACCCAGACCCCTACATTTACCCCTAACCTAACACTACGGGCAATTTAGCATGGCAATTCACCTAACCTGCACATCTTTGGACTATGGGAGGAAACCAGAGCACCCGGAGGAAACCCACGCAGACGCAGTCTGCCTGAGGCGGGAATTGAACCCGGGTCTCTGGCGCTGTGAGGCAATGCTAACCACTGTGCCACCATGCTGCCCAGTGGGAACTTAATGGGGATCAGCATGAAACAACAATGTCAATGCTAGTACTCAAGGAACTTTGAGTTTGGGTCAGCGCACCACTTTTTTCTTCACCTTACTGTGGCTCATTTCATAATAATCTGAATCCAAAGGGTCTGGTGTTCATGCCCCACTCCTGGGTCTGAGCATAAAATTCCAGATTGGCAGTGCAGTGTAGTTTTGAAGGAATATGGCAATGGTCGAGGGGTTGTCTGTTGGATGAGGCAATAAATATGTTCAGATGGATGAAAAACATACCATGACAATATTTCGTATAAAAGACCATAAGAAGCAGGAGTCAGCCATTTGGCGCCTCTCGACTGCTCCACCGCTCAATAGGATCATGGCTGATCTGACTCTTCTCATGTCCACTTTCTTGTCCTTTCCATGCAATGCTTGATTAGCCTACTGATCAAAAATCTATATATCTCAGACTTATATATACACAGGGACTCTACCCCATAGCTCTCTGTGGCAAGTAGGTCCAACGACTCACAATTCTCTAAGAGAAGAAATTCCTTCTCATCCTGGTCTTAAATTGGCATCCCTTATTTCTCAGACTATGCCCTCTGGTCCTAGACTCTCCTATGAGGGGAAACATCTTCTCAGCATTTAGCCTGTCAAGTTCCTTAACAATCGTATAAGCTCATCTTAACAATCATATGAGATCACCTCTCATTCTTCCAAATTTCAAGGAGTAGAGTCCCAACCTGTTTAACATTTGCTCAATCTTTTCATTCCAGAGGTCATCCAAACAAACCTTTTCTGAACTGCTGCCGATGAACTAATATCTTTTCTCAAAGAACGGACCAAAACTGTTCACAATACTCCAGATCTGGTTAAACAAGCACATTGTACAGTTGCAGTAAGGCTTCTCTACTCTTATATACTGAACCGTTTGAAATAGATATTTTCTAATTAATCTTTTTCAGGACCATTATTACACATCTCTGGAGTCAGTGAAACACAGGCCTCCTTGCTCCGAGATAGAGACACTACACTGCGCTGCAGGAGCACTGTTTTCTTTCAAATCCCACCTTCTGCTGTGGCAGGATTCAAACCCAGGTCCCCAGAACATTAGTTGAGTTTCTGGATTAACAGACAAGTGATAATGTCACTAGGCCATTTCTTTCCTAACTAAGACATATTTTAATCAATCTATTCAGAAATGTTATAATGTACATTTGGAGCAGATGGGACTTGAACCTCAGTCTTCTGATCAAGAAGCAGGGATACTACCACAAGAATTCCAAACCATTGAAGTTTTTTTTAAAATTTAACTTACATGTCAAATCAATCTGTTCAGGGATATTATTACATACCACTAGATCAGAGGGGTCTTGAACCCAGATCTCTGGTCCAAGGGTAGGGATACATCCACCGTGCCACAACAGCTCTAACCCCTTTGAGACAAGAGCCAACAGATTATCTGCTGCACTTGTGTTCTAGCCTACTGTGTTTCCTGCACAAATGAGAGATAAATTATACCTGGTGTCCTGGCCAATAAAGGAAAGACAGGCAATCCAGTTGTTATTACACAGCTGTTTTGGGGGCTTAGTGTGTGTTAACTAACTGCTTATAGCAGAATAAGTACTTGAATAAATGCAAGTCCTTAGCTTCAAAGAAGGGAAAGAGAAGTCAATAAGTGATGTAAATTTACGGTGACACAGTTTGTGTTCATTTATCCATTTATCTTGTTTATTAACTCCCAGTCTCTCCTGTGCTGAAGGACTTCTCGAGTCATACAGTCATAGAAATGTACAGCATAGAAACAGACCTTTTGGTCCAACCCGTCCATGCCGACAAGATATCCCAACCCAATCTAGTCCCACCTGCCAGCAGCCGGCCCATATCCCTCCAAACCCTTCCTATTCACATACCCGTCCAAAGAGCAGGTCAAAGGCTGTGAATTCTAGGGCAAGAATCTCACTTCCTGATTCCCCAGCGACTATCCATCTCAAAAAGGCACAAGTTTTGAATGTCATAGAATCATAGAGATGTACAGCACAGAAACCGATCCTTCGGTCCAACTCATCCATACCAACCAGATATCCCAAACCATTCTAGTCCCACCTGCCCATATCCCTCTAAACCCTTCCTATTCATATACCCATCCAGATGCCTTTTAAATGTTGCAATCGTACCAGCCTCCATCACTTCCTCTGGCAGCTCATTCCATACACGTACCACCCTCTGTGACGCTCCAGGGAAAACAGCCCCAGCCTGTTCGGCCTCTCCCTATAGCTCAAATCCTCCAACCCTGGCAACATCCTTATAAATCTTTTCTGAACCCTTTCAAGTTTTGCAACATCTTTCCGATAAGAAGGAGACCAGATTTGCACACAATATTCCAACAGTGGCCTAACCAATACTCTGACCAATAAAGGAAAGCATACCAAACATCTTCTTCACTCTACTTTCAAGGAGCTATGAACCTGCACTTCAAGGTCTCTTTGTTCAGCAAAACTCCCTAGGACCTTCCCATTAAGTGTATAAGTCCTGCTAAGATTTGCTTTCCCAAAATGCAGCATCTCGCATTTATCTGAATTAAACTCCATCTGCCACTTCTCAGCCCATTGGCCCATCTGGTCCAGATCCTGTTGTAATCTGAGGTAACCCTTTTCGCTGTGCACTACACCTCCAATTTTGGTGTCATCTGCAAACTTACTAACTGTACCTCTTATGCTTGCATCCAAATCATTTATATAAATGATGAAAAGTAGAGGATCCAGCACCTGCCTCATGAACAAAGGTTGAATAGATTTGGTCAATGCTTGGTGGAATTTCTTAGAAGGTGACATCCATCTATTTCAAATGTTTAACTTCTGAGGGGTCTTGACAGGCTATATATTGAGAAGACGTTTCTTCTCATGGAAGAATCTAGAACTAGGGTAGCACAGTTTTAAAATACATGGGTCTTCTGTGTAAGTTAGAAACAAGGAGGGTATTCTCTGAAGATCATTAGTGTTTGGAATCCTCTTCCCCAGAATGTATTGGAAACTTAGTCACTGAATAGACTCAAGACAGAATTTTGATCTCAAAGGGAAGGGTTATGGGAGCAAATTGAAGTTAAGGTCTTAATCAGATCAGTTTGCATGGTGGGGCAGGCTCGATGGATCGAATGGTGTACTCCTGCTCCTGTTTCTTATAATATTATCATTTTCTGGCCTAATTAAGCCACAATGTGGTGAATGTTTCTGCCACTGCATTCTGAAGTCAAGCTAGTTCATATCAGGACATGTGATCTAACTATAGTTCGGTTAAAAAAACAATAAAAAAGGATCCTCTGGGTACTGATGTAGGGAAGTTTGTGGTGTAGTTCCAGCCATGGGTCACAAGAGATGGGCTTTGAGAATTATCTAAGCAACTAACCACAAGGAAATAACCTTAAGCTATAATCCTAAAAGCCATTAAGTGCTCTCAGCAGCTCCATAATATTCACTTCAATCACTCCCACCCTATGATTGAATCTTTACTAGACTTCTTGCTGACTGTCTTATAGTGACGGCCTCGAGTTATAGTCTTCCCACAAAAGGAAACTTTTTCTCTGTATCTACTCTCCCAAACTTTTCCTAATTTTGAAGACCTTTAGTCAGCCCCTCAGCCTTCTTTTATCTGAAGTGAAGTCACTGAGCCTATTAATTCATGTCTGATATACCAAGGCATATTTTGTGTCGGCCTTGTAAATTTTCTCTGCACCCTTTCCAGTGCCTCATTCTTTTTCTTACATGGCAACCAGAACTGCAGTATACTCTAATGTGGTGTTTCAAAGGGTCAGGAGAGGTTTAGCATAGCTTCCCTCCTTTTCACATCTTTTTCTCTAGCAGTAAAGCCAAGATCTTGCCTTCATATTTGTTATTGCCTTTCTAATCTGTGGTATGATTTTTGATAGAAGCATTTAATTAATCAGTTAGAAGTATTTAGTTAATCAGTTAGATGGAGAACTTAAGAGCTATACTCACCATTGTGCTCTTCAAAGATCAGTGAAACATTTCTTGCATTGAATATTGGTTCAGAGCTGGACAGGTTAGGGTTCAAAATTTCGGGAGGTGATGCTCTCAGCTACTTTGATCCAAGCATCTTGAACAGCCATGTTTGGATTCTTCTGATCATTGATATTGAAGAAAATGATTTTCTTAAACGGCGACACAAAATCTTGACCCTTTTCCACCATTCATTAAGATCACAGCTGATTTCTTTGCATTCTAATTTCCAAATTCCCTTCAACATGTTAACCTTTGATTTACCTGCCTGGCAAGAATCAATCTCCCTTTGCCTTAAAGTATTCAATGACCCAGCTTCCACCACCTTCTGAGGAGGAGAGGTCCAATGTTTCACAATCATCTGAGAGAAAACGATGCTCCTAATCTGTGTCCGAAATGATGACCTCTAATTTTAAAACCATATTGCCTAGTTCTGGACTAACCCACTAAAGGAAACACTCTTTCCATATCCACATTGTGAAAGTGATTCAGAGTCTTATACACTTCAATCAAGTCACCACTCACTCTTCTAAATTCCACTGCAAACAAGCCCAGTCTGTCCAACCTTTCCCCAAAGACATCTTGCTTACTCTATGGATCGATCTAGTAAAACTCCTCTGAACCTCCTTCAAACTGTTTATGTCTGTATCAAGACCAAAACTGTACAGTGCATTTGAGACGTTGTCTCACCAATGTGCCATATAACCGAAGCACAATATCCATACTTTGCCATGCTCAATTCTTCTCAAAGCAAAGGAAACATTCCCATTAGCTTTCTTGATTCCATGCGGTACATGTTCACTGATGTTTTATGATTCATGCGCTAGGAAACAAAGATCCCTCTCCACCTTCGAATGCTGCATTTGGTTCCACTAACGTAAAACTCTGCTTTTTCATTCTTCCTGCCAAATTGCACTCCATCTCCAAGCTTTTGCCCACTCACTCAACCCTTCCAATATTCATCTGCAAGCTCTTCATGTCTCCTCCACAATATACTTTAAGGATTTTTAAAACTGAGAACTGGAATAAGAAAAAGCTGTTTTCAATTCAGTGGTTGAAATGGAAGCTCTATGTTTTGAAAGCAAATAACCCAACAAATCATGATAGGGGTCATGTTCTACTTGACTAGATTAGATTCCATACAAATGTGGAAACAAACCATTTGGTCCAACAAGTCCATACCAACCCTCTGCAGAGTAACCCACCCAGACCCATTTCCCTCTGAATAATGCAATTAACACTATGAGCAATTTAGCATGGCCAATTCACCTGAATTACACATCTTTGGATTATGGGAGGAAACCCACACAGACACAGGGAGAATGCACAAACTCCACACAGACAGTCACCCAAAGCTGGAATTGAACCCAGGTCCCTAGCACTGTGAGGCAGCAGTTGCTAACCACTGATTCACCATGCTGCGCAGGCAGCTGTTTAAACAAGCAGCAACTGAAGTTTGATTTTCAGGTGACTTGGAGCTAAGGAAGTTAGAGATTTGGCTTTTGTTGCCAACGAGAAGTTTATTGGTCTATAAACTAGTAGCCAGTTATCAAAGAAGTGTTCAGCTCTTTACAGTTTGTTAAGGATCTTTCCATTCTGTGCTGTCAAAACTCACTGTAAGAAAATCAGTTTTTTTTTCCTTCAACAGTTATAGTAAACTGTGACTATTAACTAATAAGTCAAGGATTCTTGTATGAGTGAAGCTGCCTCCTTTTGACTCTTACCAACAAATGCAAGCATCCAAAGAAAGATGACTGAAGCAGCATGCTGGCAGGAGAAGTGTCATAAGAATCATCTCAACAGCAGAACCTGGGAAGAAAGACTACTAAACTGTTTTTCCCCTGTGTCCAGGACATACTTTATCCCTTCTGTTGTCTGTCTGTGTGTGAGTGAGGGGAAACTTATCAGTGGATTAGAGTTTAATAGTGACAGTTTATAACCTTTTAGCCAGAGTCAATGGATGTGAAACTCAAAAAGCACAGAGGGTCAGACAGCATCTGAGAAGCAGGAAAATCAACGTTTGAAGTCCTGACGAAGGGTTTTGGCCCAAAACATTGACTTTCCTGCTCCTCGAATGTTGTCTGATCTGCCATGCTTTTCCAGCTTCACATCTATTGACTCTGGCTTGTAGCATGTGCAGTCCTTGCTGTCTCAAAGTATCTATAGCTAGAGTTTAACTACTTGTAATAAGCAGAAATTCTTGCACAGTCAAGTCACCTGGTCCATGAGAATACAGCGCACCATCCTCCGCCATTTCCGCCACCTACAGTCAGACCCAACCAGCAGAGAAATGCTTCCTCCCCACCTCTATCAGCATTCTGCAGAGAGACCATTGCCTCCGCAACTCCCTCGTTAGGTCCACACCCCCCACTAACCCACCCTCCACTCCCAACACCTTCCCTTCCCACCACAAGAGCCCACATCTCCCCACCCACCTCCATCCAAGGCCCTAAAGGATCCTTCCAAATCCGGCAGAGATTTTCCTCCATATCCAAACACCTCATCTACTGTGGCTCTTGATGTGGTCTCCTCTACATTGGGGAGACAGGACGCCAACTTGTGGAACATTTCGTGAACATCTCTTGAGACACACGCACCAAGCAACCCTACCACTCCGTGGCCAACCACTTCAACTTCACCCTCCTGCTCTGCCAAGGACATGCGAATCCTGGGCCTCCTCCACCACCCAAACCTAGCCACCCAATGCCTCATCTTCCACCTTGGGACCCTTCAACCACACGGCATCAATGTCGATTTCACCAGTTTCCTCATCTCCTCATCCCAGATCCAAACTTCGAATTTCGCATCACCCTCTTGAACTCTCCCACCTGTCCATCTTCCTTCCCACGTATCCGCTCTACCCTCCATTCCGACCTATCACCATCACCTCCAACTTGCATCCACCTATTGCCTGCCCAGCTATCTTGCCACCAGCCCCAACTCCCTTCCTCTTATTTATCTCTCAGTCCCCATGCACCCCCCCAACATTTCTGATGAAAGGCTTATGCCCAAAATGTCGATTCTCCTGCTCTTCAGATGCTGCCTGATCTGTTGTGCTTTTCCAGCGCCACACTTTTAGACTTTAATCTCCAGAATCTGTAGTCCTCACTTTCTCCATGTGTTCTATCAATCTGGCTTTGAAAATCAGTTAGATTAGTGAACTTTGCTTACTTTACACTACCTTTAATGTTTGTGATCACTCCGGGAATAGCAAGGCTTGCTTTCCAGTGTGCTACCTTAGCAAGTTGTAGCAATATTTTCCAACCAATCTGTGTCATCAGCAAATGTAACCACCATACCTTCACTCCCCTCATCAAAGTCATTGGTGTATATTGTAATACATTGAGATACCTATTACGGACAACAGGGCCACTTCGGAAAACATGGAGCCTTTGGATTTTTTTATTTCAGCCAAATGTGTCCCAGCAATGATCTCTCAGAGTGATCTGCCTGAATGGAATCCAACTCTGTTAAAAGAGGTGTATTCCACCTCCAGCAAACCTCTTGAAGCTGATATGACATTTATACATGGAACTCAGATGGTTTCTGTGAATGAGACAGTTGGAACGGAAATCCACTTTTCTGAAGTCTGGGAATTAAAATACTCCGAGCCTGAAATTTAGGACAGCATTTTTGCATCAGTCATACGACCCAATTACCAACCCATCAGAACCCACGCTGTGGTAAATTCCATCTGCACTTTCAGAATCTAACATACAGGGGGAAATTTAGTCTAATCCAGCTGCCTGAAAGAAAACTGGCTTTACACTGTGCCAAATTTTACTCTTCATTGAATTTATTGGGCAGAGTTTAAAAGCAGTGTTCCACCCAATACTCAATGGTTTTCCATCCAGCAAGTTAGGTTAAAGTCAGGCCCATTAATTTCACATTTAGCAATGCGCAAGTTTTACAACAAATAGTTATCCAGTTAAGCTAAAATGATACAATACTTTGTTAACAACGAGAAGACCATTATTGCAGTCCGTGAATGGCTGATGGTCAGCGTGATACTGGCTTCCAAGAGCAGTGAGCAGTGAAATACTCTATTGCATCTAGTCAAACCTTGCTGATCAGGCAACAACCTCTCTACAAAAAAAGAAAGGGTATTCATTATGCAAACAATCCACAGCACAATCTGCTGGATGTAAAAGCAATGGAAGAAATGAGTCATTTCATGTGCCATTAGGCATGGAAGGAAAGAAGAAGTGATGTGAGCCACAGAAACATTTATTCAATTCAAATTGTCTTCCACAGCTGTATGCAGAGTGGATTTGCTGAATTGGGTTCAGTTATGTAAATTGCAAAGATTGCTTCCAACATGGCATATGGTCTGGCTTTACTGATTAATAATCTCCTTATCTGTGTCTCAATGAACAGCTTCTGATTTATCCATTTGTATTGAGCACTCTATCTGAACTCAATAACCAAATAGAGTGGGAATGAAGCCAGTGGGCAAATTTACCTTTGTTAATAAGGGTTATAAATTTCTGCCCACTTTATCTCATTAAGATCAATCAATTGCTATAATATGACTTTGAAACCACCATGCATTTCAGCCTCTGTTGAGCATTAGTTCAATTGAATAAAAAACACAACCAATTGAGAAAATGCTCACTTAATATTTAAAGACTCAGGAAAGGAAATGCTCTTTTTTATTATTCTGTGTTCTAAAACAACAACAGAAGCTCAGTGAGGAAATCTTGCTCTGAATGAATGACACTGGGTCACTCGAGTTGATGCAGAGGAAATTCTGCAGGGATACAGCCTGAGTTGGAGATTTTTAGCTATGAAGAAAGACTAAATGGGCTGTGGTTGTTTTCTTTGAAGCAGGGAAGGCTGAAGATGGGACATGATTGAGGTGTATAAGATTATGAGGGGCGTAGACAGGGTGGATGTTCCTCTTGTTTGAAGGCTCTAAAATTGGAAGCTATAGTTGTAAGTTAAAGAAGATGAGGATTAGAGGGTATTTCAGGAAGAAAATTCACCCTAAGTTTGGTGAGAATCTGGAATGCACTGACTGTGGGAGTAGTTGAGGTAGGAAACCTCATAATATTTGAGACATACATGATGAGCACCTGAAATTTCATAACATTCAACGCTGTGGGTGAAATGCTGGAAAGTGGGATTAGTGGAGATGGGTCAGTACAGAATTATAGTCACATAGTCATAGAGATATACAGCACGGAAACAGACCCTATGGTCCAACTCGTCCATGCCGACCAGATAAATCTAGTCCCCTTTGTCAGTATTTGGCCCATATTCCTCCAAACCCTTCCTATTCATATAGTTATCCAGATGCCTTTTAAATGTTGTACCATTCTTCACCACTTCCTCTGGCAGCTCATTCCATACACACCATCTTCTGCATGAAAAAGTTGCCCCTTAGATCCATTTTAAATCTTAGCCCTTTCACCTTAGACCCATGACCTTCAGTTTTGGAGACCCCACCCAGGGAAAAGACGTTGGCTATTTAACCAATCAATGCCCTCCATGATTTTATAAATCTATATTAGGTCACCACTCAGCCTCCAAAAGCTCCAGGGAAAACATCCCCAGCCTATTCAGCCTCTCCATACAGTTCAAACCCTCCAACTCTAGAAACATCCTTGCATATCCTTTCCCAACCCTTTCAAGTTTCACAACATCCTTCTGATAGGAAGGAGACCAGAATTGCGCGCAGTATTCCAAAAGTGGCCGAACCAACGTCCTGTACAGGCGCAACATGACTTCCCAACTTGATGGAGTGAAGGGTCTCTTCTGTGTGCTTATTGACCCTACAAATCTATAACTGTATTCCTTGGTATTCATCCTTACAGAAATACCCATTCCAATGGAAAGCCATGCTATGCTGCTTTCAGCATTTTGAGACCAGCCAACTTGCACAAGTGGGCTTCTCTTCCAGGTCTGCTGGCTAAAGTTCCAGGTCAAGCTCTCAGTGTCACCACTAGTGCTAATGGCCAAGACAGTGAGCTCTGCTTACTTCCCATGACCAAAATGCGCATTCCAGCAATTTCAGGTAAGAAGGAACAGGGTGAATTAGACGCTAGCTAAAAGTGAGAAGAGAGAATGAATGATGAAGGTAATGGGGTGGCATGGTGGCTCAGTGGTTAGCACTGAGGGTACCAGGGTACTAGGGTACCAGGTTTGATTCCAGCCTTGGGTGGCTGTCTGTGTGGAGTTTGCACATTCTTCTCGTGTCTGAGTGGGTTTCCTCTGGGTGCTCCGGTTTCCTCCCACAGTCCAAAGATGTGCAGGTCAGGTGAATTGTCATGCTAAATTGCCCATAGTGTTAGATGCATTAGTCAGAGGGAAATGGGACTGGGTGGGTTACTTTTTGGAGGATCGGTGTGGGCTCATTGGGCTGAAGGGCCTGTTTCCACACTGTAGGGAATCTAATACATTAGCAGAGAATGGGATCTGAGTGTTGGTGAGGGATACAGCTTGTGATTTTTCAATATACCATTCCATTGTGTACAAAGATCCAGCACACAAGATCTCCATGAAGATCCACTATACACAACCTTATAGGGCTGTAGATTGCTGTTGAACACTGACAGAGCTAATAGAGGGAAACAATCAAAAATAAGAGTCAAAAGATTTTGTAAAACAGGAGAGGCAGCAAGTTCCTAAGGGACGGACAGACAAGGTTGCTGAATGAACAGTGACTAATAATGGTATATAGAGAGTGAGAAAAGAGGAGGTTCCTACAGTTATTCCCCAGTGCTTTGACAAGTAATAAAAATACTGACTATCAAATATTATTTCCTTCACAATGCAATATCAAACCACATCCATTACATTTTACCATTTCTTTAAAGCATGGCGAGTAAATATCAAAAAAAATCTCTAATCGCTTGTACATTTCAGTACTTCTCACCACATATACGTAAATAACGCAAATACTTTGATGATAAAGTGAAACCATTGGAGGAAATATTTGGGCCACCTAGCCAACCCTGCAAAATAAAATGATCACTTTTTGATTAGAAATCTGAGACTAATATTCTTGTTTTGTTTTTATTGCTAGGAGAATAGAAACTTATCCAGTTATCTGCAAAATATGCCGTGGCTTTCTCTTCAACATCTGTCTTCTGAAATTGGCCTCATCCTGTGCTGTTTAATTCTACAATCTGCACCTCTTCTACTTAACTGTGTATTTGAAGACCACGTAAGTTCTCATAAACTTTACTTAGGTACATTTAAAATCAAGTGTAAAAGAAGTGTTGAAAACATGGCAGTTTGTACACTTGTCACCTCACTCCCTCCCCCAATGCCTCAGCAAAGTGAAGTGAAACACCTGGCACAGTTGCCTCTCCTGAAGGCCTATGGCTTCATTTAAAGGGAGTCATTTTACTATATCAAAAGGTGAAAAATTATTGAGAAACATCAATGCAGTAGTTACAGAGAACTCTGCTGTTCGGTGATTCTGCTGGAAAGCTGTTTTGTCATTAAAAAATACAGGATACAGGAGTAGGTGAGAAAGAGACAGAGACACCCTAAGGAACATAATTCTTTGAAATTTGCAACACTGTAGACAGGGTGGGTATGAAGGCCTTTAGCGTGTTTGCTTTCATTGCTTAGACTTTTGAGCATAGGAGGTGGGTTGTCATGTTGAGATTGTACAGAACGTTGATGAGGCCTCTTCTGGAGCATTGTGTTCAGTTCTGGTTGCCCTGCTACAGGAAGGATATTACTGAACTGGAAAGTGTTCAGAAAAGATTATTACCGAGAATGGATGGTCTGAGATTTAAAAACAGATTGCAAAGGCTGGGAATTTTTTCACTGGAGCATAGGAGGTTGAGGGGTGACCTAATTGAGGTTTACAAAAACATGTTGAGCATTGGTAAGCTGAATAGCAATGGGTCTTTTTCCTAGAATAGGGGGAATTCAAAACTAGAGGACATATTTTTAAGATGAGTGAAGACAGATTTAGTAAGGACATGAGGGGAAACCTTTTTTACACAGAGGGTGGTTAATGTGTGGAATGAACTGCCAGAGAAAGTGGTGGATGCAGGTACAGTTACAACATTAGTGAGTTTTGAGAAGATTTGTAGCTGAGATTGAGGTTCTGGATGTAAGTTAGCTCGCTGAGCTGGAAGGTTTGTTTTCAGACGTTTTGCCACCACATTTGGTAACTTTATCAGTGAGCCTCTGGTGAAACACTGGTGTTAGTGACCTGCTTATGTATGTGTTTAGGTTTCCTTGAGTTGGTGTGTTTCCTGGGGTAATATCATTTCCTGTGGCAATGTAATTTCCTGTTCTTTTTCTCACATGGTGGTAAATGGGGTCCAAGTCGATATGTTTGCTGATAGAGTTCTGGTTGGAACGTCATTCCTCTAGGATTTCTCATCGTGTCTCTGTCTCAAATAGACTGAAAAGTCTGAAAATGAACCTTCCAGCTCAGCGCGCAAACTTACATCCGCAGCTACAATGTTTAAAAGACATTTGGATAAGTTCATGAATAGGAAAGATTTGGAGGGATATAGACCAAAAGCAGACAGGTGGGATTAGTTTAGTTTGAGAACATATCGGTGTGGACTATTTGGACCGAAGGGTTTGTATCCATGTTGTATGATTCCATGATTCAATGGCTTTCTATGAGAAGGACATTTTGTCTCTCAAATCTATTCCACCATTCAAATATGACCATGATCGATCTATGATCTAACTTCACATATCCACATTTGTCACATATCCACCTTTGTACCATCACCCTAAATACAAAAATATAAGTTTAAAACGGGCAATTGATCAAAGATCAACTTTCATTTGCCAATTAGAGTTCCAAACTTTCACCACCTTTTGAGTGAAGAAATGTTTCCAACTTGATTCCTAAAAGATCTGCCTCAGTTTTTAAGGACATGTTCCCCTTGCCCTAGAATTATCAATCAACAGAACTACATTATCTCTGTCTAGTCTATTTGTTTCTGTTAAGCACCTTGGAACCTTGAGCAGAGCACCCTGAACCATCTAAAGTGCCAGGGAGTACAAGCATCACAAAAGTGATTATCTCTCTGGCACTGAAGAGCATTCTCCTCATTGAAACAATGGGTTTCACATTCAATGGAGGGTAAAGAGGATTGCTAACCTCAGGAAGACTGCCATGCTGAAGCAAATCACCATCTCCAACACCAAGTAGATGGGAAACATACACACACTGTATAGAATTGTGACTGCAATACAGTTAGTAGTAAATGGCTGACCATGAAGTACTTTCAATTGAATTTAGGAATATCAAATTGTTATGATGTGGAGCCGATTCACAAAAGATATTCACCAACACAGCAAAAAGGTTAAAATCATACTTTGTGTTTTGTCTTAAAGTGCTAGATTTTGAAGAAGGCCATGACTAAAGCATTTGAGCAAACTGACAGCAGCGTTTCCAACCTTTACATAACCACTAGGCAAAGTAAACATTGCAACTGCAGCTTCTGGAACTGTTTGCTACTTGTACATCTAAAAAACTGTGATCAGAAAACAAGCTTCCCACAAAACAGAGGAGCGTATACAAGCTCAATTGCAGAAGTGAACTCACTTGGACAGAGGATGGATTCATGCATATCACAAGGTGAACTGACAAACGTTTTAATATTTTCATTTTAGCACCACTACACCATGAAAGCCCACCTAGTGAATTGCTTTGCCATTGCATTGTGTCATGCCTTGTGGACGCACTTCAACAACTTGCCAAGGCTTCTTTTCCAGCACCTCCACAATCAACAACATTCATGACGAAGCAGGAAGTGCATGGGGGCACATCTCCAAAATGTTCCCCCCCCACCACTACCCCCCCTACACCCCCATCCCCACCCAACTCAACCCCATCCAGCCCGGGTCAAAATCCTAGAAATCTCCACAATTGTAGGAGTAAGACCATAAGACATAGGAGTGGAAGTAAGGCCATTTGGCCCATCAAGTCCACTCCGCCATTCAATCATGGCTGATGGGCATTTCAATGCCACTTACCCGCACTCTCCCTATGTATTTTTACCACACAACTGTAGTGATTCAAGAAAGTACCTCAGAAGCTGCCTTCTCAAGGGTAACTACACATGGACATTAAATGTTGGCTTTAAGGATGACCATAGCTGTAGAAATAATTGATAAAGTTGACTGCCAACTTCATAAAATGCTGCCACAAGCCCCAGTGCGCTGATGGATAATGAACAGCCCTAAAGTTACAACACTGTTTTATAAGGAGCTTATTTGTCATAATCTAAATTACACAATAATCAATCACTTTTATTGCAGCAGGGACACCTAAACTAAACAAAAATGCATTTTATAGCGGTGGTGACTTTAGACATAACTGAACAGAGAACTGAGTGTTAAAAGACCTGGGAACATCCTGGGAGTACTTTAATTTGAACATGGTATTAGGCAATTGCTGATATTTTGAGGCATTCAAGCCAAAAATAAAACAATTCTCCTGGGACAGCTACAAGGTTGTAAATTTTGACAGAATGAAGACAGACTAATACAACATAGAGCTTAAGATAGGAAATTGTTGAATTTAATATTGCTGCAAAATATTGAATTGAAGGATGAGATTCTGGAACTGTAGTTAATGATGGAGCTCACTGTGATTACTATTGGAGGCTGTAAACGGAAAGGTCAGATTAGAAATGGGACTATGCTTCTTCAATTAAAACAATGTGTTTTTGTACCTTAGAAAGTAAACAAAGCATTGTCTTCACATCTCAAGAGAAAGAAGGTGCCACAGTACTACAATCAAACCTAGATTATGTGTTCAAATCATTAAAAGGTGACGTGGACCATTGAGCCAAAATTAACACTTTTGAACCTGATGAGAAAATACATGGATTTTTCTTCATATAAAAGGCTACATGTCTTTATATTCACACACATGTGTCAAAGAGAATCGCAGGCTGCTCTGAGGAGTGTCAAATCCTCCACTAGTCAGTAGTCATCCAATAGAAATTATTTCCCAATCTTTGCATGGATCTTCAAAACTTATAATACTAATTCTGCCTGCCTCTCTGCCGCATTAAGCTCAGCATTCGGGAAGTCTTACTGAAACCTGATATTATGCTGTTGTATAAAATGGATTAGATAAAGAAAAGTAAGATACCTTCCTTTTAGTCTATTAAAGAAAATCAGAATACTGATGCAAACATTTCATGACTTATAATTTTGGGGTCTCTGTGGTTGATTGAACTACTTCCAAGGATTTTGTTTCATTGCATGCAATGTGGAAAGCAGTTGGCGTGCACAGCTGGTGGCTCTGAAGGAGGTGCTTGAAAATACTTTGACCATGACAACATGATATAATTCACGGCCAGGCTAGACAAGTGGTTTCTGTGTGTTTCACAGTCGGGCCAAAGGACAAAAAACATATGTACACAGTATGCGCCGACAGAACTGTGGAACTGCGTATATATTATGAAGTAAAGCAGGTTACAATACATTCTCAGTACAGTAATTCTCATGTTAAGGTGCTTCATATTAGTTTCAACTAAACAGCATCATTGTATTGCAGCCAGTATTTGCAATGACCGTGTGGATTGGCATTAATGTGTTTCTGTTCAGGATGTATGTGATGTAGGATCATTTAGCCCGACCATTGCCATTTTGAAGTGGCCTGTCCCTCTCTATAGTTCTGATTAGCAACAACCATCCACTGGTTGCTGTTTTAGTGTGGGGTCATTAAGGCTTTTGTTCAAAGAGTCTTCTGGCAATTTAGCAGCAGAATCTGTGTAGAAACATTCCAGATTTAATATTCTAGCAGAATCTCTGTCACATGACTACCAAGGCCAGAGTTACATGACAACATATCTTATTCGCATATTCCTTAACCCTCTCTCAATATGTGCAACCTCTCCCACTACCTCAGCAACTCTACAACTTGAACCTGCTCTCACTCTGCACCCTCCCGCTTGGCACTCATTTCTTCACTCACCCGCCCAGGGAGAACTGGGCGATGGGTGAGGTCATAGAATCTCTACAGTGCAGATAGAGACCATTCTGCCCATCAAGTCAGCACCGACCCTCCAATGAGCATCCCACCCAGATCCATCCCATCCTCATGCATTTACTTTGGCTGATTCCCCCTTACCTGCACAACCCTGCACACTACAGAGCAATTTAGCATGGCCAATCCATCTAATCTGCACATCCTTGGTCTGTGGGAGGAAGCCGGAGCACCCAGCAGAAATCCACACAGACAGTCACCAAGGCTGGAATCAAACCCAGGTCCCTGCCAGTGTGAGGCAGCAGTGCGAACCACTGAGGCACTCTCCCAAGGTGGTGGGTCAAAGAGTTGGCAAAGGGGACGTAAGCAGAAAGAATCAATATATACCTTTCAAATCTTCAAATTTAATTTATTTTAGAAGTTATTTTGACTTTGCATTTACTAAGTTAAGAACATACAGTAATAAACTTGTAGGGTAAGCTATTTTAATCATGCTGAAGGGAAATGTCTTCCAGAATAAATTTTTATGGTGGTTTTAATGGGAAAATTGATTTGCTTAAGATTGTCCCATTCACAGTGGCACTTTCTAAGAATGTAACTATAAATTTAAGCAAGCAATTACTGAAATACAAAAAAACAACATAGCACAATAGATATTTTGTCATTACAGTTCAGTAAGAGGATCTAATTAAGGTTGGTCTACCTAAGCAAAGGGATAAGCTTTCCTCTTGGGCCTAACTTTATCTGGATCAGTTATTATTGCAGCCAGGTCTCAATGATGTCTTAAGTGACAATTACTGTTGAACTGTGGGTTTGCAAGGGTTGGGGTTAGGGGTAAGGCACCATCTTTGTCACTCCAATATTCAAAAAGGGAGATAGAGAGAAAGCAGAGAAATAGAGAGAAAGCAGGGAAACCAGTAACCAGTAGGGAAAATTCTCAAATCCATTATCAAATACTTTATAGCAGAGCATCTAGAAAGCAGTGGCAGGATCAGAGTCAGCATGGATTTATGAAGGGGAAATCATGATTGACAAATCTATGAAGAATTCTATGAAGATGCAAGTAGTAGAGTTTTCAAGGGGGAGTCTGTCGATGTGGTATATTTGGACTTGCAGAAAGCATTCGACAAAGTCCCGCATAAGGGATTATTGTGCAAGATTAAAGCGTATTGGAATAGAAAACTGATTGGCGGAGGAAACAAAGAGTTGGAATCTTTTTCAAATTGGCAGGCAGTAACCAGTGCAGTGCCACAGAGATCGGTGCTGAGAGCCCACAGTATATATTAATGATTTGGATGAACAAAATGTAACATCTCAAAGTTTTACATATGACACCAAGTTGGGTGGGAGGATGAACTGTGACGAGCATGCAGAGATCCTTCAGCAAGATCTGGACTAATAGGGTGACGGGGAAAATCAGTGGCAGATGAGTATAATTTGGATAATGTGAGGTTATTCACTTTGAAAGCAAAAATAAGAAGGCAGCTTACTTTCCGAACGGCTGTAAATTGGGAGAGGGGAGTGTGCAGCAGGACCTGGGTGTCCTTGTGCACCAGTTGCTGAAGCTAAGCATGCAGGTACAGATGGCGGTAAAAAAGGCAAATGATATGTTGGCCTTCATTGAGAGAGGTTTCCAGTTCAGGAGCAGGGATATGCTGTTGCAGTTATGCAGGGCCTTGATGAGGCCACATGTAGAATATTGTGGGCAGTTTTGGTCACACACCAACAGAGAGCCACTGTCATCAATGGCTTGCATTATTTAAACATAACCTTGCTCCACTTAAACGGGACGTGCATTGTGGCTGGAGCCAATGCTGACATCATTGGGAATTGCATGTTATGGAAAATCCCAACAACGGCTGACCACAGGAAACAGTGCGCACTAAATGTTTCTGATACTGCACCAGGGTCATAATGGAGGAGGTAGAAAAGAGGAGAGATGTTTCACATACTCAGAGGGGCAGAAGGGTCACCAAATGAGAAGGGCAGTGAGAACAGATTTTGCCAGAGATCAATGTCAGGAATACAGCCATGGACCTGGATGTAGTGCCAAAGTATCTTCATGAGTAGTCAAGGTCAGTGATTTAAATCCAACATCCCACTCACTGCTCCACTAATCTCAGTGACTGCTCAATTCACCAAAACTCCGCCATTTACTGACGAACAATCTATCAATCAATACGCAGCCCTGGAGTTTCCTTCAGGTTTATACGCCCAGCATTGTTGCAGGCCTCACATGCATCCTGAGCTCAACGTCTACATGCAGCAATAGCTATTTGACCATGAAAACCACATTACCCAGACATATTGCACATTTACTGACATGTGTTTCTTTCTCTTGCAGGAGTGGGTGGCACAAGACAGGAATCAGGAGGGTTAACCAGATAGCGAGAGGTGTGCCAATATTCTGAATGCCATGGAGGAGCAGATGCTGGGTTTTAAGGAAAGGACATCACTGAGACCTTGACCCAAGGATGGATGACTTGATGTTGACAGTTTTTTTTTAGATTAGATTACATTACAGTATGGAAACAGGCCCTTCGGCCCAACAAGTCCACACCGACCAGCCGAAGCGCAACCCACCCATACCCCAACATTTACCCCTATACCTAACACTACGGGCAATTTAGCATGGCCAATTCACCTGACCTGCACATCTTTCCGCAATGAGCCATGGGCCTGGTGACCAGGCATGAGTCTCCTTCGTCGCTGCCACTGAAACGAAAGTTGCCATCTCACTTCCGCCAAAACCCTCAGCATAATGGGTCCTCACTGGATCTCACCAATGTAGACTCAACTATACTGGCCCAAACTCAACTCCACCACCGTCATGAGTCTGCTTTGGGCCCACCTCACCAATGCAGATAACGCCAGGTCTCATACTGGGCCCAAACTCACTTCCGCCACCACCTCCTTGAATCTGCACTGGACACAGCACACCCAAGAACCCAAACTTGCCTCCACTGTAGCAGCGACGAGTCATCGCTAGGCCCACCTCAACAATACAGGTATACCACTGGGGACCTGAACTCATCTCTAAATTCACTGTCATGAGTCCATGCTGCCAGCCTACTCAATCCACGTTGCTGGGCCTACTGGAGTCCACGCTGTTGGGCCTACTTGAATCCAAAATGCTGCGCCCATTTAAGTGTATGCTGCAGGCCCACTTGAGTCTGCACTTCTGGCCTCACTTGAGTCCCTGCTGCTGGGCTTACTCAAGACCACACTGCTGGGCCCACTCGGGTCCATGCTGCTGGGCCACTCGAGTCCACGCTGCAAGGCCTACTCGAGTCCGTACTGCTGGGATTATTTGAGTCTATGTTGCTGGGCCCACTCAAGTCTGCACTGCTGCGCTGACTCGAGTCCATGCTGCAACGCCTACTCGATTCCATGCTGCTGGGCCTACTCAGGTCCACATTGCTGGCCCACTCGAGTCCAACCTGCTGGGCCCACTCGGGTCCATGCTGCTGGGCCCACTCAAGTACATGCTGCAAGGCCCACTTGAATCCATGCTGCTAGGCCCACTCAGGTCCACGATGCAAGGCCTACTTGAGTCCATGCTGCTGGGCCCACTCTAGTCCACACTGCTAGGTCCACTTGGGTCCACGCTGCTGGGCTGACTCAAGTACACGCTGCAAGGCCTACTTGAGTCCACACTGCTGGGCCCACTCGGGTCCATGTTGCTGGGTTCACTCAAGTCCACGCTGCTGGGCCGACTCGAGTCCACACTGCTGGGCCCATTTTATACTGTACTGCTGCGCTGACTTGAGTCCGCACTGCTGGGCTTACTCGAGTCCATGCTGCTGGGCCCACTCAAGTCTGCACTGCTGCGCTGACTCAAGTCCGCACTACTTGGCTTACTCAGGTCCATGCTGCTGGACCCACTCGAGTCCGCACTGCTGGGCTTACTCGGGTCCATGCTGCTGGATCCACTCGAGTCCACGCTGCTGGGTCCACTCAGGTCCATACTTACGGACCTACTCAAGTCTACGCTGCTGGGCGCACTTGGGTCCATGCTGCTGGGCCCACTCGGGTCCACACTGACGGGCTCACTCGAGTCCACACTGCTGGGCCCACTTGAGTCCACGCTGCTGGGCTGACTCGGGTCCACGCTGCTGGGCCCACTTGAGTCCACACTGCTGGGCCCACTCGAGTCCACGCTGCTGGGCCCACTCGAATCCACGCTGCTGGGCCCACTCAGGTCCATACTGCTGGGCCCACTCAGGTCCACACTGCTGGGCCCATTCGAGTCCAAGCTGCTGTGCCCACTCGAGTCCACGCTGCTGGGTCCACTCGGGTCCACACTGCTGGGCCCACTCGAGTCCACGCTGCTGGGCCCACTCGAGTCCACACTGCTGGGCCTAATCAAGTCCAAGCTGCTGCGCCAACGCAAGTCCACACTGCCAATGCCTCACCACAACCAAGCTGTTCACGAAGAGGTAAGCAAAATAAAATGTAAGAGAGAAAAAATGAAGGGAGACAGAAAAAAATGATAAGAAAAGAACAACAGATGGATCGGATGAGCCCAAGGCTCAGGAGCCCTACTCCACCGCCATCATTCCAGAATAAAGTACAGATGGTGTAAATACTTTGTATGTTCTCCTGTCACTACAACAAAGTCATTATTCCTTTCTCATTTCAGATACTGAAAACCTGTCCAGCGATATTTGAAGAACAGGAAGATTCTGAATTTGATGATACATTTGTGGTGGAAAAGGCTAACTGGAGTTTTACATGAAGCATAAGTTATTTGAGCATGTGTGAAACGAATAGTCACAGTAACACCACTTACAGACACTTATAAATTTTCCAGTACAGAAGGAAGCCATTCAATCCATCATATCTGTACCAGCTCCTGAAAGAGCTACCTACCTGCATTCTCCAGCACTATATTCATAGCCCTCTAAGTTCATCACTTTCAAATATATATCCAGCTCTCTTTTGGCATCTCCTATGGAAATCACTTCCAACACTCTCGCAGGCAGCGTATTCCAAATCCTAACAACTGTCTGAGTAAAGATGTTTCTCTTCATTTCACTCCTAGCTCTCCAGCCAACAATCTTGAAATTATGACCCCTGTGGACATACCAACGAGAGGAAACAGAATATCTAGAGGAAACAGGGTATAACCTGAAAAGATTGTTCATAATTTTGGACACGTCAATAAAATCACACAGAGTCATACAGATGTACAGCACGGAAACAGACCGTTTGGTCCAACCCGTCCATGCCGACCAGATATCCCACCCAATATAGTCTCACCTGCCAGCACCCAGCCCATATCCCTCTAAACCCTTCCTATTCATATACCCATGCAGATGCCTTTTAAAGGTTGCAATTGTACCAGCCTCCACTGCTTCCTCTGGCAGCTCATTCCACATATGCATCACCTTCTACGTGGAAAAGTTGCCCCTTAAGTCCCTTTTATATCTTTCCCCTCTCATCCTAAACCTATGCCCTCTAGTTCTGGACTCCCCTACTACAAGGAAAACACTTTGTCTATTTGTCCTATCCATGTCCCTCATGATTTTATAAACTTCTATAAGACCATTCCTCAGCCTCCAACACTCCAGGGAAAACAGCCCCAGCCTATTTAACCTCTCCCTATAGCTCAAATCCTCCAACCCTGGCAACATTCTTGTAAATCTCTTCTGAACCCTTTCAAGTTTCACAACATCTTTCCGACAGGAAGGAGAGCAGAATTGCATGCAATATTCCAAAAGTGGCCTAACCAATATCCTGTACAGCCACAACATGACCTCTCAACTCCTGTACTCAATACTCTGACCAGTAAAGGAAAGCATACAAAACACCTTCTTCATTATTAGATCACCTGCGACTCTACTTTCAAGGAGCTATGGACCTGCATTCCAAGGTCTCTTTGTTCAGCAACACTCCCAAGGATCTTACCATTCAGTGTATAAGTCCTGCTAAGATTTGTTTTCCCAAAATGCAGCACCTCACGTTTATTTAAATTAAACCCTATCTGCCACTCCTCAGACCATTGGCCCATCTGATCAAGATCCCATTGTAATCTGAGGTATCCTTCTTCACTGTCTACTACACCTCCAATTTTGGTGTCATCTGCAAACTTACCAACTATACCTCTTATGCTCACATCCAAATCACTTATTTAAATGATGAAAGTAGTGGACCCAGCACTGATCCTTGTGGCACTCCACTGGTCACTGTCCTCCAGTCTGAAAAACAACCCTCCACCACCACCCTCTGTCTCCTACCTTTGAGCCAATTCTGTATTCCGTGAGATCTAACCTTGCTAACCAGTCTCCCATGGGGAACCTTGTCGAACGCCTTACTGAAGTCCATTTCAATCACACTTGCTGCTCTGCCCTCATCAATCCTCTTTGTTACTTCTTCAAAAAACTCAACAAGTGTGTTTTGAGAAAAGTTGTAGCTCAGGTTTGAGGTTTTGGATGTAGGTTTGCTCGCTGAGCTGAAAGGTTAATTTCCAGACATTTCGTTACCTTACATCTTCAGTGGACCTCATGTGAAGCAATGCTGAAAATTCTTGCTTTCTATTTATATGTTTGGTTTCTTTGGGTTGGTGATGTCATTTCCTGTGGTGGCATCACTTCCTGTTCCTTTTCTCAGGGGGTGGTAGATAGGGTCTAACTCGATGTGTTTGTTGATAGATTTCCAGTTGGAATGCCATGTATCTCTCAATAGTATCCTCACAAATGGATGAGGAAGAGCACCACTTCGACTGGGACAACACATACATCCTTGGACATGCCAAACAAAGACACGCATGGGAATTCCTAGAAGCATGGCATTCCAACCGGAACTCTATCAACAAACATATAAATAGAAAGCAGAAGTTTTCAGCATTGTTTCATATGCGGTCCATTGAAGATGTTACCTAGTAATGTAACGAACGTCTGGAAATGAATCTTTCAGCTCAGTGAACAAACCTACATCCAACTCGACAAGTTTGTGAGACATGATCTTCCACGCACACAGCCATGTTGACTATCCCTCATCAGTCCTTGCCTTTCTAAATACATGTACATCCTGTCCCTCAGGATTCCTTCCAACAACTTGCCCATCACCAACGTCAGGCTCACTGGTCTATAGTTCCCTGGCTTGTCCTTAGCACCTTTCTTAAATAGTGGCACCACATTAGCCAACCTCCAGTCTTCTGGCACCTCACCTGTGACTATCGATGATACAAATATCTCAGCAAGAGGCACAGCAATCACATCCCTAGTTTCGCACAGAGTTCTAGGGTGCACCTGATCAGGTCCTGGGGATTTATCCACTTTTATGCATTTCAGGACACTCAGCACTTCCTCCTCTGTTTTATGGATATTTCTCAAGATGTCGCCATCTATTTCCCTACATTCTTTATTTTCCATGTCCATTTTCACAGTAAAATATTCATTTAGTATCTCCCCCATCTCCTGCGGCTCCACACAAAGACCACATTATTGATCTTTGAGGGGCCCTATTCTCTCCTCAGTTACACTTTTGTCCTTAATGTATTTGTAAAATCCCTTTGGATTCTCCTTAACCATATTTGCCAAAGCTATCTCATGTCCCCTTTTTGACCTACTGATTTTCCTCTTAAGTATACTCCAACTGCCTTTATACTCTTCTAAGGATTCACTCGATCTCTCTTGTCTATACCTGACATATGCTTCCTTCTTTTTCTTAACTAAACCTCAATTTGTCTAGTCAGCCAGCGTTCCCTATACCTACCAGCCTTCCCTTTCACTCTAATTGGAATATACTGTCTCTGAACTCTTGTCTCATTTGTAAAGATTTCCTATTTTCCAGCCGTCCTTTTACCTGCGAACATCTGCCCCCAATCAGATTTTGAAAGTTAGAGTCATAGTCATAGAGATGTACAGCATGGAAACAGACCCTTTGGTCCAACCCGTCCATGCCGACCAAATATCCCAACCCAATCTAGTCCCACTTGCCAGCACCCAGCCCATATCCCTCCAAACCCTTCCTATTCATATACCCATCCAAATGCCTCTTAA
>NC_057715.1:27070945-27120643 GCF_004010195.1 Chiloscyllium plagiosum
CCTAATCAGTCCTTGCCTTTCCAAATGCATGTACATCCTGTCCCTCAGGACTCTCTCCAACAACTTGCCCACCACCGAGGTCAGGCTCACCGGTCTATAGTTCCCAGGCTTGTCTTTACCGCCCTTCTTAAACAGTGGCACCACGTTTGCCAACCTCCAATCTTCCGGCATCTCACCTGTGACTATCGATGATACAAATATCTCAGCAAGAGGCCCAGTAATCACTTCTCTAGCTTCCCACAGAGCTCTCATGTACACCTGATCAGGTCCTGGGGATTTATCCACTTTTAATAGTTTCAAGACATCCAGCACTTCCTCCTCTGTAATCTGGACATTTTGCAAGATGTCACCATCTATTTCCCTACAGTCTATATCTTCCATATTATTTTCCACAGTAAATACTGATGCAAAATATTCATTTAGTATCTCACACATTTTCTGTGGCTCCACACAAAGGCCGCCTTGCTGATCTTTGAGTCTTGCCTGTTACCATCAAAATTGGCCTATTTTCAATTTCGAACTTCAACCTTTAGATCTGGTCTATCGTTTTCCATTATTATTTTAATATTAATAGGATTATGGTCACTGGCCCCAAAGTGTTCACCCACTGACACCTCAGTCACCTGCCCTGCCTTATTTCCCAAGAGTAGGTCAAGCTTTGCACGTTCTCTACTTAACATTATGGCAGTCCCAGTCTACGTTTGGAAAGTTAAAATCCCTTACCATAACCACCCTATTATTCTTATAGATAACTGAAATCTCCTTACAAATTCCTTTCACAATTTCCTGCTAACTATGAGGGGGTCTACCGTACAATCACTCCTCCTCCTCTCTTGCCTCCCATTCTGTCATTCCTGCAGCATTTATATCCTGGAACATTAGGCTGCCAATCCTGATCATCCCTGAGCCACGTTTCTGTAATTGCTATGATATTCCAGTCCCATGTTCCTCACCATGCCCTGAGTTCATCTGCCTTCCCTGTTAGGCCTCTTGCATTGAAATAAATGCTGTTTAATTATCAGTCCTGCCTTGTTCTCTGCTTCGTCCCTGCCTGCCCTGACTGTTTGATTCACTTCTTTTCATCAAATCATGCGCAACTGGAACTCTGGTTTGTAGTCTGTCAATGCTCACTCACTTTAGTGCAGACAAGATCTTTCTACAATTATCAGTATAGGATGAGATGATGGGCACAAGTGCACTGTAGTCAGGGCTAGGGGGAATTATCACATCAGCACCAGCTTGCCGAGGAGATGCTCACATGTTAATTCAGCAGCAGAGAGATCAGGGGATGATTTTGATGGGCAAGGTTACAGGACAAGTTTGGTGGGTGCCCAACCCCACCCCCAATATTGGAAGCATTGGAACGCCTCCCTGAAAACCTCTTATCAATGTCAAGAAAACTGGAGCAATCCGGTGCCGAGTTAGCACAGGGCAATGGGGTAACACTGAGCAGAACACAAGGACAAACAAAAAAAGCTACAAAGGGGAATGATTGGCATAATTTTGTATGCATTGTGACATGATTTAATTTATAAATTTGGATAGGAATGTGTATTATGAGGTTCAATGTATTTTGTCATCATGGGCAAGAAGATAATGTGACAGTCAGTGACAGAGCAGAATGGGGATTGAGATTTCTGGTCTTGCTCATTAATTATTTGCTAATGTAGCGCTTGCCCGATAAGATGTTGCTTATCTGGCAGACACCCTTCCTCCTCTTCCTCCAGTTCCTCCCTCTTTAGCAGATTGACCTGCTCTGTGTGACCTCTACTCATTCTCCCAGTTTTATTAAATGGCAAAACGTAGCCCTGCTAGTCAAGGAAGTATTTCAGCACCTGCCAGGCAATTCATGTGGACTAGTGAAACTTGAAACAAAACTCAAGAACACATATCGCATTGCGACAATAAAAAAAGCAAGAAGTAAAACAACAACAAACTTGTGAATATTCAATGAGCTCTTCCAATGGTACTAGTGATAGTGTTCTGAGGAAAGTGATGTCCATAATGCTGCCATATTCAGCTGTGCAAGGTTAAGAAGGAACATATGCTGGAATAGAGTGCTCCAATGTAACAGCATGGCATCAAATCAGCATTGCACATCAAATAATGTTACTGCTGCTCTGAAAGCAGCCAGTGGGTATGAAGGGTGTGCATGTGTGTCAACCTCTTTACTCACATGGTATTCAATGAAAATCATGTGCCCTTGAAGTACAATTTTGGAAACATAACGGCCTTGAGTTTCACTCACAAAAAGTGCTACTGAGCCCAATTTTCCTTCAAAATAAAATCAAAATCCAAATTCAAATGTTGCGGGTGAGAATCGGCCGTGTAAGTGGTGCTGCACAGACTTGCAGTCATTTCGAGGAAGGGGCAGTGCCATGGGCCCCCTGCATCCTCTATTGATATAATAGAACAAAGCCAGACAGGTCAAGAAATTCACAACTCTGCCTGCCTCTGGGAATCACTGTAACCAGTGTAACTTCTAACAGAGACAGTGCTGGGCAAATAGGTTTTTGTCCCATTAAATATACTAATGATACAATGAATCAAGAATACCACGCCCTACCTGAGTAGTATATTTAGTGGGATTGAGGTTAAGGAGATGCCATTGACTTATATTTCATTGGGTTGAGCAAGGGAATAGAATTAGTGTGATTCCCACTCTTTAGCAATCACTGCTCGCCCATGTACTCATTGATATTAAGTGGCTGGATTGAGTTTGCATTTGAAGTGCTCCCCAATAAAGAGCTTGCTAGCATTCTATCTCTCAGCTCACACTTAAAGATAGCCACTCAGGTAAGATATAATTGGTGGTGAGTCCTTGGACCACAATATGGGGAGCAAAGAGAGATTGGTGAAGCCATGTGTGTACGTGCAAAGTGATGGGCCAGTTTTCTTCCAATAGTTTCTACTTCAAAATGAATCATCCAGAGTGAAATACCTTTTGACAAATTTCCATGAACAACCATCATTATGTTGCATTTTATCAAATTATACTGGTTTCTGGCTAATAAATTATCAATCGAAATCAGTCACTCAGGCACAAAATTAGGTTAACTTCAATTTACATTTGAAAATGCAATTTTGCGCAAATCAATCATTTAAGATCAAAATCACAATCATTTTTACCACGTCGTTCCAAACTAGCAAGAATCTGCAAGTTGCACAGAAACAAATAAAGAGCTGAACAACAAGCCTTTTATCTGCTGAAAATCAGAAAGTGCTGGAATCATTCATTGCGTCAATTAACGACTCAGTCTGTCTTTTTCCTCAGACTGGTAGGTGCTTTAATATTTGTGAGCAGGTTGAATTGGGTGGGTTTGGGGTTAAGTCAGCAAAGCATATGAGAAAGTATCAGCAAACCGCCTGTAACCACTGCTATCTTCTTCCCCCCAACCCCACCTTCCATCCATTCTGGATAAGTGCCATTATGGTTCTAAAAGGTTTATAGACGCTGGATGTCAATTCCTGTGAGTCATACCCTGGCTTACAGTTTGACCAAACACAACATGGAGGTCCTTTGGAGCAAGCAGCAAGCTGAATTTGACAGGTACCCGCTCAGATTGCCATGTCGAGATTTCTTAATACCTAGCTTATTTCGTGTGTTTGTTAAAACTAGGAAGCTGAATGTTAATAAGGCAAGTTAGCTACAAGCAAAAATCCTACTTAATTGGCAATGTACCCTCACTTTGCAAAAAAAAAAACTTGGTATGCTGCTTGTCAAAAGCACAAAAGATTGAAGAAAAGGCCCCACTCAAATTCTCAACAGTTCTGCAACAAATCGTACCATAGCTCACATTATTCATATGCAGGTTGCTGTTATTATGTTGATGCTTCCTTTGGAACCGGGAATTATATACCAGGCAGAGAAACGGTAAATCTGAACAGGAACACTTTATTGGCGATGCTTACAGCCAGTTCTAGATTGGACCCAAGCTCTGCCCCTCTGGGCCATCTGAGCAGCTCTCTTTATTGGGCAGCACCCTAACTATTTACATAACACCTGTCATTTGCCCAACTCTGTTCTCCCATAAGAAGCTGCTCTTTTCATCCTGTATATGCCCATCTCAGCCACCTTTTAAATTTCTGGCATAAGACTATTTATTTTCAAACTATGGAGCGCCAGAGGCTGAGGGTGACCTTATAGAGGTGTACAAAATCATGAGGGTCATGGATAGGGTAAATAGACAAGGTCTTTTCCCTGGGGTGAGGGAGACCAGAACTAGAGGGCATAAGTTTAGGGTGAGAGGGGAAACATTTTTAACACAGAGGGTGGTGCATATATGGAATGAACTGCCAGCAGAAGTGGTGGAGGCTGGTACAATTGCAACATTTAAAAGGAACCTGGATGGGTGTATGAATAGGAAGGGTTGAGAGGGATATGGGCCAAGTGCTGGCAAATGAGACTAGATTAATTTAGGATATCTGGTCAGGATGGACCAAAGGGTCTGTTTCCATGCTGTAAATCTCTATGTCTCTATTGCTGTCCTTTTTTGCAGATCATTGACATTAAATTCCATCAGTTTTTCAGAGATATAGCTTTAAAATAAAATGAAGACAACTCTCAGGTTGTGGTTTGTAGCTGTTTTAAAGTGTTTCTTTCTGAAAGTGCTTCAAAAGCTTTACAGTCTTTACACTACAGGCTGCATTTCTCTAATGGCATGATGTCACAGATCCAATTGTGAATATGTAGATGGACTGGGTTGGCAAAAGTTTAACCACAGCTCCCTATCTCCAGCATTGGGAGCAATCACTCAGTGAAATTTAACCTTTTCCATGACATTATGACAGGGGTTGTGCTTAATAAAAACATTAGACCCTTTTGTTTTTGAAAATAAGATTTTATTCTCATGACAATTTCTATTTTCTGACTGCTAGTCTACCTGAGAGACAAAGGGTAGACTAGCAGTCATGGACTCAAATTCAGAAAAGCAGTTTATAGTCAACCAGTGATGATGTATCAATTCTTATTGACTGAGAGAAGTAAGAAGATGCCCTTATAATGATGTGAATGTACTGTACCTTAAGAAAGTTAAAAGCTAGCAGAACTACACGACAGCACCAAGTGTTCTCAACAAGATACAATGTAACATGTGGTCCAGCAGTTAGTGTAGCTGGTTGCCTGAAAAAAAAGATTAAAATTAGGCCAATCAGTTTAAATTATACCGTAAAACATACCAAATTCCAATCAAGTTTGAATTTAGTATATTGACAATCTTAAAGGCCAAGACACAATCCGATGCTTTGGGGTTATAAGACCAGGAAAACCTGAACAGTTGGAGGAGAACTGCCACACCACCAGCATGTAGACACTGCCAGAAAAATAGCTCTCTTAAAGGTACCTTTATCAATCCATGACCTGTGTAGCATAATCCCTAAGAAGAAGAAAGGAAGGCACAGAAAGAACCAAATAGAAGATTCGACAGCTGGCTGGTTTTGAACACTTGAAATTTTGGTAAATATTTATCAGGGGGTTTTATCAGACTAGTATTATAGAAGGGAAGGTAGAAGATAGGTTAGAGGAAGGAGTTATAAATAGTTGTTAGTTAATTATTCTCTGTTATATCTTAAGAAATAAAGATCTTAATTTTTACTTTAAATAGTTTTTGGCCTTTTGAATTTTCATAGATTACTGCACGGGATAAATCTTTTCTGTGTTGCTGGTTTAAATTAAGCAGGAGAGTTTACCATACGTCGCAACACCCTTCATGGTAATTAGCTGCAAACCCAAAATTGTGGCATAAAGTAGAAAAGCATGAAATGAAAAAAGGGCACTCAATGCATCAAACATATTCCTCCCACAAGCTCAAGTACAATCTGCATTATTGCAGAATTTAACCTCACGTGAAAAGTTTAGAATTAATATTCTCCAAGTCAAATTTAATCAACTAAAAATCAAGAGTTTCATCTATGCTCAACCCTGCTGCTTCCTTGATTAACCACCATCCAGCAGCCAATGTGCCGTAATAGACTCTTTGATTATGACATATATGTATTTATATTTCCAGCCTTGAAGATCTAATTGATCTCTATCACAAAAAGAATGTTCAAGTGAAATATGTCAAAAGGAGAAATCAATATATAACAATAGAAAAAGTGTAATTAATACCAAAATGGTGGATGCATCAAAATACACTTTAGTTTCTGTCATTGATGATCTGAGATGTTATATTGGATTCTGCTTCATCTGTTCTATCCAACTTAAATTCAAATCTTGGACTTAAGTGTCAGCAATACCCTCAAAACATTTAACTGTCGGATAAAAGAAACTTTAAACTGGTCACCAACAGCACATTTTGATTTCCAGACCCGTAAATTACTGAAGGTGATTTTTTTTTGGCTTCACCTTCTGTTAATCAGGCCTCACCAAATTTTGTGTGCACTTTGCAGCAACCAGTACCTTTCACATTTTCAAATGTAGACACAGCAGCAACATATTTGGGGGATCCCAGTAGTACCTCAACTTTTGCTGATTGTAACTGTGAAACTGCTTAGGCTATCAAAATCTCATTCCCCCAAAGATTCTTCGATAAAATAGAATCTAGCCTCCTGTGAATTTGTATTCATCCAACATTCTACTGTCATACCCTAACTCGTCCCAGTTACTCACTATCCTGTCCTCACTGACCTAAATAGGCATCTGACAAGGCAGTACCATGATTTTAAAATTCTCACCCTTGTTTTCATCTCCCACCTTGGCCTCAGCCTTCTCTATTTTTAATCTTCTCCAGCCTTACAATCCCATTATTTGATGTTCACTTAGTTCTGGTCTTTCAAGCATCTATAATTTTAACCTGTTGACCAAGAGTTCAGCTGTTAATTTTCTTGGTTCTGAAATCTTTTGCATCTCTCTCTCTCTCTCTTTCTTTTTTTAAGATGATCTGTAACACTTCCATTGCATATAGCAATTGTTCTTCAAAGGATTAAGGATAGAGATTTCATAAGGTTCCACCCAAACTGAAGGAGGAAAAGGGAGTTTAGAAGGAGATGCTGATGAGTTAGGTGTGTCATAATTGCCTCCTGATGGTCTTGTGTCATGTCTAACTAACCAATATAAGTTGCACTTATTGCTACCATTGCAATAAAGTACAACTTGTCAAGTGTGTCTTGTTAGGACTCTCAAGTGGTTCATCCTGTACTACGGTTAACCAAGCAGGCCCTTAGGCTCAGTACAAAAGAAAGGACTGGGGCTTTTGTGGTGCAATAGTAGTGTCCTACATGTTGGCCAGGACACCTGTGTCATAACATTTTGAGCAGGTGGTTTAAAATATCCAGGAAGGAGACTGGTAGCAGTTGCCTGCATGTTGAGCATCATGGAGGCAGAGTATGGCTCCTGAGCCATAGCTCATTTGCTCTGACTGCTCTTTTTTTTCTCTCCTTTCTTGTTTTCTTTTGGTCTTCAATTTTCCATACCTACCTTTTGAGCTTGAATGGTATCAGCAGCGGACCTCAAGCAAGCCCAGCGCAGACCTTGTCATCCCAGAATGGACCTTGAGCATTTGTAAAAGGCAGCAGGGCGGGCAGAGCATGACAATGACTGGGGCCCAGCGCGGGTCCGCATGGCGACAGCAGCTAGTGGGTGATCAGCGGCTGGCAGCAAAGGATGGCAGCAATGGGGGTAAGCGACATTGCGGAGGCGGCGGTTGGCTGCGAGGGGTGGCGGTCAGGACCGAATCCTTGCGAGTGGTAGCAAAACCTGGCATGCTTGGGTTGGTCTTAGCCCAGCATGGGTCAAAGCATGCCCAATGCAGCGGAGAGTGAGCCCTTTTGGGGAAGCTCAGTATCAAGTATCTGGAGGCCCAAGGCTCAATTAAGTATGTAATGTTTGACATATCTTTATTTTTCTACTTTTATGCTAAGAAGACTATAGTGCAGAACTTTTTAACCTATTTATTTACTTCTCTATATCTGTAACTAAGATTTTGTACCTAGGCACTTTGTACCTAAGATGGTGCAGTGTGTGACAACATTGTACACTTTTTACTGTATTCTCAAAGCCTATACTTGAGTACACGGGACTATAAACACGTTCAAATTGTGAACCAACTCCCATTCCTTCCCTTTCTTTTAGCTTTCATTGTTACATCCACTTTCACCATGTCCTCTCTCCCCACCCCCCACCACAGTGGGACTATCTGTTCTTTCCAGTCTGACAGTTAGGCACACCATTGTTCTGCCATTCTCACATTCTGATCACTTCATCCAAACAATCAACAACCTTTCTCCCCCAGCAGTCTAATCCCACCACACGGTAAAAACAATGGCTGCAGATGCTGGAAACCAGATTCTGGATTAGTGGTGCTAGAAGAGCACAGCAGTTCAGGCAGCATCCGAGGAGCAGTAAAATCGACGTTTCGGGCAAAAGCCCTTCATCAGGAACTTTTGCCCAAAACATCGATTTTACTGCTCCTCGGATGCTGCCTGAACTGCTGTGCTCTTCCAGCACCACTAATCCATAATCCCACCACACCCACACCCTCAGCTGGAGCATAAATGCTGCCCCCTCCACCCTTCAGCTCTGATGAAGCGTCATCTCTCTCTCTCCATGGATGCTGTCTGACCCACCGTGATCTCCAGCATTTGTTGTTTTCAAAACTTAAATCTTCACCTCAACCATTAGCTCATAGTGGTTGGTTCTACAATACACGCAACAACCTCTTTGAACTACCGTAATATCTCTTTACGGTGATTTGGTGCAAAATTTTGTTTTACAACATGCCTGTGAAGCATTATTAAGTTAAAGGTGCTGTCTAAGTACAAATGGTTGGAGCTCCCTGTGACAGAAGAGAACCTCTTATATTAAGCACATAACCTTTCACATTGATTGAAAGCTCTGCATCTTTAGACAATACAAAATAGACAAATGTATGTTTGCTTCATGTGAGCATTGTAGCATTGTGTTTCATATCACACACATAAAGCAGGACTCAACTTCTATCTTTCCAGAAGGTTGTGATGCTGTTTCTCCATAATGTAACATTTCACAATTCCAGACACTTTCAATTAAAGTATGATGTAATTTTAATGGTCCTCATAGTCTCAGTCAAGCTTCAGGAACCCCACAGTCAAAACAGTAGGTTGGAATGTCACTTCCAGTTCAAACCTTCAGTGTGGTTCCTCCCTGCCTATCCTGTTCCAATTAGCAATTTTCCTGCACCACCTCATTCCTTTCCCATGAAGTAGTTTCCCATTTATTGGGAAAAGAAAACTTCATTGGTTGGCACTGGCTTGTAAAAGAGTATGTTCAAGGAAGAAAAGTGAATTAACTCCTCCAATGCTAATTGCCATGAATACACTCTGGTTGTAAGTGCCCACTTGAGATCGATCATAGTATGCCAGAATTCAAATCTAATTCTGAACCTTTTTAAATGGAATTCAAAAGTTCCAAATCATTTCCTAATCCAAGAACCAAATATGCCTTCCATATGCCCTTGCTTCGAAATCCATAGTTTTAAGTGCTTGACACACTCAGTCCATTCAATCCAATGTCAATCTTACCACAAACGTTTAGGATCTTCAGACATTTCAGAACTGTGTGATAGAAAGGGTTAGTAAACTGTCTTTAAGCGAGAACAGCCCAGATTAACGACAGAATGGAATTAATCTGCTCAGAAGAGGTCATAACATATTCAAAAAGTTAACTCTGTTTCTCTCCACAGATGCTACCAGACTTGCTGAGGTTCTCCAACATTTTCTGTGTTTGTTTTAGATTTTCAGCGTCCGCAGTATTTTGATTTCATTTGAGGGAATTGAACGTTCCCTTTCTCCAACTTCAGGATGCTGCCAAATAAAATTAACTTCAACAGAATCAATCCAATTTCCAGTTGGCTTTGTACCAAGACACACAACTTCCCATGGCTTGCCTGCAAAGAGATCACAAGCATCATGTGGAAAATGAAATTAGACCACAAAATGCCAGTTTGGTCAGAAATATTATCCAGCGAACACAGTGAACCCCCGAATGTATGCGACCTATTTGGGCAGGAGTACAAGCTATTGTGGTGGTGTGGTGGCATAGTGGCTCGGTGGTTAGCACTGCTGCCTCACAGTTCCACGGGCCTGGGTATGATATACCACCCTCGGCCGACTGTCTGTTTGGCATTTGCACATTCTCCCGGTGTCTGCGTGGGTTTTCTCCCACAGTCAAAAGATGTGCAGGTTAGGTGGATTAGCCATGCTAAATTCCCCATAGTGTCCTGGGACATATACATTAGGTGAATTGGCCACGGGAAATGCAAGGATCGGGTGGGTTTGGGTCCGATGTTCTTTAGAGGATTGGTGTGGACTTGATAGGCCACATGGCCTGCTTTTTCACTGACGGGATTCTGTGAGTCACAGGTCATAGAGATGTATAGAGATCCTTTGGTCCTACTCATCCATCCCAACCAGATATCCTAGATAAGTCCAGTCCCATTTGCCAGCACTTGGCCCTTCCCATTCATACACCCATCCAAATGCCTTTTAAATGTTGTAATTGTACCAGCCTCCTCCACGTCCTCTGGCAGCTCATTCCATACACACACCAACCTCTGCATGAAAAATTTGACCCTTAGGTGCCTTTCAAATCTTTCCCCCTCACGTTAAACCTATGCCCTCTAGTTTTGGACTGTCCCACGCTGAGGAAAATGCCCATGTCTATTTACCCTATCCATGCCCCTCATAATTTTATAAATGTCTATAAGGTCACCCCTCAGCCTCTGACACTCCAGGGAAAATAGCCCCAGTCTATTCAGTCTATTCCTATAGCTAAAATCCTCCAACCCCGGCAACATGCTTGTAAATCTTTTCAGAACCCTTTCAAGCTTGACAACATCTTTCCTATAGGAGGGAGACCTGAAATGCACATAGTATTCCAATAGTGAGCTAACCAATCTCCTGTACAGCTGCAACATGACCTTCCAACTCCTATACTCGATGCACTGACCAATAAAGGCAAGCGGGCCAAAGGCATTCTTCATTATCCTGTTTACCTTTGACTCCACTTTCAAGGATTAGATTAGATTAGATTAGATTATTTACAGTGTGGAAACAGGCCCTTCGGCCCAACAAGTCCACACCGACCCGCCGGAGCGCAACCCACCCATACCCCTACATGTACCCCTTTTACCTAACACTACGGGCAATTTAGCATTGCCAATTCACCTGACCCGCACATCTTTGTGACTGTGGGAGGAAACCGGAGCACCCGGAGGAAACCCACGCAGACACTGGGAGAATGTGCAAACTCCACACAGTCAGTCGCCTGAGTCGGGAATTGAACCCGGGTCTCTGGCGCTGTGAGGCAGCAGTGCTAACCACTGTGCTACCGTGCCGCCCACAAAATCATGAGTTACCTAGATAGAATGGATTAGATTACTTACAGACCCTTCGGCCCAACCAGTCCACTCCCCTACATTTACCCCTTCACCTAACACTAAGGGCAACTTAGCATGGCCAATTCACCTAACCTACATATTTTTGGACTGTAGGAGGAAACCGGAGCAATCCCATGCAGACATGGGGAGAATGTGCAAACTCCACACGGACAGTTGCCTGAGGCAGGAATTGAACCCGGGTCTCTGGCGCTGTGAGGCAGCAGTGCTAACCACTGTGCCACTGTGCCCTTCCGTGCCAGGGAAGGAATTATGAACCTGATTCCGGTACTAGCTATTTCACCACATTCCAAGTTTTAACACTCTTTTAACTGGTTATGATGACTGAGAAATTTTGGGAGCAACCTGTTTTTTTTTTGTGCAATGTCCCATTTAAGACAAAATGTACTACGGAGTATTCTGAAAGAGGGCTATTTGGCTTCCTGATCATGGCATCATTAGGTTCCAGGAAATGATGACATAACTTGGGGCTGGTTGAAAACCTGGGTAGTCAAGAAGCTAAATAATCTAAGACTCACAGGTGTTACCTTTCACTCGGTCTCCAGGGGACTCCAAGTTATTCCTTTGATAGCAGCCATGGTCTCCTCTAATGGATGCTACTGAGTGCAGGAGATACAGGCCTCTGATTCGTCACGAATACGGCAGACCTGCATTGGTTCTACAGCTGGCAGGTGAAACACCCAATGCCAACAGATGATAACAATTTGGACCGGGAGACTAGGTAAGAGCTTGAAACCTGCCTGCCGCATGTAATTGAGGTCAGGGCTTTAAGGTTTGTGTAAATATTTGTAGCTCGGGTACCAGTTGCAGTCATTGTGGGCATGTTCACTGAGCTGGATGTTTCAGATGTTTCATCCCCTTTCTAGGTAACATCCTCAGGGCTGTGGAGCCTCCTGCGAAGCACTGCTGTCCTGTGTCGGTTTGAATTTACTTGGTTTCCTTCCCACTGCTTCTGGTTGCCAGTTCTGGTTTCTCGTTGCAGTGGTTGGTATATTAGGACAAGCTCAATGTTTTTATTGATGGAGTCCGTGGAAGAGTCCCATGTTTCTAGGAATTCTCTGGCTGTCCTCTGTTTGGCTTGACCTATTATTGTTGTGTTGTCCCAGTCAAATTTGTGGTCCTTGTCACCAGTATGTATAGATACTAGGGACAGCTGGTCTTGGCGTTTAGTGGCTAGTTGACACTCATAAATATGGTTGTCTGCCTGTTTGTCCTATATAGTGTTTCATGCAGTCTCTGCACGGAATCTTGTACACCATGTTTGTTCTACACATGATGGGTATTGGGTCTTTTGTTCTAATGAGTTGTTGTTTAAGCTTGGCTGTCGGTTCATGTGCTGTCATCAATCCAACTGGTTGGAGGAGTCTGGCTGTCACTACCGAGATGCTTTTTATATAAGGTAGTGTGGTTAGTGTGTTGGGTTGTGGCATGTCCCCAACACCTTGTTTGTCTGCCAGGCATCTGCGAATGAAGTTGTGAGGATATCCATTCTTGGCAAAGACTTTGTAGAGGACTTCTTCTTCTTCTCTTCGCAGGTCGGGAGAACTGCAGTGTGTTGTAGCCCTTTAGAACAGTGTCCTAATGCAGCTTCTCTTGTGTGTGGTCGGGTGGTTACTATTATAATTCAGGATCTGGTCATGTGGCTTTTCTGTTCATGTTTGTTATGCATTCTACACTTTGTGTTCTTTCTACCTCAGAATTGGTTGTTATTTTCCTCCAGTCATGTAAATTTGATCCCTGTGAGCATGGCAGTGATAATCAGGTATGTGCTCTTGATCTCTGTTCTTTTAATTATGACAAAAGTGTCACCCACATATCTCATCCAAGGTTTGAGTTGGATTTGTGGGAGGGCTGTTTGTTCCAGTCTTTGCATCACTGCTTCTGTTATGAGCCCAGAGGTGGGTGAGTCCATAACTGTCCCATTGATTTGTTCATACATCTGGCTGTTGTACATGAAGTGCATCATAAGCACAAGTCCAGTAGTTTGAGTATGCAGTCCTTGTTGATTGGTTGATCCCGCCACAAAAATCCTTTCAAAATGAGCTCAAGTCCGTCACCCAAAATTCAAAATAGTGGATAGCCTTCATTATTGGATAACCACAAAGCGGATCATCTCAATCTAAATAACAGCAACTTTGAAATAAGAACAAGTTGGTTAAAATAGAGGGACAAAATAAAGTATGATGTTCAGGCCTAATAGAAAGATGCTCCCCTTTAAGAAAAGACAGACAAAATTTGTCCACTCTCGTTCTATAACCTGTGGACTAATTACAAAGTATCACCGTGTGAAGATATTAATGTACAAATTAAGAACAGCAATAGGCTATTCGACTCTCACACCTACTCCACTATACGGTAAGATCATTAAAAATTAGAAAAGTCTTAGAAATATTCAAAGACAGTGCTTCTATGACATTCTGAGGACTGTTCTAAAGACCCATTGCCCTTTGGGAGAAAACAACATCTCTGTATTTCTGTCATAAATATGTGGTCCCTTGTTTTTAAGGTTGTGTTTATGGGCTACACATCCAGCATTCACATTCTCCAAGCTACTGTTCTCCTCTAGTTCTAGCCATTTTAGCAACTCAGATTTTAATTGCTCCACCATTACTGATGGTGTCTTCAGCTAGGCCTAGGCCCTAAACTCTGGAATTCTCTCCCTCAATCTTTCTTTCTGCTTCACTTCCTTTCAAAAATCAATTATTTAATCAGGTTTTTGGCCATCAGTGCTAATATCTCCTTACGTGGCTCTGTATTGTATTTTGTTTCATAAAAGGGAAAGATAAAGTCATTATAGCACCAGAGGACTGTTCTCTCATGAAAGAGATAACTGGTGATGGCTTAACCTCAGGGTCCCCATGCCTCAGTCTAATAGAGAGGTTGAGAAGGGAAGTCATTCTCGGTATTCCTCAGCTATTGCAGAAACTGAATCCATCACGCTGCATCACAAACCAGCCCTCCAGCTAACTAAGCTAACTGACCCCCATTTTGTTTCGTAATGCCTCCGTGAAGTGCCTTGGGACTTTTTATTGTGTCAATATTGTTAAACAAATACAAAATATTGTACATTATATAATATATATGCAGAGAGCCAGCTATTCCAGAGCACAACTTCCTAGGTGTCTATCAGAGCAGCAAGTGGAAAGATATAGATCCCCCTTACAATGGGCGGCACGGTGGCACAGTGGTTAGCACTGCTGCCTCACAGTGCTAGAGACTGGGGTTCAATTCCCGCCTTAGGCGACTGACTGTGTGGAGTTTGCACGTTCTCCCTGTGTCTGCCTGGGTTTCCTCTGGGTGCTCTGGTTTCCTCCCACAGTCCAAAAATGTGCAGGTAAGGTAAATTGACCATGCTAAATTGCCCGTAGTGTTAGGTGAAGGGATAATTGTAGGGGAATGGGTCTGGGTGGGTTGCGCTTCGGCAGGTCGGTGTGGACCTGTTGGGCTGCAGGGCCTGTTTCCACACTGTAAGTAATCTAATCTAATTGTGCTCTGCATGTGCAGTTTCACTGAATCTACTTATTGGCCTAATTTTTAAAAAACTTTATCATAGATTCTACAACCTTAGTCATACACTTTTTTTTACTTGCCATTACTCATTATGATTATCATACCATCAAAATGACATTTCTGTACAGTTTTGCATGACAGAAAATATGTCAGAAACCTATTATTGTAACATTAATTAGGCATATCATTAATCACTGATTGAGTAAGTACTGAGAAGGGTTTTAACATAAATTTATTTCAGTTTCTGTTAGCTACTCTTCAAACTGAGTACATGAATGAAAGTACATCTATGAAGGGCAAATTAGACACTAGGGAATGAATGGGCATCGTACTGCAGGTTACTATCTGAAAATGGTAAGTAATAATCTATAACAAGAGACAGTGAAAATAGGAATGATAAGAAAGGCAAGTTTTTGCATGTAAATTGTCAAAGATAATTAAGCATATTTCAAATATTTTCAAAACGAAATACAATTCATTTTGGTACTATTCTTACCTTTTGAGTAAACTTGCTTTTGTAAAGAAGTGCAAATAGATATTTGTGTAATAATATTGAATATATTTATATGAATTATATATGTATTCCTTTTCAGGCACAAAATGCATTTCAGAAGTTTTTTTATACTATTTGCAAGTTACCTCCTTACCAATTTTATAAAGAACTTTCAATAAGTTTTAGAAGGTTCATTCCTTGACACAGCCTTCACAATTAGGAAGAATTACCTAACTATAGTGAAATTGGATATGTGCTGCTATTTAGCAAAATTCTGGCCTTGAGTGTATTTGAAATCTACACCCTGGAACTGCAAGCAGAAGGCTTGACAATGAGTCAATTGATTCTGTAATATCTGCTGAGTCAAACTGCATTATTCAAAGCAAACACACAGTCAGTATAGAAACAGTTGAAAACAGTTTGCATGGCTTCAGAAATTCTGGATTTTTAAAAAAATCAGTGGGTAAGTATAATTTGCCTGCTTGCTCTCAATTTGAGATGAGGAATTTAACATGGAATTAGAAAATATCTACCACCGCTTTTCTGTTTCTGGGAACTGTTTGCCACATTATGTTATTCCCGAGTGGAATTGTTCTTTCCAAAAGAACAATGTTATCCCATTATTCAATGGCAAAGTTTCATATATTCCCTTTGGATACAACAACCTTTAAGGGGCAGAGAGACAACACGTTATCTACAAGAAAACAGCAAACTATAGCTGAGTTATGAAGATGTAAGGGTAGTTGAATATTTGGTTTTCACAATCTGTAGGAAAATGTATGCAATACTTTCACTAAGATAATAAAACAGTATTCATGGTAACACAGGTCAAGGTCCTTGTAAAGCTGCATGTCAAATTGTCAGTGTAGTTGACCAAATTCTTTTTCTTATATTCTTATGATGATCTTTTCTTGGCTGCTGTAAAGTATTTCTCCTTCTTTGTCTTTAAATGATTTAACATAATTCACACTCAATTGATGGTGCTTTCTGAATCTTATCTATCATTAAATGCACTGACATTTTTCTTTAAGCACTCAATGAAACATAATCATTGCAGCTAAGTTATGAAGCATGTTCCAAAATAGTCAAAAGTATGAAGCTACAAACTATTTTATCAGGAACACCATGTCGACTTTCACGAAGATTATAAAATCACTGATTCAGTGCAGCTAAATGTCTAAAAAGGATATTGTGTGCAAACCCAGTTTACAAAAACATTCTATGAGCTCTGAATCTTCAATTTCCACCAAATAAATTTGTTCTGTAATTCCTTAGACATTGACATGATAGAAACAGTTGCCAAATGTACTATAATAGAAATCAATCAATGTTTCACAAGGCAATTCTTGTCCGTCTAAAATGTAAAGGAACTTGTGTTTTTCTCTCCCTAATTAAGATGAAAGGGAGCAAAAGAATCATTGCCAAGTTATGTGTCCAAGGACATAATCGATTTGGGTGTTTCAATTCCAAGCCCTTTAGCACTTGCCCTTTATCAGGATCCTTCTATATCCAAAAATGTGTATACCTATCTTTGATCTTAGACTTGATACAAGTTGGAAACGAATGGACATTTGAGAATAAAAATGGATAACAGATAGAAAAAATGAAAAATACTGCTTTATTATGGTAGTCCATGATTGTCATAATCATAATGTCCATATCCCAACAATATGTTGTGGATCCAACCAGATTATTTTAGATCTGATAATGAGGCAGGTTTAATGATCACAGAGTAAAAGATCCACTACAGTCAGTGACCATAACATGGCAGAATTTAGCATTCAGTTTAAGAGAGAAACTTGGATCAGAAACAGAAGTATTGCAGGAAGGGGATAGACTGACCATGGTGAAACAAGAACTTAAAATAGTATCAACTTACAATGTGGCACAGCTTAGTGATTGACCAGAGGATTGGGAAAGTCTTAAAAGCCAATAAAAGATGACCAAAGCAACAACTGAGGGACAAAATAAATGATGAGTGCAAACTAGTAAGTAACATAAAAACAGAGCATCTTCCATTGCGCAGACAATTCCTAGGTTGCCAATGGATTCCAACGTGTTCCATTCTTGAGTCCATTTAAAGGTTCAATTTGTATGCAAGTCAGAACACAATGGAGAACAACATAAAATAACCATTGTAAGTACAAAGAAATGTTTGAATGGCAGATCTTTCAAATTATTATTGATGTATGTCTGGATGAAATCGCGTTCATTAGTATGAGCATTCATAAGTTAGACCTTGCAAATCAAACAGTAAAAAAGGAAACTGGGAAATAATCATGGGAATTGTAGAGGAGTTGAATGAACACTTTCTTACAGTTTTCACAGTAGAGGAGACTAATAGCACTCCAAAACACGAGTTAGTAAAGGTCCTAAAAGGGAGTTGGTATACAATAAATTTTATTCTGGATTAGTGGTGCTGGAAGAGCACAGCAGTTCAGGCAGCATCCTCTTCCAGCACCACTGATTTCACTGCTCCTCGGATGCTGCCTGAACTGCTGTGCTCCTCCAGCACCACTAATCCAGAATCTGATTTCCAGCATCTGCAGTCATTGTTTTTACCTCTACAATAAATTTTATAACTATCATTATAGACATAAGCATTATGGAATCAAATGGGGCTGAAGGCCAATAGATGCCATGCATCTGATGTGTTGCATCCAATTATTTTGAAGTGTCTATTGTCTTAATTGTACAATGATCCTTAGATTCTGGAGAAGTCCCAGTATTTTAATCAGTATGCGGATCAAGGGTTATTGGGAAAAGACAGGAAAGTGGAGTTGAGGATTATTAAATCAGCCAGGATCTTCTGGAATGGCACAGCAGACTCAACAGGCCAATCCACTTATAGTCTTATAGCCATGGTGTTAGAGATGTTTGTATCCATCAGGTTACGTTTACCTGATGAGCCAATTCTTGTATGACCTCCTGTGGCATAAGATCAAGGCATGGAAAATGTAGTACTGAACAGTTCAAAAGATGTTTTTTACAGAGATACAGAGATATATCTGTACAGAGATATATATTACATTTGGCCACAGGGTTTTCTAGGTCTGAGCTAATATTAAACTATAGGAGCTTCAATTGGCCTCAGTCAAGGTGGTGACTGAGACTGTTCTACTCTCAGGCCACCCACTATGATATAGTGATGATAACATAAATATGACTCTTGGAAGGGACCCTGCATACTAGTTGTGAGATGTAACATAACACACTCCTTCTTTCCAAATCAAAAATGAAATCTCAAACAGATATGTACATTTGTACATGTGAAATTGATAATTACACAAACACGTAAAAAAGTAAATGTGATTAACAATTCAATATAACACCGTGGGAGTTTGACAACTCAGCCTGAAGTGGTAATAATACACCTGTTTGGAGGGGTACATGCAGTGCTCAGTTGTTCTTGGTAGCTGTCAATCAACTTCATTCCAAAATTATCATTGAAGTCTTCTTCCACGACCTCTTCACATATAATTGGCATGTTATACATTGGTTTAAATTGGCTTCTGTTCCTTCAGAATGTTGCACCAAGATTAGCAATTTCTATGTATGAACTGGGCTTGTGTATATTCTGGAAACCTTTGCTTGCATCCAAGTATTTGAAACTGCATTTCTGATACACTCAGCCCAATGGGTCATTGTGCTAATTTTCTAACTATTTATGTATCACTTTCATTCTCCTTTGTCTTAGGTGAGGAATGTTCTTTGACTCGAAATGTTTAAAGAATTATTTGCTGGGACAAGCCATGTGCATTTTCATTCCAAGCATAAGTTGCACTGGGAATGGTAACCCCTTCTCAAATTGGTGTTGTACACTAATTCAGCAATGGAATGCAAAAATCATGTTTTGTTGATTAATACTTGATGATCATTGATGACCTGATGACCATACTTGCAGCCAAACAGTTTCATCATGGGTAGTGGGATAACAATGTAGTATGGGTAACTCCTCATTTAATATGCATATCTTAAGTCAGTTTACCAGTGAACTGCAATCTCTTGTCAGACGCATCTGCTCTGGCACGCCTAACAAATTGAAAATAACCATTTCATCAATGGTTGCACTCATTGTGTTGATAAGTTGTTAAACAATGGATAATTTGGAGCAAAAATCTATCACAAGGATATAATCTTCTCCATACACTGTAGTGATGGAGCAGGTGTGGGGATAGACAGGCTCCCTCCACTGCTGGGATCCATATATTTGACATGCTTTACATGAATTCATGAGTCATTGAGTCATTGATTCATCCCTGACCAGCACACAGATGAATGTACTAGCTTTCTTCCATGTTCAATACCCAGTGTCCCCAGTGCAACATGGGCATGATATCCTGGCATCGAACTTTCATTATGAGGACATGTTTTCTATTGAAAATGACATGCCATGGTATAGCAAGCTCACCTCTAAATGACTAAGATTTACGAGAGTTCTCAGGAACTTCCTTGATACTGTCAGGGCATTTGTGGACAATGGTCTTTTGCCACTCTTGTAGATACTCACTTTCAACAGTTGATGATCATAACTTTCACACTGGCTCTAGATTAAATGTAATGGAACAACTTCGAGTGTGACTTCAACTTCCGTCAGGAGCATCAATGATTAGATTGCGAGGATCTTGATCTTTGTGTAGACTGGGTAATCTGTTGAACATAACAGATGTGGTTATTCCTGCTTGCATCAGACTTCAAATTCATATCCTCGCACCTTGAGAAGTAAACACACAAATAGGATGGCACACCTAATAGCTATATACAACCAACCATTTCAACTTGCTTATAATTTGTTTAAATGGCAATTTATTTTGCAAAATAAGTGGTGTGAAACCAAATGATACCAAACACTGGAGCTAGTATCTCACACTCAATATTAGAAGTTGGTTTGTAGAGATGACAGGGCTTTTAATCTGAAATCAAGCTTCATTTGTCTTGAAAAAAAAATGCACCAAGGTCAATTTGCAATGTATGCATGCCAAACATTATGTTTTTCCTGGGATGGTAGTTGCAGTTAGTCAGACTTTGTTGAAAGAATCTGCTTAAGATGCATTGGTGATTGTCCTGCCACACTTCTTGAGAGTATCTCTCAGGGGCTATACTTTTGGAAATATATGTTGAGAAGAAGTTGAAAATCCAAGGGAACATCACAGATCTTCTTTGTTTAACATACTTAGAGTCACAGAGTCATAGAGATGTACAGCATGGAAACAGACCCTTCGGTCCAACCTGTCCATGCCAACCAGATATCCCAACCCAATCTAGTCCCACCTGCCAGCACCCGGCCCATATCCCTCCAAACCCTTCCTATTCATGTACCCATCCAAATGCCTCTTAAATGTTGCAATTGTACCAGCCTCCACCACTTCCTCTGGCAACTCTTCCATACATGTACCACTCTCTATATGAAAAGGTTGCCCCGTAGGTCTCTTTTATATCTTCCCCCCCTCACCCTAAACCTATGCCCTCTAGTTCTGGACTCCCCGACCCCAGACTTTGTCTATTTATCCTATCCATGCCCCTCATAATTTTGCAAACCTCTATAAGGTCACCCCTCAGCCTCCGATAGATCAGGACAAACTTCATGGGCAGAGTAAACAGTCCTGAAAATATTTATTGGCTGACATTAACTTGATACCTTGCGGTATCAAGTGTCAATCCCAGCTTGTTGCACTGCTGCCATCCATTGGTGAAGATGGTGATCATGCTCTGTTTGCTGGTCCCATGACTGTGATATTGTCAGCTATGCAAACATAAATAAGTATATTTTTGATCATCCATTACTGCTGGACAGCCTAGATTGTAGCCATCAGAATCAGTAACGCTCAATCGCATCTTACATATCGTTCGCATCTGATTTAGCAAACACATTTCATGCCATGGAAGACTTAGGATTTAATTTTCCAGAATTAGTACTTTATGTGGATACCTTTTAAGAAGAGGCATCTTGAATTTGGGCATACTGTTATGGCATCATTTTTCTGAAAGTTGGACGTGATGGAACTACACCAACCTGCTTTCTGTGTTATGCTATTTCTTTCCATCGTATTCATTTCCACCCAAAGGTGGAAGATCTATAATGGGGTTGCATCACACTTAAAACTGACAATCATGTCGACATGACTTGGGAACAGCTATTTGAAATGTTGGCTGATCCAGTGACATCAAGCTTGGTCTACCACCATAGTGGGTGTGGTTTGAATCTCACCAATTGTTACTATATCAAGATACGTAAATATTGGTAGTCCTGACACTGGACCATTGTTATCTCCCAGGTCAAAGATTTCAGGAAGCCAGGATGAATTAGCATATTAGCACTGCAGTACAATTTCATCACTGCATGGAATTGGTGCTCCAGTGTAGCTCTGAGATGGTCTGTTGTACCATGAAGTCCCAGTTGCTGAACTATATGTTTTTCATGATGCTGGCACTAGCTCCTTTGTTGATTTTAGATTTTAGGGTGTGTTGTCCTTCATTTTCAAGACATATTATGTTAATGGCTAAAAAGCTTTAAGTTGCCTTTTACCATTGAACTGATGTGAAAGGTGAACAATATGGAAAACTTGACCATCTTCCAAAACTTTCAAAATACTGGCTTCTTGGTAGGTACAATAAACAGTATCTGTTATTGATATCATGGGTATGGTACAATTGGTTTTCCATACCAATGGCATGAACTGCATCTAAACATTATAGGTGATGCTGGGCTGCCACTATAGTTTCAAGCTGATCTCCACCTTCAAACAAGGTGTCAATGTTATGGCAAATTTACTTGCGTAGAAAATCCTTATTGAAGGCTTTGTTTGGCGTGGAGGTGATTGTGATTATTAATTTGATTAGACCCTCCCAGAGTCACCCTTTTCTATGACATCTTGTAAGAAGCTCTTCAATAGCTTGGAGTTTCCATCCACATAACAAAGCAGGAGTCAAGTAATTTTGAAATAAATTCTTACCTTTACATTCCAGACTTTCTCTTGATCTTTCTGACTATCCATAGAAAGATTGGACATAATAACTCTGTGAGGACTTTCCTTGCTATTAGCAAGTAATCTATTCAGCCATCTCTTCATAGAATCATTTATGAACTGACCTGCAAAATAAAGCTGCATATGTTGCTTGAATAGCTATAATTCTGTCAAGATATCATTCCTTGCCAAATCCATGACCTTTAATCTTCCATTTTTCATTGGAAGCCTGTCTTTTTGTTCTACTGAAGCAGAGCACTGGGCTTATTTGTTTCTTTGCTTTTTTTGTTTGGCTTTGCCTTCCTTTTATTTTTCCCTCTTTTGCTTCCACTTCACTTTGTATTTAATTGTGGGTTTAGTGAGTTTTGATCACTTTGTGACTATTCCTTTAAGAAAGACAGATCTTCAGTAGCAGGTTTGAAAAGATAGATGGTGATTGCATTGCAGCTTTCCTTCTTTTCAAGTGTCAAATGGGGGTGTACAGTTGCCAGAACCAACGAAACTTTGTGCACAGGTATGCTGCTAGGCTGTGAAAATGCTTTTAAAATGTTTGAATGCTGCATTTTGTTTAAGAGAGCTTTGTGTTTAAGCTGAGAGTAGCCTTTAACAGCTACTTTTTAACTTCGAATGCTGTAAGAAGCCTATTGACTTTGAAATAGGAAAACAAGCGGATCATTCCATTTTTTTTGAAACAGAAGAGCTTCTAGATTAATAGGATTAAAATTTTGATCAGAGTGAAGTCAAGTCTGTCTCCAGGTTATTTTATCTGCTGATCTCAATTTATAGAAATTGGTGCAGTTTGTTTATGAAATACTTTGTAATCCACGTCTTAATCTGATCTTCAGTGAGGATTCCAAGTTATTGCTGCAAGCACCTTTGGATTCTAAGAGGTTATTGCACCTTTACTGAGCTTCAGCGTGAGCTGCCACCAAGTTACTAACTTTTGGCTCCAGCAGAGTCTTTGTACCTGGCATGGCAATACATGTGTATCTCCTTTAACGTAAGGACTAGACATGAGTAATATAGTAATGAAAGATTCAATGTATGTTTATTATAGTTTCCTGGATATACATACATTAGTCATTGGCACATCAGCATCGAGAGTGTGGTACTGGAAAACCACAGCAGGTCAGGCAGCATCCGACGAGCAGGAGAGTCAACGTTTAGGTCAAAAGCCCTTCGTCAAGAATGAGGATGTGAGCTGAGGGGGTGGTGAGATAAATGGTAGGAGAGTGGGGCTAGGGAAAGGTAGCTGAGAGTCCAATAGGTGGACGGAGGTGGGGGTAAAGGTGATAGGTAAGAGATCAGGAAGGAGCAGAGAGGTGGGAAAGAAGATGGACAGATGGGACAGGTCATGAGGGTGGTGCTGAGTAGAAAGGTTGGATCTAGGATAAGGTGGGCAGGAGGGGAACTGAGGAAATTAGTGAAATCCACATTGATGCCATGGTGTTGGAGGGTCCCAAGGTGGAAGATGAGGTTTTCTTTCTCCAGGTATCGGTTCACATCGGTAGACGAGACCACATCGGGAGCAACGGATGCAATAAATGACATGTGTGGAAGTGCAGGTAAAACTCTGATGGATGTAGAAGGTTCCCTTGGACGGAGGTGAAGGGGGAGGTGGGGGCACAGGTTTTGCAATTCCTGCGTTGGTGCTGGGAGGTGCTGGGAGGGGATGGTGGTTTGGTGGGGGCCGAGGACCTGACGAGGGAGTCGTGGAGAGAATGGTCTTTACGAAAAGTGGATGGGATGGGGAGGAAAATATATCTCTGGTGGTGGGGTCCATTTGTAGGTGGTGGAAATGGCGAAGGATGATGCGATGTATACGGAAGTTGGTGAGGTGGAAGGTGAGGATCAGGGCAGGTTCTGTCCTTGTTGCAGTTTGAGAGCAGAGATACGTGAAGTGGATGAGATATGCTGGAGGGCAGCATCAACCATGTGGAGGGGAAACTGTGGTTTTTAAAGATGGGTGCCATCTAGTGTGTTCTGTGATGGAACTGGTCCTCCTAGCAGATGCGGTGGAGGCGGAGGAATTGGGAATAAGGGATAGCATTTTTACAGGAGGCAGGGTGGGAGGAGGTATAGTCCAGGCAGTTGTAAGAGTCGATGGGTTTGTTGACGATGTCAGTGTTGAGTCAGTCACCGTTGATGGAATTAGAGCGGTCCAGGAAGGGGAGGGAGGTGTCTGAGCTGGTCCAGGTGAATTTAAGATTGGGGTGGAATGTGTTGATAAAGATAGGCAGAAGTGGGTACTGCAGATGCTGAAAATCAGAGTCTAGATTAGAGTGATGCTGGAAAAGCACAGCAGGTCGGCAGCATCTGTGCAACAGGAAAATCGACGTTTTGGGCAAAAGCCCTTCATCAGGAATGCTTTTGCCCGAAATGCTGACTTTCCTGCTCCTCGGATGCTGCCAGATCTGCTGTACTTTTCCAGCACCACTCTAATCTAGACTGTGTTGGTGAAGATGTTGAACCATTCACCCTCCTCGTGGGAGCATGAAGTGGTGCCAATGCAGTCATCAATGTAGCGGAGAAAAAGGTGGAGAATGGTGCCGGTGTAACTTCAGAAGATGGACTGTTCCACATAACTGACAAAGAGGCAGGTATAGCTGGGGCTCATGCAGGTGTCCATGGCTACCCTTTGGTCTGGAGGAAGTGGGAGGATTCAAAGGAGAAATTATTGAGGGTGAGGACTACTTCAGCCAATGAATGAGCGGGTCAGTGGGGACATCGGGAGAGGAAGAAACAGAAGGCTTGGAAACCTTTGTCGTGGTGAATGGAGGTGTAGCTGACAAAGAGACAGGCATAGCTGGGGCCCACGCAGGTGCTCATGGCTCCCTCTTTCATCTGGAGGAAGTGGGAGGATTCAAAGAAGAAATCATTAGCATCAGAAATCGTTTTAACCCAGGCACTTCAGTGCTACTTGGTGACACAGACTGGCACACTTTCATCAGTGTGTCATGCTTCAAGTTAAGATGGAGGCTGAGACCTTTATATCCTCAGATCAGAAACTACACATGGTGATGGTATCATGAGGTGGTGTCTTAAAGGTATATACGTAATATGTCTGAGACATAGCAAATCAGTCTCCACCATCAATTTCCACAACATACAGTAGCAGTTGAATCAATTTCTCTATCAATATTAGAAATCACAGAAATTCAAAAACATTTTTACAAAGTACACAAAGCTATTGTCAAGTAAAGCATGACTAAGAAATATGAAGAATGCATTGAAAATATAGCAATTAGAAAGACATGAGATGGTGCAGGTGATTATTCTCGGTTGTATTTTTTAAATTAAGTGCATTTACTAAATCCTTTAGCTGCCTGACTAAAATGGTAGATAAAAGAATTTGTTCTTGTACTTCTACCGCACAATGTACTTAAGTGCAACAAGAAATGTCACCATCTATTTCTAGCATTATTGTACTGTAACTGTAGTGTGTGTGGCTTGAAGCAATAATGAAACTAAAATGGACAGTAGTCTGTCTAAAAGTAAAACTAAAAGAGATTTATCAGCCCACTCTGGCTTCAAAGTAAGTAGCAAACCAAGGGTTACTTTGCCTGAAATAACTCCAGGTATCCCGTCACCAACTCATCCTTTATTTACATTTACCTGTGCATCGTATTTGACACAGTTCCGGCTTTCTCAGAGCCGGCTCTCAAAGTCAACAGGACCCCTGACACTCCTGTTTATATCTGTCAGCCAGGTCTCCCTGATTACAGCTTTTAATCTGGTTCAGTCAGGGAATTAATATTCTATGAGATCCATCTGGCTGATCTCATTACAATTACGACAGTGCCAACAACAGGTATAGATATTCACTTGCAATTCCTATTATGTGATCCATTTTTAAAAAAGAATCAACAGGCAAAAAGTACCAACAAAAAAATTCAATAAGGTGTGAACAGTTTATGAAATAATTGCACCATCTTCACAAAGGAGTATAAGGAATGGCTTACAAATATTTGCCAGGAATGTACCATTACACCAGCAATGAAATTAATTTGATCACTAGTTCTTTCCTTTACCATCCCCAAACAGATAATATATCTTCTCTATGAACTATGAATTTCATTTTCGATGCAGTACGTGATCAGTGAGAGATGGGAAATATAATGAGCACTTTTTTTTACTTCTGTGTAGCTTAAAGCTGCAAGGCTATGTTTACAATGTGCCTTGTACATGTGTTTCTTCTCTTTGTAGTCTGCTGGGCCATTAGTTATGCCTCATTAAAATTGGTTTATCTGATTAACTCACAAGAGATGCTCCTATACTGGCCCCTGGGGCTGAACGTTGTTTGTTTGCCTTGCTACACATGTTTATGCCTGAAGAAGAACATACTTATCCCGCCCTGATAGACTTTGTGCACATTTTAAATGCTCAAATACATCATTCCAAGGCCACACTACATACTATGTAATGCAGAAATACATCCTGCTTCAGACAATATGTTTTATATAGTACTTTTGCCATAGATGCATAGATGCAAGTCTTACGACTTGCATTTATGTTGCTCCATTCATGACTTCAGAAAGTCCTGAAATGCATTCCAATCAATGAAGCATTCTGGAATTCCTCTAGTGAGAGAAGCACGACTATTTTTCAATCGTTAATCAGACCATCCGTTGAGATGAAGGATAAATGTTGGCTCACACGACTTGCTCTCTCAGAGGCATGAGCGCTACCAGGTGAACCAAGGCAGGTACATGAATAATGCTTCCTAAGTAATACCCTCTTGGGGGCAATGAACTCAGGGCACTTAGATAATGGGACTGAAGTATTGCACTATATCTCAAAAGATTATATACATATCATAGAAAGTATATGATGTTGTGGAATGCAGTGTGTCCCACAATAATGTGATGGGTTTTGGTATGTGATCCCCATAGGAAGAATGCTCATTTAGTTTTGCTTTTCATGAAGTAAATGGATCACTTCTTTACGTTGAAGGTTAAATATGAATGTCATTTGTTGTTATACTTTTTGTCTGAACAGGCAGCAAGAAAACCCAATGAATGAATATTGAGTTCTGGACTAAGTCAAATTCTCCAAACTGGCCACACAGCTATATAACCTGGGAAGATTGAAGGAGAGAAGGGCAAGATTACATTGACCAACTTAAATGTTGGTCCGACTCCTGCCCAGATGTAAAGTAAATGCTGTTGTTTGGCAGACAAAAAAAACACGAGTTGGCTATTCAGGCTGCTTATGCAGTATGTTATGACCATATCACCAGCATTAGAAACAATGAAACTTTAGTCTAAAAAGTTGGCCATACTGCACTCATTTTCAGCTCAGCTGCCAAATGGCTTCCAAAGCTTCCAACCTGAGATTCGGAAGCATGTGCATAATGTGAACCAGAGGTGCACTGACTGCCATATTTGCTAAATACCCCCAAAAAACAGTTTCTGTCTGAAACTGGTGCTGTGCTCTCTGCAAATGCAAGTGCTTCAATCTGGTTTGAAACACTGTGCGACCACTGGGTTGTACATTTGGAATCACAACAATGTCCTTTCCAAGATTGATTTGCCTTGAAGTAGTTGATGTTAATTGCACCCACAACAACCAGATCGACATACGACTGAGCAAATGGTTCTTAGAAGGAGCACACACGTTCATAGCAATTAAAACATAGGCACTGAATGTGATGCCAAGTGAAGTAGGAATGCATGTCCCACCCCCTATTCAGAGAAAACTGACCATTGTCTGCTACAACTTCTTTATCACTTCCCAACTGCCACCTCCCCTAGATCACTGCTAAGCCCCAAAAAAATTGGTTCCACTTCCCAGTCACCTCATCTTTTTCATCATTCCTCCGCTCACTTCCCTTCAATAACTTAATGAGAAGTATTACTTGTCTCACATTAGCCTATTTCACCAACGAATTGTTTACTATTCAGTGCTACCACTGCTCTATCTGAAACAAGGACTGGATTACTGAGACCAGATACCTACTTTTGTTTATAGTTGTATCATCTTGGAGTCACTTTGATCCTAAAAGCCTTGACTGTCATTCAAAGCTTAGGGACACCCTTAAAAATCACACAACACCAGTTTATAGTCCAACAGGTTTAATTGGAAGCACTAGCTTTCGGAACGTCACTCCTTCATCAGCTGGTTGTGGAGGGCTCAATTGTAAGACACAGAATTTATAGCAAAAGTTCACAGTGTGATGTAACTGAAATTATACATTGAAAAATACCTGGATTGTTTGTGGAGTCTTTCATCTGTTCGAATACCTGGATAGTTCTACTTTTTTCATGTGTAAATCGCAAAACTTTTTTAAAAAAATTGCATTCTCAGGTTAACTGTAACAATTGGTGTTAGCTAGACAATATGTTGAAGGTGTTAAGCCCCCATGTTCTCTGTCTGTGCCATAATATTTAGACTGATTCTAATTTTAAAAATGAGATAACAGAGTCTTACATAAATTCATGCAGTTTTTGAGCAAAGTACAATGTAACTCTGCAAGTACAAATTCACCCCACAAATGTATATATATATGTGTGCGTGTGGATCTTTGCTCGGTTTCCACAATGTACCATGCCTAGATTAGAATCAGTCTAAACATTATGGCACAGACAGCAGCACACAGAGGTGCTAATACTCAATACATTATCTGGGCTGACACCAATTGTTAAAGTTCATTTTTGCAATTTACATATGAAAGAACTAAAACCAACATGGTCATTCTAACAGATGAGAGATTTAACAAACAATCAAGGTATTTCTCAATGTATAATTTCAGTTACATCACACTGTAAACTTTTGCTATAAATTCTGTGTCTTACAACTGTGTACTGCACAACCACCTGATGGAGGAGCGACATTCCGAAAGCTAGTGCTTCCAATTAAATTTGTTGGACTATAACCTGATGTTGTGTGATTTTTAACTTTGTACACCTCAGTCCAACACCGGCATCTCCAAATCATCCTTTTGTGAAGGCTGCCTCCAGAGTATTATTACTGTTGGGTATCCTGTTTTAAACTCAGCGGTCAACCTGATTTTCTACTAGCAGATTGGGGGAAATGGAGAGTATACCCCTCCCCCACTAAGATTCAGACTTTTACTCTGACAAATGAAACAATGTGCCATTATAACTGAGAGGATAACTAATGAGCTTCTGAAGACCAAACATGTTTAGCTTAGAATGAGTATAGGTAAAGGTATAAATCACCATTGCTGTACCAGATCACAGGACTGCTCTCGCATTAGAGAGAAACAACTGGCAGAGGTTTAACCTGAAAGTCAAGTGAGAGAAGAGGCAAAGAAGGTTAGAACTTAATTGTTAGTTCAGCTGGTGCACAAGTTGAACTGCTGTTGTTTGCATCACTCTGCGCTACAAACCAGATGTCCAGCCAACTGAGCTAACCAACCGCTAGTCACAGCAGCTTTAGATCCCCACAAGCTTTTATTATAAAACAAATAGACCTTGAAGTACCTTAACCTTGTTGCCTCCAGGGAGAAGATTCAAAGGATCGGGCTTCTTTACGCAGAGAACAGAGTTGATTTAAAGTGTGTGAACTTTCTGTTAAACGTTCGTGGGAAAGAGTGTCTTACCTCGCTCCAAAAGAATGAAAGAAAATGAATACCAGGTGGCTAGGAAAATGGAAAAAAGTAATATATATTACAAACGTGAAGTTAACCTGATGTGTGTATCACCTCAGGGATATAAAAATGCATAGAATCTGCTAGTGCATTCATTTGAAATGTCTTTGTGTGCTATTATAAGGAGAAAGTAGAATTATTTACTAGAAATGTCATTGCTCTTGTAATTTAGAGGCCCTGGCTAATTCTTTGGGGACTCACATTGGAACAGCTGGTAGAATTTAAATTCAATCCATAACTTAACTCAAAAAAGTCCGTAGTGAAAATTAATCCCAGTATTCGTGGCCATGAACCTACCAGTGATTATCATAAAGAAATATTTCGTTCACTAATATCCTACAGCAATGGAAATCTGCTGTCCTTACCCGGTTTGGCCTATATGTAACTCCAGACCCACAGCAATGTGGTTGCCTCTGCACTACTAAAGAGCAAGTATTGATGGAAAGCTAATGCTGACATTGCCAGTGAATGGAGGGATAGATTTGAGAAGTAGAGTGGCCTACTCCAGCTCCTATTTCTTATGTCCCATGTTAATTCTCTAAAACTTGTCTTAGTTTTGTTTCTTTTGCTAAATGACTATACTCAGTGCAAGAAGTATCAACAGACACTCTTAGTAAAACCCCGAACAGTAACACATCCCCAATCAACAGAAAGCTTACCTACCCTATCACTTGCTGTAAAAATCTTAAACACTTTAATGAAGCTGAACATTAATCTTCTATATCAGAGGAATTATAGGTCTAACTTATGTAGTTTCTCCTAAAAACGTAACCTTTGGAGCATTGCTATCATTCTGGTAACTCAGCTTGAAACTTCATTGAAGGGCATCATAAAATTTCTAAAATGCTTTGTTCAATAGTCTCTTTAAGTTGCTCTGTTAGGCGGCTGCTGATAGGCTCCATGCATGCCACATGGCAAGTGAATGCGTGGATTTCTGATTCTGGAGGCCATTGTGACACTGGAGATATTTGAGGGAATGTAAGCTATGCCCAGACAGCACTCTACATATGGTCCCCTCAGGAATTTGTATGGCTACATCAAAACTTCTCCTTTAAATTCCAATCCTTTGGATATGAACAACATAAGGACAGAGGTAAGGACACTACCACTGCACTACAAGAATGAGTACGACAAGAATATTGGATTTGTTAGGTTGACGAAATCCTTCCAATAAAATATGTATTATTGTTAACATATGGAGTCTGCCACACTATGCATATTCAGAATAAACTAAATCCTAGGAGCAAGAAATTAAAAGCACTTGTCCCCCTCAGATTGTGTAGCTATAAAGTTCTCTGTAGGGAAAAGGATCAAGTGGGAACAATAATTCTTTTGAACTGGCCTGATACTGGATAAATGCAAAGACCCATTTATTGACGGAAAGTAAAAAATTAGAATATAGGATAACTTCAAACTGCTAATGTTCCCCTCCCAACAGTGAGCAATCACACAGTAGGAGGTCCAAAATGAAGGGGTGAGGTGCTGTACTTTAGACATTTTCTAATCAATCTGTTCAGAGATATTATCACACCCCAATGGAGTACATGGGACTTGAACCTGGGAATCTTGGCTCAGAGGTACTATGCCATACAAGAGCCCCTTAAACATTCAACTGCTTAATTAAGAGGGTCTAGTTAACTCCAGCTGATTTATAACACACACCACTTTTTCCCCGAGGTGGGAAATGATTAGAGGACAACAAGTCATGCAAATTCAAAGATTGTAATCCAGCGAGTGTTGTATGTCCTCTTTATTTAACTGTGGACTGTAATGTCCTAATGAATGCAAGGCTGACTTCCAAGTCCCACTAATGGATCCAGCACAAGATACATTGTTTATGATGGTTTTTTGGATTGACAGCTGACTACATAATTAAGTTAACTGTTTTAAAAGTTTTTGAAGGTTTTTTTTAGTTTTGATAGATTAAAGCTTGTACTTCCAAATAAACCTAGGCTCATTCCTGATGAAGGGCTTTTGCCCAAAATGTCAATTTTCCAGCTCCTCAGATGCACCTGCACCACTCTAATCTTGACTTCCAAATAAACCTGTTGAACTATAACCTGGCATTGTGTGATTTTTAACTTTGTCCACCCCAGTCAAATACTAGCACCTCCACATCATGAATGGATATAGGCATTCTACTCTGTGTCATCCATACCTGCTCCCTCAGTTCCTGCCTCATGTGGCCTGCATCAAAAGGCAGTAGACCTGGTTCCAACCTGTCCCTGGATCTTAAAGACTAAAGTACTGGGTGAATGAGCTGACTTTCAGAAGTGTGATGTCAGGAAATGGCTGACTCGTGTATCCCAATTCTCAAAATCCAGCGTAAAGCAACAGTGTAATTGAATTAAAGGAATATTCTAGCATTGGTGATTGCAGTGATTGGAAAAATGTCTGCGAGATGGATCCCAATTCGTATGAGTTCCCTGATTGGGGCTTTCAACCTGGTCCAATCAGGGAGCCCTGGCAGATGGATACAAGCAGGACTATTCACTCTAAGAATTGGTTCTCTGCTAGCTGGGTCAGTGATATGTACAATGCGCGTGTAAATAAAGGGTGACTTTGTGATGGGATATCAGCCTTCGTGTAGTTTTTTTCAGTGTCTGTCATGTTCTTGAAATGTCCAAGGAAAAGATTTTAAATAAGACATAATTAAGTACTTAGTTAATAAATGATCAGAAATAGCAATTATGTAAAAATTCATTCTGTACCATCTATCAGAGTTCGATGTCATTATTCTATTACTGGAAAGGTCAGAGGGAAGATGAAGCAGTTAAACATTCCAGGTTTCCAGATAATTCTTACCATAATTTGTGACAACTTAAACAATTTGCCAAGGCTACATGATAACTGGATCTAATTTCAGACCTGCTCTGGACAGATATATGCAATGTTAAAGTCACCTTAGAGACCTGTAATTTAGAGATTAGCTTCCCAAACAGCCAACAGATATAACTGAATGACATAATCTTAGATTTCAAGATGTTTGCTGTAACAAACAAGCTAACAATGTTACTCCACGGGCAGCTAATACACTGAATAAAAGAAAGGGTACTTTTGCCATTAACTACCTGACACAATTGAATGTGAAATCTGTCACCTGATATTTCAACTGCTGAGTTTCTTTGGTCAGCAGAGAACCAACATCACTTGGACCTGTTTCCGAGCAGAAAGGTTTCCAACCCCCTTTCCAAAAGTTTTTGTTTAATTAAAGTTAATGGAGATAATTAGAACATTTCCATCTTGTAAAGTCCAGCATTAGTAACAACAGTGATTCAAAGTAGAGGTCCTAATGCTGCTGTGTAAATGGGCTCAATATCAGACTCTAATTTAGTGATGTTTGAATCAGTAACTTTGGTTATCAACTCATTAGTTAATAAGCCACATCAAGTGGTGTCAACTATGGCTCAGTCTGCAACTCTTTATCTCTGTGTCAGAAAATTTTGAGTTCAAATCCTTCTGTAGGTGCTAAGAGTATAGATTCCAAGGCTGGTGCATCTGTGCAATAATTAGGGAGTGCTGCAGTGTCAGAGATGTCATTTATTTAGATGGAACAGAAAAACTATAGCATTAAAAGAAAGCCAGTTATCACCTTGTTGTATGTGGGGCCTTGCTGTTTTTCAATTAACTACTGCACTTCTATCTATAAACTAACTGCTGCATTTTTTTCTATAAATTAACTGCTACACTTCTTACAACTGTGACTACAACTTAGTTGGCTGCAAAGCAATTTGAAATTTCCAGCAGTTCTGAAATGTACTGTATAAATGCAAGTTTTTTTTACTATATCCGTAGATATTTCTGAGTGAAAATCAACTAATTTTGTGCTTACATTTACCATTAGATATGGTGGATAGGTTATTTGATAAAGATACCTACATTAGTAAGATACAAGTTTCTCCAGGCAATGGGGATAATACAAGTGAAAAGGGTCGGGGAAAGGCTGGATGGAGCTGCAAAGTCAGGAGGAACCTGGAAATTCCAGGTCTCTACTTGAAGATTTACAAAGAAGAATTGTTGCTGCAGCTTAGAATGTACAAAAGGTCTGGCAACCCCGAGAAAGCTCCTGGCATTGGAACAATACGACCATAAGAACAGAAATAGGTAATTCAACTGGAACACTTCAACCCCAGGGCATCAATGTGGACTTCAACAGTTTCCTCATTTCCCCTTCCCCCACCTCACCCTAGTTCTAAACTTCCAGCTCAGCACTGTCCCCATGACTTGTCCGGACTTGTCCTACCTGCCTACCTCCTTTTCCACCTATCCACTCCACCCTCTCCTCCCTGACCTATCACCTTCATCCCCTCCCCCACTCACCCATTGTACACTGTGCTACTTTCTCCCCACCCCTACCCTCCTCTAGCTTATCTCTCCACGCTTCAGGCTCACTGCCTTTATTCCTGATGAGGGGCTTTTGCCCGAAACGTCGATTTCGAAGCTCCTTGGATGCTGCCTGAACTCTGTGCTCTTCCAGCACCACTAATCCATTCAACTAATTGAGTCTGCTTCACAATTCAATCAAATCTTCACCGATTTGAAAACCCTCAACTCTACTTTCCTGCTATTTCCCCATTACCCTTGATTCTCTTACTGATTAAAAATGTGTCCACTCAGCCTTGAACATACTTAATTACCTAGCCTCCACAGCCCTCAGAGGTAAAGAATTCCACAGATTCATTACTGTCTGAAAGAAGAAACTCCTCCTCATCTCGGTCCTAAGCATGTGACCCCCTAATCTGAGATTATTACCCTCTGGTTCTAGATTCTCCCAAAAGAGGAAACATCCTCTTCACATCTACCATGTTAAGTGCCCTAGTATCTTTTATATTTGAATAAGACTGTCTCTCGTTCTTCTATATTCCAATGAGTTCAGGTCAAATTTACTCAACATCTGCTCACAAGATAACCCCTCTATACCTGGTATCAGTTAAATGAATCTTGTCTGGATTGCCTCCATTGCCAGTGTATCTTCCTAAGGTAATGGGCCTAATACCGACATAGTATTCCAGCTGTGGTCTATCCAGTTTCTTGTATAACAAGGAGGAGCTGGTGGAATGGTTTTCAACATCAGAATATCCACAATATTTGCTTCCTATTGACCTATTAATGGATCCATAGTAAGGTCAAGTGCAGTCAACAGCCTGAGGTCATGAACTTGATGACACAACAAATTAGCTGAACTGTAAAGGCATATGCCAATGTTGGTGATGCATTAGGAATTAAAATGCTTTTCAAACAATGGTTTTTGAAGAAGTGGTAAAATTCAAGTGAACAAAAAAAAATCTGGATTAGTGTGTGTGATAAGTTTTGGCTTTGCCTCCACAATTCTGCACACTTTCTGTTTCGATGCAAGCTGTGCTGTAGATGCAGCCAAGTATTTTGCTAACAGAGAAGGAAGGAAATTCACACAGCCAGTCATCTCAGGCCACTGCTGTGGTCTTTTTCCAGAAACGAGAAAACAGCATTCATGCAGAATTGGGAGTGGGTCTCTATTCTGCCAACATAGCCAGGAAAGTTGTATGACATCAAAGGGTGGGAAAGGCAAATAAATCAAATGATTTGCCTCAAGAAAACATTAGAATAATCTGGACAGTTTACCAATAAGACTATGGTATTGCATCCTCTAAATAAATCTGTTCCTGATAAAGGACTGGTCTTTCTATTTTCCTCTTTTATAGCCATCTTCTTTTCCTGGCATTTCCAGCATTTTTAAGTGTGTTGCAATGGTCTACACAGTGTGATGCATCTTTATTAAAAAGCAGGACAATTCTGGATGAAATTAAATGTTACATTCTAAATAATTAAAAGCGGTGGATTAATGGCACTGCCTTGTCACCCCTCCTGTAGTGCTGCAAAGACAAAGTCCTAATTAAGCAGAGAGGGGAATGCAAATCTTAATGAATCCACGACTCCGTAGCCTTGCAATGCAAATTCTGTTCAGTGCAATGCCACTTCTGGGCAAAATTGTAGTAGTTTTGAGCAGAAACTTAGCAAAGAAAAAATGATTCTCAAATATAGCACAATTTTTGCCTGCACTGCCATGCCCCAAAAAGAAATTACTCTGTTGTCCATATTTTTTTAAAAATCACATAGCTGTAATTCCCCCTTATTATTAAAGGCAGAAGTTCTTTGTCTTTTCTGAGAACTTTACTGCCTCCATACTGTACAAAAACTGAAAAGCTTGACTAGAATCTGCCTTGTCCAATTACACTTCACATTTGAGCAGTGACCAATGTAAATATTATATCCTAGATAAAAGGTAATAATGCAAAAAGCAATATGCTCTGATGGTTCTTAAATCAGTTGAATGGATTGTACAAAGGAAATCTCCAGAAAGCAGGAAAAGACAGCCAAGTTAATAGAAGAAAAGGAGACACCGGATACCAAATTCCTAGGAAGATTGTTTCTTCCTAGCTCGTTTTACTTATTGTAACTGCCCGCTAGCTTTAAATTACATATCACATTCTGCATGCCACTCTTGTAGCATAACATCCCAGTGCAGCCACACCCTTCTGCCTCTGTAGCACATTATACCCCAGGCAGTCCCCAGGTTACCAAAGCTACAGACATCCCTCCCATTAGCTGCATGAAATCAGAGTATCCATGGTAACCTGCTTCTGACCCAAGGGAGTGCAGCAGAGGCACAGAGAAGCTATTTCCACACACAACTGCTTTCTAAACCGGTAGTTCTACTTCTCCCAGCTTCATTACGGTAAGGGCACGTACAACAGAACAGAGACTTTTAACTGAACTACAACAGGCACAAGCCAATGAAACCTTTAATTCACTTTATTAACAAAATCATTCAGTGTTATTTGTAGATTCCTAAAGATGAGGGCACACAATAAAAACTAGGAAAATGTCTTACTGCTTTAACTTATAACAATGAATTGTGAAATGAAAATAAATTGGCCAATATTTAGATTGTTATTTTGCTTTAGGATTGAATGCAGTATTAGGTTTCTAACACATTACAATCATCCATTTTGATCATTATTTAGGACTGCACAACTCGGAATTGGCAAGTGTGGAAACTGATTTTTCATTTCAGTCTTTGTTTTACCCCTTGAAAAAAATTGAATTCCTTTCCCCTCCTTCCGAAGCATGATTTTTGTTTTGCTGAATTACAATTTCCAAAGCACCAGAAACTTGCCTTAGTGCCTATTCACCTTGTGTAGGCTGTGACAGTGAGTGTGGGCAGACTATTCAACCCTGAAACAGGATGATCCAAACCTCTGCTGTCCTTATCTGCCATCCAACCAGAAGCACATTCAACGGGAGCTGCTCACAACAAACAGGGGACTGGAATCTGGGCTGTTTCCTCCTCCCTAACCCAAGACACAGGGTTAATTATGGCCATTGCGCAGGATCACTTCACTATGTGTATACAATATGGATCAAACCTGTCACTGTCTAGCTCTGTAAACCTTAGTTGGATCAACCACTGGGGAGTCATTTTTCTTAAGAGTATGCATAAATTATTCTCACTACTACAGATTCAAGAATCACAAATTTGTTTAAATGTTCCCTGGATTTTACAGAATGTTGCAATGCACAGTCCAAATGTTTTCATCTTGTGTCAATCTCCCCCTTAGGGAGGCTGAATGCCAAATCTTTCTGCCTCTCCCTGGACCACACCCCACCTCTGAAAATCAAGTCACTTGTTCTAATGTTACTGACCTCACCACCCCTGGAGTTCTCACCAACACAGCTTCAACCTCATAGTTCCCCAGTGCCATTACCTTCTCAAAAGTCACAAACAAGATTGCCTTGGCAGAGCCAGCATTGCAGCCCACACCAACCCCACTGAGCTTATTCCTTCTTGTTCTGACTCTCTGCATTGCGAGACCAAACTCAGACTGGGTGACCACTTTGAGGAACACTTCTGCTCAGTACACAAGCGTGACCTTGATCTTCAAGTAGCTTGCTGTTTCAATCCAACACCTTTCTCTGACATTTTTGTCCCAGGCCTGTTGCAGTGCTACAGTGAAGCCCAACACAGTCAGGAGGAACAAGTACCTCATATTCCATTTGGACACTTTACAGCCTCCTGGACTCAGCCATGAGTTCAAAAACTACAGACCATGAACTCTGACCTCCATTTATCTCTGACTTCCCCAATGTCCTCACCAGTGTCTGTGTTCCTCAGTTTTGCTTTCAGCAGGGTTGACTTTATTCTGCTATTAACACCCATTGTGAACATCTTGCCTAGGCCATCTCTGCAGCCATTCCCACTTCCTTTTATCTTTTATCCTGTGACACCTACGATCTCTAACATCCCTTGTCCTCTTTCCTTTTTCTGACCATCGCTCTGTTTCTCTTGCTCCTCACTTTCTACAGTGTAAAGACCCATCGCTTTTCCCCTTTCTGCAGTTACGAAGAAGAATCTTTGGCTGAAATGTTAACTCTGTTCCTCTCTCTTCAGAATCTGAGTTCCTTCAGCACTGTCTGTTTTTAATCCCAGTGATTCTGTTAGGGAATTGCATGACAAAATCTAGTCCCCTGCTCTTGAAAGCAGTTTGCATGCAAGTAAAGCAACCATCGAAATAATGAGACGCTGTGAAATGCTAGGGAGGTTGTGTTTGATGAGAAGCACATCAGTCGCATATAGATGAATGCAGTGCGCTCTGCAGGAATCCAACAAGCAAACAAGAGCTGTAGAACAGACCAGTCTCTGGCCATATGAATAGGTGTCCACCTGCTGGCTGAGGATGTGAAATACAGCATGTAGCTTCAGGCCAATCTGAATACAAATTCTAATTCAATCTCTGGAGCTGTGTGATGTGCTGTTTAAACATCAATTTAACAAGCCTGAAGCTCACCATGAATGCCATTAAATGAACATCAGAACCTGTATACAGGTAACTTATAGGCCAATGCTTGAATAACATTCTTTTCAAGTTTTGGTATTATTATAGACAATTATAGTCTATAATTCTGTAGTATTATGGACATTATGAATTTGTTGTGATTTGAGTAATTTCAAAATCATTCTGCTTTTCTAATTTGATCAAGCAATTAGGATAGGTTAATGATTCAAATAGAGTCCACTGATTTTAAAAAGGTTGTTTATTTGTGATTTTTTTTTACTCTTAAGGCAAAGGCATAACATCACAGCAAAGAGAAAGACCACTCAATCCACCCAATGCTTGCTCCTCAACTTGAACTATCTGATCTAATCCTATACATCTGGCCTTTCTCCAATTCCTTTGTATTATCCTATCATTTACGGATCTAATTTTAGGGTTGGATGTTCCCTCCAGGAGCAAGATACAGGAGTTAGGACCAGCTCCACGTCAAGAAAACAATCACTTTTCGGGATTGAGACAGGCTCACTGTCCAACTGAAGGCAAAGGGTATAACGTCAATGGTAATAATGGAAGTACACAGAGGGATAGGTGGCAAATAGACTGGATACCTAATGGCAGGAGTATGGCCAAAATAAAAGCGTGAAAAGACAAATAGGATATGAACAGTGAACATAAAGGAAAGAGGTGATTTTAAATTGGAAAATGGACTGCTGGAAATGCTGTGTGCTGCCTGTTCACACCAAGCCAAGTAGGACTTTAGAAGCATGGAAAAGGTAAGGAAAGATTCACTTGAATTACAAATGGAATGAATTGTGAAAATGGAGGAAAGAACTTGAATTTATATAGAATTTTGCTCACTGTCTCTGGTCCATCTTTAACTCTTCCTTTCCCTTCCTTGACTTCACTGTTTCCATTTTTGACAGTGGGCTGTCCACCAATATTCAATACAATTATGCCGACTCCCACAGTTACTTTGACGATACTTCCTCACATCCTACTTCCTGCAAGAATTCCATTACATTTTCCCAGTTCCTCTGCCTCTTTCGCGTCTGTTCTGATGATGCCACCTTCCACCGGGCTGCCTCCAACGTGACTTTTCACCAACTGAGGACTCCCACAACACCACCTAACTCCACCCCCACAATATGCCTGACCCATCTCCCACGCTTCTGCCCTCTCCCCTTCCCCTCCTTCACAGAACAATGATAAGGTTCCCCCTTTCCTCAGTTTCCACCCTGTGAGTCTCATCTTTCAAAGGATCACACAAGTGGCATAGTGGCTTAGTGGTTAGCACTGCTGCCTCACGGTGCCAGGGACCTGGGTTCAATTCCTGTCTCAGGCGACTGTCTGTGTGGAGTTTGCACATTCTCCCCATGCTCACATGGGTTTCCTCCTACAGTCCAAAGATGTGTTGGTCAGGTGAATTGGCCATGCTAAAGTGCCTATAAGTGTTAGGTGAATTAGTCAGGGGTAAATATACCCTGCAAGAGTGTCTCTGGGATATCTCTGACACCAGGAAGGAAGAGGCTGAGCGGGAGAGGATGAATATTAAAGGTAATGCTTAAGGATCACCTGGGTTTACTGCTGAACATTTACACAACCCTCATGCAGGTAGGAAAACTCACGTTGTCTCCTAGGCTATTCCAACATAGCGTTATTTCCAGGCAGTGATAGGAATTGTACAGCTCACCACTGACCCATACACTTCAGGGATACCTTCTGAATAGGCTGACAAAATATCAAGCTGGATTGGCTACTAAAGAACAGAGTGAAAGCTGAGCAGAATCTGACAGAATTCTTATAAAGCTAGGCACAGACAGTTAACATTAATATAAATAATTTCCATTTTTAACAGGGTTTTTTAATCCCACTGGAGGGGGAGAGCTCACACTTCTGGACTCCCGAGGTATGTCATAATTGCCGAGAGCGTGCTTCTCTTCCCTAACTCCATTCATGCCTTGATGCCCTTGGAGTGGGAGCAGGCAGTGTGTCACCTTGAGAGACCGGGGCAGGCGCACCCTCAGGGCTGGAGTGCGTTATCTCCCCCTCAAACACCATTTTGCTCCTTCCCCTGTTTCCCCAGCATTTGTGTTTTGGTTATTGTCACATTGTCCCTGGTGCCTTCATACCTGATGGCCTTTCAGTGAACTGCGGTCCCTGTTAATGGAGCCAATCAATTCACACACTGCTAACTTTCACAATCAGCAGTGATCTGTTAACAACATGGATGAGGGCATAGAAGGATGGGTTAGTAAATTTGCAGATTACACGAAGTTTGGTGGAGTTGTGAACATTGCAGAAGGATGTTGTAGGTTACGGAGGGACATAGATAAGCTGCAGAGCTGGGCTGAGAGGTGGCAAATGGAGTTTAATGTGGAAAGGTTGCTTTGTCCAAAACCCTACTCGGATAGTGTCTCCCACCCATCCTCCTCCTCGAAAAGAAAAGGTTCTGTGCGCCAATCGGTAAGGTGACTGGTTTCATTTTTTTAGTTTTTCAGTAGTATCGTTGGGAACTTAGAATAGTGGGAATGACATTAGGGCAGTTGAATGTTCCACCTGCAAAATGTGGGAAGTGTAAGGGTCACCACCAGTGTCTCTGCTGACTGCATCTGTGGAAAGTGCACCCTATCTCTAGCTCCTCGAAAACCACGTTAGGGAACTGGAGCTGGATAAACTTCGAATCATTCAGGAGACGGAGGAGTTATTAGGGCAGCACGGTGGCTCAGTGGTTAGCACTGCTGCCTCACAGCACCAGGGTCCCAGGTTCGATTCCAGATTTGGGTGACTGTCTGTGTGGAGTTTGCATGTTCTCCCCGTGTCTGTGTGGGTTTCCTCTGGATGCTCCGGTTTCCTCCCACAGTCCAAAGATGCGTAGGGCAGGTGAATTGGCCATGCTAAATTGCCCATAGTGTTAGGTGCATTAGTCATAGGGGAAATGGGTCTGGGTGGGTTGCTCTTCGGAGGGTCGGTGTGGACTGGTTGGGCCAAAGGGCCTGTTTTCACATTGTGGGAATCGAATCGAATCAAATCAGAGGAGTAACAGGGAGGTAGTCACACCTCAGGTAAAAGGAGAAGGTTAATGAGTTGCCATCAAAGGATGGAAAGGGAACCAGCTGTAGCCGTTCCCCTCAATAACAAGAATACCATTTTGGATACTGTTTGGGGGGGAGTGGAGGGGGGAGCTTCCCGGGGGTAAGCCATGGTGTCCAGGTCTTTGGCACAGAATCTGTCCCTGTTGCTCAGAAGCGAAGGAGGAAGAGGAGCAGAGCATTAGTCATTGGGGACTCCCTACTTAGGGGGATAGATAGGAGATTCTGTGGGGACGAGAGAGACTCACGGTTGGTGTGCTGCCTCCCAGATGCCAGAGTTCGTGATGCCCCTGATGGTGTTTTCGGGATCCTTGCGGGGGAGGGGGAGCAGCCCAAGTCATGGTCCACATAGGCACCAACGACATAGGTAGGATAAGGGATGGGGATTTAAAGCAGAAATTTAGGGAGCTAGGGTGGAAGCTTATCTCTGGTTTGTTGCCTGTGCCATATGCTAGCGAAGCGAGGAATATGGAGAGAGAGGAGTTGAACACGTGGCTACAGGGATGGTGCAGGAGGGAGGGCTTTGGACTCCTGGATAATTGGTGCTCTTTCTGGGGTAGGTGGGACCTCAACACACAGGATGGTCTACACCTGAACCAGAGGGGTACCAATATCCTGGCGGGAAATTTGCTAATGCTCTTTGGGTGGGTTCAAACTAATTCAGCAGGGGGATGGGAACCTAAATTGTAGTTCCAGTATGCGGGAGGATGAGAGCAGTGAAAGGGGTAGCGGCACACGTATGGGCCCCAGCTATGCCTGTCTCTTTGTTGGCTACGTAGAGCTGTTGATCTTCCGTAATTACACCGGCACCACTATGGGAACCTAAATTTTAGTTCCAGTATGCGGGAGGATGAGAGTAGTGGTCAGAACTAAGATTTCAAGATCGTAAGAAGGCAGTGGCAATCAGGAAAGTGGTTTGAAGTGTGTCTACTTCAATGTCAGGAGCATCCAGAATAAGGTGGGTGAACTTGCAGCATGGGTTGGTAACCTGGACTTGCGATGTTGTGGCTATTTCAGAGACATAGGTAGAATAGGGACAGGAATGGTTATTGCAGGTTCCGGGATTTAGATGTTTCAGTAAGAACAGAGAAAATGGTTAAAAAGGGGTAGTGTGGCACTGTTAGTCAAGGACAGTATTACGGTTGCAGAAAGGATGTTTGAGAACTCATCTACTGAGGTAGTATGGGCTGAGATTAGAAACAGGAAAGGAGAGGTTACCCTGTTGGGAGTTTTCTATAGGTCTCCAAATAGTTCCAGGGATGTAGAGGATAGGATAGCAAAGATGACTCCCGATAGGAGCGAGAGTGACAGGATAGTTGTTATGGGGGACTTTACCTTTCCAAATATTGACTGGGAATACTATAGTTCAAGTACTTTAGATGGGTTAGTTTATGTCCAATGTGTGCAGGAGGGTTTCCTGATACAGTATGTAGACAGGCCAACAAGGGGCAAAGCCACATTAGATTTGGTACTGGTAATGAACCTGGCCAGGTGTTAGATTTGGAGGTAGGTGAGCACTTTGGTGATAGTGACCATAATTCGGTTATGTTTACGTTACTGATGGAAAGGGATAGGTATACTCCGGCGGGGAAGAGTTATAGCTGGGGGAAAGGCAATTACAATGCGATTAGGTAAGATTTAGGATGCTTAGAATGGGAAAGAAAAATGCAGGGGATGGGCACAATTGAAATGTGGAGCTAATTCAAGGACCAGCTGCTGCAGATCATTGATAAGTAAGTACCAGTCAGGCAGGGAACAAGTTGTCGAGCGCGGGAGCTATTGTTTACTAAAGAAGTTGAATCTCTTGTCAAAAGGAAGAAGAAGGCTTATGTTAGGATGAGACATGAAGGCTCAGTTAGGGCATTTGAGCGTTACAGGTTAGCCAGGAAAGACCTAAAGAGAGAGCTAAGAAGAGCCAGGAGGGGACATGAGAAGTCATTGGCGGATAGGATCAAGGAAAACCCTAAGGCCTTCTATAGATATCTCAGGAATAAAAGAATGACTAGAGTAAGATTAGGGCCAATTAAGCATAGTAGTGAGAAGTTGTGCATGGAGTCAAAGGAGATAGGGGAAAAGCTAAATGAATACTTTTTGCCAGTATTCACACTAGAAAAAGACAATATGGTTAAGGAGAATACTGAGATACAAGCTACGAGACTAGATGAGATTGAGGTGCATAAGGAGGAGGTGGTAGCAATTCTGGAAAGTGTTAAAATAGATAGGTCCCCTAGGCCGGATGGGCTTTATCCTAGGATTCTCTGGGAAGCCAGGGAGGAGATTGTCGCCTTTGGCTTTGATCTTTATTTTGTCATTGTCTATAGGAATAGTGCCAGAAAACTGGAGGATAGCAAATGTTGTCCCCTTGTTCAAGAAGGAGAGTAGAGACAACTCTGGAAATTATAGACCTATGAGCCTCACTTCGGTTGTGGGTAAAGTGTTGGAAAGGATTTTAAGAGATAGGGTTTATAATCATCTAGTTGGTAATCAATAAGTTGATTAGGGATAGTCAATATGGTTTTGTGAAGGGTAGGTCGTGCCTCACTAACCTTATTGAGTTCTTTGAGAAGGTGACCAAACAGGTGGATGAAGGTAAAGCGGTTGATGTGGTGTATATGGATTTCAGTAAGGCATTTGATAAGGTTCCCCACAGTAGGCTATTGCACAGAATACGGAGGCATGGGATTGAGGGTGATTTAGCAATTTGGATCAGAAATTGGCTAGCTGAAAGAAGACAGAGCATTGTGGTTGATGGGAGTTCTGGAGTTCTGTTACTAGTGGTGTACCGCAAGGCTCTGTTTTGGGTACACTGTTTTTGTCATTTTTATAAATGACCTGAATGAGGGCATAGAAGGATGGGTTAGTTTAGCAATTTGGATCAGAAATTGGCTAGCTGAAAGAAGACAGAGCATGGTGGTTGATGGGAAGTATTCATCCTAGAGTTCAGTTACTAGTGGTGTACCGCAAGGCTCTGTTTTGGGTACATTTTTATAAATGACCTGAATGAGGGCATAGAAGGATGGGTTAGTAAATTTACGAATGATGCTCAGGTTGTTAGAGTTGTGAATAGTGACGAAGAATGTAGGTTACAGAGAGACATAGATAAGCGGCAGATCTGGGCTGAGAGATGGAAAATGGAGTTTAATGCAGAAAAGTGTGAGGTGATTCACTTTGGTCGGAGTAACAGGAATGCAGAGTACTGGGCCAATGGTAAGATTCTTGGTATTGTAGATGAGCAGAGAGATCTCGATGTCCAGGTACATAGATCCTTGAAAGCTGCCACCCAGGTTGATAGGGTTGTTAAAAAGGCAGACAGTGTGTTAGCTTTTATGGGAAGAGGGACTGAGTTTTGGAACCAGGAGGTCATGCTGCAGCTGTACAAAACTCTGGTGCGGCCATATTTGGAGTATTGCGTACAATTCTAGTCACTGCATTATAGGAAGGATGTAGAAGTCTTGGAAAGGGTTCAGAGGAGATTTACGAGGATGTTGCCCAATATGGAGGTAAGGTCTTATGAGGAAAGGCTGAGGGACTTGAGGCTGTTTTCTTTCAGGAGAAGAAGGTTGAGAGCTGACTTAATTGAGACATATAAGATAATCAGGGGATTAGATATGTTGGACAATGAGAGCCTTTTTCCTTGGAAGCAATGGCTAGCACGAGGGAACATTGCTTTAAATTGAGGGGTGACAGATATAGTTCAAATGTCAGAGGTAGTTTCTTTACTCAGAGAGCAGTAGGAGCATGGAATGCACTGCACGCAACAGTAATAGACTCGCCAATTTTAAGGGCATTTAAATGGTCATTGGATAGGCCAATGGATGAGAATGGAATAGTGTAGGATAGATGGGCTTCAGATTGGTTCCATAGGTCGGTACAACATCGAGGGCTGAAGGGCCTGTACTGCACTGTAATGTTCTATGTTCTAAGTGTGAGATGATTCACTTTAGAAGGAGTAACAGCAATGCAGTGTACTGGGCTAATGGTAAGATTCTTGGTAGTGCAGATGAGCAGAGAGAGTTCGGTGTCCATATACATAGATCCCTGAAAGTTGCCACCCAGGTTGAGGGGACTGTTAAGAAGGCATACAGTGTGTTAGCTTTTATTAGTAGAGGGATTGAGTTTTGGAACCATGAGGTCATGCAGCAGCTGTCCAAAACTCTGGGGTGGCTGCACTTGGAGTTTTGCTTACAGTTCTGGTCACAGTATTATAGGAAGGATGTGGCAGCTTTGGAAAGTGTGCATAGGAGATTTACTAGGATGTTGCCTGGTATGGAGGGAGGGTCTTATGAGGAAAGGCTGAGGGACTTGAGGCTGTTTTCCTTAGAGAGAAGAAGTTTGAGAGGTGATTTAATTGAGACATATAAGATATTCAGAGGGTTAGATAGGGTGGACAGTGAGAGCCTTTTTCCTCGAATGGTGATGGCTAGCATGAGGGAACACAGCTTTAAATTGAGGGGTGATAGATATAGGATGGATGTCAGAAGTAGTTTCTTTACTCAGAGCAGTAGGGGCACGAACACACTGCCTGCAATAGTATTAGACTCGAGAGTGGGTTACTGGAAAAGCACAGCGGGGCAGGCAGCATCCAAGGAGCAGGACAATTGATGTATTGGTCCAGAACCCTTCATCAAGAATAAAGCTAGTGAGCCAAGGGGGTGAAGAGGTAATTGGGAGTTAGGGGTTGCTGGAGGGGGAAGGTAGCTGAGAGTGCAATAGGTAGATAAAGGTCGGGATAATGGTGATAGGTCGGAGAGGAGGGTGGAGGGGATAGGTGGGAAGGAAGATGGACAGGTAGGACAGGCCACGAGGGTAGTGCTGAGATGGAGGATTGGAACTGGGTTAAAGTGGAGGGGAGGGTAAATGAGGAAACAGGTGAAATCCACATCGATGCCATGTGGTTGGAGGGTCCCAAGGCGGAAGATGAGACATTCTTCCTCCAGGCATCAGGTGGTTAGGGTATGGCAATGGAGGAAGAATGTCCTGCATGTGCTTGGCGGAGTGGAGTGGGCGGGGTATAGGTGAAATGTTCGGCCACGGGGCGGTTGGGTTGGTTGATGCGGGGATCCAGGAGATGTTCTCTGAAGTGCTCTGCGAGTAGGCGTCCTGTCTCCCCAATGCAGAGGAGACCGCATTGGGAGCAACAGATACAGTAAATGACATGTGTGAAGCGCAGGTAAAATTCTGATGGATGTGGAAAGCTTCTTTGGGGCCTTAGACGGAGATGGCAGGGGAAGGGTGGGGAGGGTGGGTTGGTGGGGGACGTGGACCTGACAAGGGAGTCACAGAGGGAATGGTCTGTCTGGAACGCTGATAGGGGTGGGGAGGGAAATATACCTCTGGTGGTGGAGTCCATTGTAGGTAGTGGAAATGGCGGCGAATGATGCTGGGGCTGTTTTCCCTGGAGTGTCAGAGGTTGAGGGATGACCTTATAGAGGTTTATAAAATCATGAGGGACATGGATAGGATAAATAGACAAGTCTCTTCCTCAGGGCATTGGGAGTCCAGAACTAGAGGGCATAGGTTTAGGGTGAGAGGGGAAAGATATAAAAGAGACCTAAGGGGCAACTATTTCACATAGAGGGTGGTACATGTATGGAATGAACTGCCAGAGCAAGCGGTGAAGGCTGGTACAATTGCAATATTTAAAAAGCATCTGGATGGGTTTATGAATAGGAAGGGTTTGAAGGGATATGGGCTGAGTGCTGGCAAGTGGGACTAGATTAGGTTGGGATATCTGGTCGGCATGGATGAGTTGGACCGAAGGGTCTGTTTCCGTGCTGTACATCTCTATGACTCTATGACTCTAAATATATGGTGGGGGAATGAATCTAGATGGGTTACTGTCGAGAGGGTCGGTGATATGGTGGGGGAATGAATCTAGATGGGTTACTGTCGAGAGGGTCGGTGTGGACTTATTGGGGTGAAGGGCCTGTTTCTATACTGTAGGAAATCTAATCTGATCACTCTCTGCTATTACTGCCACCTCCAGCAGGATGCAACCACAAAAGGCATCTTCCTCTCCTCTCCACTGTCAGCATTTCACAGGGATTATTCCCCCATCACACTCTGGTTTAGTCCTACCACTTTTCCTCAATCCCCATTGGCACCTTCGTGTACAGTCACAGAGGTGTACCATTTCTCTCCTCCCTCCTCATTGTTCAAGGCTTTCCAAGTGAATTAGCATTTCAGGTGTAATCTTTCAATCTAATCTGCTGCTCACAGTGTGGTTTCCTTTACACTGGTGAGATCAAACCCAGTCCGTAGGAGTGATCCTGACCTCCCAGTTGCTTGCCATTTTAATAATACACATTGCTGTCATGCCAACATTTCTACCCTGGGGCTCCGGCAATGTTTCTAATGAAGCAAAGCACAAGCTCGAGGAGTAACACCTCATTTTCCCCTTGGGTACTTTAACACCTTGAGGTTTCAACACTGAATTCCACAACTTCGGTAACTGACCACCTGATGTCTGTTTTCTATTTTTGTTATATTGTCTCCATGCTCCCTCCACCACTTGCCCATAAACATGCACCACATCACACCTCAAGCCCTACCTTGTTTGTATATTGTTATGAAGGGCTTATGCTCGAAACGTTGACTCTCCTGCTCCTCAGATGCTGCCTGACCCTGCTGTGCTTTTCCAGCACCACACTTTCAACTCTGATCTCCAGCATCTGCAGTCCTCACTTTCTCCTGTGTACTGTTTAGGTTATGCTCAATAAAAAGGACCTTTTCACACCTTACATTACACCCATTTTACATCTCTTTTTGTCTTTCAGCACCTTTCACAACCCTTTTGTCTTTTGTATGGGGCCTCTATACAAAGTGCCCTTGCCCTTGACATAAGTATTCTCCAACACCTCTCACTTCTAAAGGAGATTCATATCGGACTTGAAATGTTAACTCTGCTTCCTTTTCACAGATTAGATTCCCTACAGTGTGGAAACAGGCCCTTCGGCCCACCCAGTCCACACCGACTCTCCGAAGAGTAATCCACCTAGACCCATTTCCCCTCTGACTAATGCACTGAACACTATAAGCAATTTAGCATGACCAATTCACCTGACCTGCACATCTTTGGACTGTGGGAGGAAACTGGAGCACCTGGAAGAAACCCACGCAGACACAGGGAGAATGTGCAAATTCCACACAGACAGTCGCCCTAGGCTGGAATCGAACCTGGGTCCCTGGTGTTGTGAGGCAGCAGTGCGAACCACTGAGCCACGATGCTGCCAGATCTGCTTGAGTTTCTCCAGTATTCTCTGTGTTTCCTTCAGATTTCCAGCACTCAAGTATATTTTTGTGTTCATTGGATTTATATACCTTCCCATTTCCAATTCTCAAAATGATATAGACTGTAGAGAAATAGATGGTGACATCTTACAAAATGTCCAGATTACAGAGGAGGAAGTGCTGGATGTCTTGAAACGGTTAAAAGTGGATAAATCCCCAGGACCTGGTCAGGTGTACCCAAGAACTCTGTGGGAAGCTAGAGAAGTGATTGCTGGGCCTCTTGCTGAGATATTTGTATCATCGATAGTCACAAGTGAGGTGACAGAAGACTGGAGGTTGGCAAACATGGTGCCACTGTTTAAGAAGGGCAGTAAAGACAAGCCAGGGAACTATAGACTTGAGCCTGACCTCGGTGGTGGGCAAGTTGTTGGAGGGAATCCTGAGGGACAGGATGTACATGTATTTGGAAAGGCATGGACTGATTCGGGATTGTCAACATGGCTTTGTGCGTGGGAAATCATGTCTCACAAACTTGATTGAGTTTTTTGAAGAAGTAACAAAGAAGATTGATGAGGGGAGAGCAGTAGATGTGATCTATATGGACTTCAGTAAGG
>NC_057715.1:27121256-27253745 GCF_004010195.1 Chiloscyllium plagiosum
TGAGAGGGGAAAGATATAAAAGAGACCTAAGGGGTAACTTTTTCACACAGAGGGTAGTACGTGTATGGAATGAGCTGCCAGAGGAAGTGATGGAGGCTGGTACAATTGCAACATTTAGGAGACATTTGGATGTATATATGAATAGGAAGGGTTTGGAGGGATATGGGCCGGGTGCTGTCAAGTGGGACTAGATTGTTTGGGATATCTGGTCGGCATGGATGGGTTGGACCGAAGGGTCTGTTTCCATGCTGTACATCTCTATGACTCTATAAGAATAGCAGTTATCACAAGAGCCCAAAAATAACTCTTTGATAAATGACCTGCAGACCTTTGGCTTGTTTTATGATCTTGGTTGATGGATAACTGTTGGCTAGGCACCAAGAAGAACAGCCCTGCTCTTGAAAACATTGCTTGCAATATTGCACATTCACCTGAGATGGAAAACTGTAACTTGGTTTGACATCTCAACTGAAAGATGGCAGTCGGTCTACCACTCCCTCAGTAATTCCAGGAAATGTAATCCCGAATTTGTGTTTGAATGCAGCTTGAACTCTCAACCTTCCCCACCCTAGGGAAAAGACCCTGGCTATTCTCCTTATCCATACCCCTCATGATTTCATAAACCTCTATAAGATCAACCTCCTAAGCTCCAGTGAAAGAAGTCCCAGCCTATTCAGCCTCTCCTTTTAACACAAATGCTCTATTCTTGGCAACATCCTGGTAAATCTTTTCTGTACCCTCGCCAATATAATAATAACCTTCCTGTAGCAAGACAACTAGAACTGCACACAGTACTTAAGAGGGGGCCTCACCAATGTCCTGTACAACCTCATCAGGAAACGAATACAACTCCCACCTCATAGTAACTCGTGCCAACTGAGGAAATACAGCAGGACTGAGCTGACCAAGTGGAGGTGGACTCTCCTCTGACATTTATGTGTAATAACCCAGCCCAACATTTCAATCTTTGATGAATTGGGAACCAGGCAGGACTGATTCAGAATCTTTACGAGAAAACTGAAGGAGAACTTAGAAGAATTTGCTTCATAAAGCACCCTTAAAACAAGGAATAACTTATCATAAGTGGCCAGACACTATAGATGGAATTTGTCCAGGTCTTCAGTGGCTTGGGCACTAGAGAGGCAGATGGCAAATATCCGATTCCTGAGTTATGAATCTCACCATCGAGAGGCTACCATCTTGTTTCCACGTATAAGCATTTCATTACTGTACGGCCCCCATTCCCCCTCCCCCCTTCCCTGAGAAAGATGAATTTCAGAGCAGTCACTTGATGCTACAGCTCGCCATTTGCTGCTCCAGGCCTTTCCCCAGCTCCACCACCACCATCATTTCCACATCGACATCATCCTCCGTGCAAGTCAGTGCAGGGGACACAGTCAGTTCTTGGTGTTTATTAATGCTCAGGGGGCAATATGTGCAGTCCTGGGGAAAGTGAAAAGCTCAAGTCTGAGGGAGTTCATTGGATTGGGTCGCTGGAATAACAATGATAGTGAAAGTGAGCCATTCCAAATATATTGGTGGCATCTCATTCATTTCCTCTCATAGGAGGGGAGGGGGAGCTGCTGGGGAGGAGGGGAGTTTGCATCATTTACAATCAATGTAGCCTCAATAAAAGGAGAATGAATGGCCAAAAAGAGCATGGTAATCTGCAAGGCCAAGGGCTCAGGGGTAAAATGGGCAACATGAACAGTGATATAAAGGGGCTGATGGAAATGGTGGTGGGGGCAGGATGAAAGGTTGTCGAGGATTCAGACACAGAACACAGAAGGAAACTTGAAAGATGGTGGAGAGGGGACATCATTGTTAGTCTCAGATGGAGCCTGCACCTCCCTCACAAAGCCACAGAGGTGACGCTGTGCTATGTCACACCTAACTCAACTGATCAATAAAGAGCCAGCATGGCTGCCACCATAGGAACATAGACCAATTTCCTGTTTTCCCCTTGAGGGTGGATTTGTGTCTGACTTCTTGCTTGGGGGTAATGGTATTTGTTAAGCATTCACTGATTCTGTAATGTCACCCATTTGCCATCAAAAATCAATTCTATTGAAAGGTCATCATTTTGTCAATCATTAATATAAATTACAGGGATGTCAGTTAACATAGATTTACAAATGTGCAGGCCTATTTACAAGAAAGTGTCACCCAAGCCACCAATATGCCCTCAGTAGGTTATTTAATCTGTTCCCTTCGTGTTGGAGAAGGGGGAGCCTGCTTTGTGGTTGGTCCTGTTGATCGAGAAGATCTGTTTGATCATCCCTGAGACATTATGGCCTACAGAGTCCAGACACTCTCAGAGTGTTCTGCCCAGGTGCAGCTTAACCCGCCTCAGCTTGGACTTTGATGTCACAGGCAGGGGCCTGGTGAAGGAGCTGGGCACCTCTGATGTATGAGAGGAAGTTTCTGAATTCTTTGAGTGGATCTTTCTCTCTCTGGGTGCCTGCTGGCCTCACCCTGTCTCCCTAAGGGCAAAGGTCACCTGGAATGGTCACTTGTCTCCACTTGTCTTGCCATTGATGATGAGCAGGACCTGGCTCCACAAGCTGGTAGCGAACCTGTCTGTGGAGACAGCCTGATACGTTCATGCCAGAGCCAGCATAGCATTGATAACATGAGTGGGCCCCTCCAACCTTCTACTCAGTTTACCTATTGTCATTGACAAGGCAGCCTGCCATTCCTGTCAGTGTTTGTGCATTTTGGCAAAGCCATGAATGGCCAAAACTAAGGGATTATCTCTGGCTTGAGGTTGGGCATGGAGGAGCCTCTGAATGCCAGCAACCTGGGGCTTCTTTCTCAACCTGCTGCATAGATGTGTCAGTGATGTGCTCACCAGATTGTGCTCACGGGTCTCCTCTCGGAAGAAAATGCACTGAGGTGAAAGACTCTGAGCCGCTGATGGGTGCAGGTGGAAGCCTTGCCATTGAGTCATACAGCATGGAAATAGACCCTTTGGTCCAATCAATCCATGCCAATCATAATTCCAAACTAAACTAGTCACACCTATCTGCACTTAGCCCATATCCCTCTAAACATTTCTGATTTATGTACTTATCCAAAAATCTCTTAAATTTGTAACTGTAGCTGCGTCCACCACTTCCTTTGGAAGTACATTCCACACATGAACCACACTGTGTAAAAAAAATGCCCCTCGTGTCATTTTTAAAACTTTTCTCCTTTCATCTAAATAAAAGCCTCTTAGTCTTGAAATCCACCTCCATAGGGAAAGCACACCTGCCATTCACTTTATCTATAGCCCTCATGATTTTATAGACCTTTATAAGGTCACCACTCAATCATCCATGTTCCAATGGAAAACATCCCAGCCTATCCATATAACTCAAACCCTCCATTCTGGGCAACATCCTGGTAAACATTTGTTACCTCTTCAAAAAACTCCATCATCTTAGTGAGACATGATTTCAGTGCTTCCCCTGAGGATTGATTGCCTTCCTCCTCAGAGATGTTAGTTGAACTCAGTGTCACTGGTGTTGATCTCCTTGTTTTTCCCTCTGGGACTTGCATAAGAAACAAGACGGAATTATTTGTTAGTGGAATAAAAGCAAGGAGTAAGAATGGGATAGCATTGGTATTAATGGGAGAGCAACACAACTCAATGAAGCTCACTCGGTTGCCTGAACTTCGAAGTCTTGGTATCCTCATGAGTGGTTGTCCTCTTCCCTGGCCAATTCCACCAACTTTTTATCACGGGGGGTGAGGAGCCTACTGTATCACACCTCACCACTGGACTTGGCCCTCTTGTCCTGGTTATCAAAGATAATTTCCTGCAATGGGAGGGATTGATCATAATGGAAGTGGATAGGAGAGGTGTGATTGGTGATGTAGGGGCAGAAGATGTGAAGGAGTTTCCCCAGTGAGTGAGCTAGAAGCACAGAGAGCAGGAGGGGTCAGTAGTTTTGGAGGTAGGTGAAAGGGAGACAGATATAATATTGAGGAAACTGGGGACACTTCCAGTGACTGACATATGGCAGAATTGTTTGTCAAGATCTGAATATTGAGAGCTCACATAATAACTTTGTATCATTATTTCCCTAATAGATATGAACATATGAATTAGGAGTTGGCTACGTATTCACCTTCCTGCCTGCCCTACTATTCAGTAAGAACATGCTGATCTGATTACTCCATATTCCCACCTATAACTATCCCACCCCTGATAACTTTTCAATCCTTTGCAATATCACAAATCTATCCACCTCTCCCTTTAAAATGTCCATATACTCAGCTTGCATTGTCTTTGAGGAATAGAGTTACAATATCTCATGCACTATGAGAGAAATGATTTCTCTTCATCTCAGTCTTTTAGTAGTCAAATCCTTATTGACCTCTAGTTCCGGATTCGTCCAAAAGATGAAACTCTGACAAGACATTTCAGGATCTTAGATGTCTCAATCAAGTCAAATCTTACTCTTCTAAATTCCAACAGGTGCAAGCCTAGCCTGTTCAAACTTTCCTCATCAGATGAAGTACCCATTCTAGTTATTGGCCCAGTAAACCTTCTCAACTGCTTCCAATGTAGTTACACCCTATCTTAAATAAGGAGACCTATATTGTACCGAGTACTCCAGATGCAGTCTTATCAATATTCTGTATAAGGAAGCATGCTCTTGTATTCAATTCCACTTGCTATGAATGAAAACATATTTTTAGAGATTAGACTCCCTATAGAATGGAAACAGGGCCTTTGGCCCAACAAGTCCCCACTGAACCTCCAATGAGTAACCCACCAGAACCATTCCCCTACCCTATGTTTACCCTGACTACTGCACCTAACACTATGGGCAATTTAGCATGGTCAGTTCATCTGACCTGCACATCTTTGGATTGTGGGAGGAAACTGAGCACTTAGAGGAAACCCACGCAGACACAGGGAGAATGTGCAAACTCCACATAGACAGTTGTCTGAGACAGGAATTGAACCTGGTCCCTAGTGCTGTGAGACGGCAGTGCTCACCACTGAGCCACCATGCTGCCCAAATTAGCTTTGCTAATTATTTACTGTACCTACATACCAACCTATTGTGATTCATGTATTAGGACTCCCAGATCCCTCTGCATTTCAGGGCTCTAAATTCTCTCATCATTTGGATAACATGCTTCTAATTTATACATTTTACCAAATGGACCATTTCAAATGTTCCCACATTATTCTATTTGTCTTATCTTTGCATATTCAATTACCCTATCCATATCCCTATTCATATCCCTATCCCCTTATGGCTTCCTTATGTCGTCTTCATAACTTACTTTCCCAGCTGTTTTTGTGTGATCAGAAAATGTAGCTACCATATCTTCAGTCACTTTATCCAAGTCATCTATGTAAATTGTAAACGTTTGAGGTCCTTGCACTGATCCCTGTGACACCAGAAAAATACCTATTTACCCTACTTCCAGTTTTGTAAATTAACCAATCTTCCATTCATATCATTATGTTACTTCTTAAACCATGAACTTTTATTTTCTGCGATAACATTTGATGTGACACCTTGTCAAATACAATACATCCACTGATTCTCCTTTATCTACAGCATATGTACCTTCTTCAAAGAACTCTAATAAATTGGTCAAACATGATTTCCATTTAACAAAACCATGCTTAATTAACTTGAATTTCTGTTAAGTGCCCATCTTTAATACTAACGTTTTTTGTCTATGTCAGATGTACAGCTGTAGTTTTCCTCGGAAAGATGTGGTCTCTCTCAACCACAGCAACAACTAACACACACATTCCAAGCAGAACATTCATCTCAACTTCCATTCCAATCTGAAATATTATTACAGGAAGACTCTGTAGATATAATGCCAATGAAGTCTGATCACGTTACTATTTGACATGTTTTTGGTTCTTATTGTTTTGTTCTCTAATATTTCCTCCCTGAAATTGCTGTGCTCAAATACTTAAAGTGCTGCCTCCACAAGATTTATACTGCTTTCTATGATCCATTATATTTTACAGACAACAAGGATGTCTTTTGAAGTGTAGTTATCCTTCTAATTTGAAAACACAGATGTTGCTTATTGCAAAGTAAACAACAAAAATCAAAGTGTAATGGTCAGGGGTTTCCTTAGTGTTGTTATATTTGGGGTAAGTACTGAGGAAATCGTTCCTATTCCTCAAAATAATCCCATGGGATGTTTGCTGTATTCCTGAAAGACAGTCCCTCCAACAAAGACAGTACTCCCTCATTACTGCACTGGAATGTCAGCCGGAAATCTTGTGCTCAAGTTACTGCAGTGTGAATAGGAGCCACAACCTTCTGACTCTGAAGTGAGAGTGTTACACTTTTGACGATTTGCACCCCTAGTGGCTGGAGGATTGAAGGTGACACTGGTTTCTCTATCTGTTCCAAAGTGGCAGCGTCTATCTATTTGAGTACTGGTTGCTGGTCACTCAACTTGCAGTTACAAGAGCAGCTTGATCTGGATATCCTGATATCTTCACAGGCAAGGTTGAGGAGTTTAGAGTGGTGTACAAATGTTGTAATTCAAAGGGACATCATCCTTTGTAAATAAAAATCCCATTGTGACAATAATGTGGGCATTTCTACAGCACAGGACCTGTGATGGCTTACAATAAGAAGCTCATGCCCATCTACTCAAGGGTAAGTGGGGAAGGGCAGCAAATGCCAGCCTAGCCAGCGATAGTCCCATGTTTACAGACCAGGGTTTATGGGGAGGTATTGTGTTTTGTTAATACAAACAAGGACAGGTCTTATACAATTAATGGTAGTGTTCTTGGTGGTCTTGTAGAAAAGAGAGACCTAGGGGTTCAGGTACAATGTTCTTTGAAATTTGCATCAGAGTTAGACAAGGTAGTTAAGAAGGCATTTAGCACACTTGCCTTCACTGCTCAGACCATTGAGTATAAGAGCTGGGATGTCATGTTGTGGTTGTACAGGACATTGGTGAGGCCTCTTCCGGAGTACTATGTACAGTTCTGGTTGCCCTGCTAATAGGAAGGGTAGTATTAAACTGGAGAGGGTTCAGAAAAGATTTACATTACCGGGAATGGAGGGTTTGAGATATAAGAACAGACTGGAAAGACTGGGACTGGAGCATAGGAAGTTGAGGGGTGACCTGAGGTTTTCCCTAGGATGGGCGAGTTCCAAACTAGGGGGCATTTTTTAAGATGTGAGGAGAAAGATTTAAAAAGGACACTAGAGGTAACCTTTTTATACAGAGAGTGGTTTGTGTGTGGAGTGAAAATGGTGGATGCAGGTACAGTTACAGTGTTTAAAAGACGTAAAGGATAAGTTCATGAGTAGGAAAGGTTGAGAGTGATATGAGTCAAGCGCAGGCAGGTGGGAATAGTTTAGTTTGAACTTACGGTCGACATGGACTGGTTGGATCAAAGGGTCTGTATCAATGTTGTATGATTCTATAACTAGAAGCAAACATACATCTTTAAAAATTGTATTGTTTCAGGGCATTAAACAGATAACAAGGACCAATTTGAAAACAATGGTAGGAATTTCAAAATCGAGGTTTTGCCAGACCAGGGCAATTAAGTAGGTCAGCAGGAGTGATGGGTGAACAAGAAGTGATGTGATTTAGATATAAGCAGCAGAGTTTTGAATGAGTTTTGAATCAAGTTTACAATGGGTGCAAGGTTGGAGAGCAACCCAGACAGCATTGTGAACATGTATGGTATATCACAACAATAGCTGGTGGACCTACAACTTTGATAATGTACAAAAGATTATAAAGAAAATTAGACCAGGTTTATTTACTGTCAGTAAAATATTGTGGATGCAAATTCATCATAAACTATAGGAGCTAAGAAACAGTGAAGCTAAGGTTCATTGTTAAAGCTGTTGCTTTTCGTCCTGTATGTGTATTTTTAGGTAGTTTGGTCCAATTCGACAGAGAAGTCAAATTTTTGAAATTGATCCTAGTGAATGAAATAATTGTCAAGAGATAAGCATCTGCTGATGGACGAACAAGTGTCAATCCTGTCATAATATCAGCGTCTAGAGCTCAATGAGATAATTGGTGCATTACTTGTCTCCCAGTAGTCTACTCTTTAGCTTTGTCAAGAACTTTGGAATCTGAGCCATCAATCACATCAAAGGCATTTTTCTTTAAATGTCTGACAATTCCCATTGCTCAGTACATTTCTGAGCGACAAGTTTCAGGCTTGGTAATCACCTGGAGAATTTAGGCAAATGGGCAAACAAAACCCTGAACAAAAGTGTCTTGTCATGTCGTGTCATCAACAATGTCTCTGAGGCCAAGTGCTCTTGTTCTAACATTGTTCCTGGACCATGCCCCTCTGTCTAATATCTGTCATTATTCTTCTCTGAAAGGAATATCCAGCCACTGTTATAATGTTGTCAAGCACGCCACAGGCATTAAATTATTGCAAATCTTTTTATGGTTGTACTGGGATTGAATTAATCCCATTTATGTGTTGAACAAAAATAATGTACACATTGCACAAATTGACTGACACAGTCATGCGAAGCTTTATAATATTTCCATACCTCTGGCTCACATAATAGACTAGACTGGGGCCACAATTTGCTGTAGAAATTCATTTTTTTTGCCCCCTTTATCACAGGTCAGCTTTGTCCACTAAGTTGTTGAAATTTAACAGACAATAAACCATGTAGCAGGAGAAACAGATTTGGAACATGAGTGTACAGGGCAACTAAGAGTGTGTCACCTTAACCCATATGGATTAAAGCTGCTTTGAAAATGCACCCAGGAAGGACTAAGATAGAGAATGAATTAAAGGGAGTGAATCCAATACCAAATAAGGTAAAGAGGGAGAAGTAGAGTCATGGAGATGTACAGCATGGAAACAGACCCTTTGGTCTAACCCGTCCATGCCGAACAGATATCCCAAACCAATCTAGTCCTACCTGCCAGCACCTGGCCCATATACTCCAAACCCTTCCTATTCATATACCCATCCAAATGCCTCTTAAATGTTGCAATTGTACCAGCCTCCACCACTTCCTCTGGCAGCTCATTCCATACACGTACCACCCCTCTGTATGAAAAGTTGCCCCTTCGGTCTCTTTTACATCTTTCCCCTCTCACCCTAAACCTATGCCCTCTAGTTCTAGACTCCCTGACCCCACTAAAGTCTCTTTGTTCAGCAACACTCCCTAGGACCTTACCATTAAGTATATAAGTCCTACTAAGATTCAAAATTCAAAATTGATTGTTTTTTAATATTCTGTGGCATAATTTAAACTGATTGGTTCAATTTGAATGGTTGTCCAAACAGCAACCAAAACTCAGGTATTTGTTTGACAGCCAAATGTTACATATTTGCAATTTTCCAGTACACTCTGAGACTGCTAGTCAGTCGACGACAGGTGCCTGCAAGTTCTCAGAGCAAAACGGCTTTCACTTTTTCTTAAACGTACAGTGCACTCCTTCAACTTTGTAACAGTAATGGTAATCCTTATGGTGCACCCATTCAGAACATGTATAACAATCTGCTGCAAGTTTATCGACTTGAAATGCAAACTTTTTTTCTGTCCTTGCAAATGGCCATTTGGCCTCTCATAGCTATGTTGGTGCTCTTTTACATCTTTCCCCTCTCACCCTAAACCTATGCCCTCTAGTTCTAGACTCCCTGACCCCAGGGAAAAGACTTTGTCTATTTATCCAATCCATGCCCCTCATAATTTTGTAAACCTCTAGAAGATCACCCTTCAGCCTCCGTCGCTTCAGATCATGCCATGCTGTGATGAGGACACAAGGAATCTGCAAGAAGATATTGTTGGGTTGAGTCACTGGGCAAACAATTGGCAGATGGAGTTTAATGTGGGAAAGTGTGAGATCATGCACTTTTGAAGGGTGAATCAAAAGGCAGATTATTATTTAATTGGAGAGAGACTCCAAAGAAAGAGAGGAATTTGATGTTCTCATGCATGAAATGTTAGTATGCATGTGCAGCTAGTAGTTAAGGGGCAACTGGAATTTTAGCTTTTATCGCTAAGGGATTAAGGTTTAAAATATAGGGAAGTCTTGTTACAATTGTAAAGGGTGTTAATGAGGCCACACTTGAGTACTGTGTGCAGTGTTGGTCTATGTATTTAAGCAATGATGTACTGGCATGGGAGGCAGTTCAAAAGAGATTCACTTGTCTGATTTCTCAGGTGAATGAGTTGGCTTATCAAGAACAGCTAAGTGGGTAAAGCCTTTATTCATTAGAGTTTAGAAGAATCAGGTATGATCTTATTGAAACGTGCAATATTCTGAGGAGGCTTGACAGAGCAGATGTCGAGATTTTTCGCTAGTGCAGGAGACTTGTGCTAGAGGACATAGTACAGAATACTTACTTAAAACTGAGATGTGAAGGAGTTTCTTCTGTCAGAAGGAAGTGAATGTCTGGAATTTTCAATCCCAGAGAGTTGTGGAGGCTAGATCACTGAAAGCATTTAAAGAAGAGATGGGTAGATTTTTGCAATACTGGGGAGTTAAGGCCAAGAGCAGACATGATCATATTGCAAGGTGGGGGAGGCTTATGGAGTGGAATCGCCTAACTCTGTTCCTGTTTCTATATTCTTATGAACAGTTTTCCACTCTGTAAGGACTTAATCTTTTCTTTCTTAATCTTCAATAATTCCCTTCTGTCCTTATTCATTCATGGAGCATCACTCGTGTACAACTTGATCTCTCCGAGTGATAGTAAAAGAGGAGGCAGGTAAGACATTGAATTAGTTAAAAATTCATAAAGGTGAAATGTTAGGAAAGCTAGGTAAAAGTTGATATATTGCCTGGAGTGGATGAGATGTACTCAAGAACACTTATAGCTAAGAAAGTGAAGTGTAGACACTACTGTGATGTAGGAATTGCAGCAACCAACTTGTACACAGCAAACTCCCATAAACAGAAATGCAATAATGACCAGAAAATCTGTTTGTCTAGATGTTGATTGAGGTTAACTCCAATATTGTCCTGAGATCCATTATATTCACCAGGAAAGGCAGATGGGGCCTCGATTTAACATCTCAAGATAACATATCCAACAGTGCAGCACTCTTTACTCATTGCATCGGAGTGTCAACATAAACCTTTATGCTCAAATCCCGGAGTGGGCCTTGAACTTGAAAGCAGTGGCACAGTGGTTAGCACTGCTGCCTCACACTGCTCGGGACCTGAGTTCAATTCCAGCCGTGGGCGACTGTCTGTGTGGAGTTCGCACATTCTCCCTGTGTCTATATCAATTTCCTTCAGGTGCTCCGGTTTCCTCCACTGTCCAAAGATGTGTAGGCTAGATGGATTAGCCACAGGGAAATGTGGGGATATTGGGTCTGGGTGGGATGCTCTTCATAGGGTCGGTGTAGACACAATGGGCTGAATAGCCTGCTCCCACAATATAGGGATTCTTTGATTCTCAGTGAATAATGCAATGGAGTATTTACAGGACACAAAGTCAACATTAAGGAATGCATAATATGGGTGACAGCAATTATTTTCAAAAACCATTATTACACAAATATCGACTCAAACCTTATTGGTACTGAGATAATGGTATTTGTATTGTACATGTGGAGACGAAATATGTCAGCAATGTTTTTGCAGATCTTTGGAAACTGGTAACATTCAACACTGCAAGCAATTTCTTTCCATGTTCATCTTAGGTTTTCTTGAAAGTGCTGAATTTCAGAATATGTATATATTCTGTGTGGAAAAATAGCAATTGAAAAGGCTAAAAGGCACTAGTAAAATTCCAAAAAGTTCATTTATCATTAAACTGGCATTTCTAGATCTTCCACTGCTGTTCTCTTAATGGAGGCTGTCAGGCAGGATACAATCGGGCCTTTGGCGTACTGAAATGATTGACATTTGCAACCTTCTACTCCATGTAGTGAATAGAACCATCCTTTAGAGTCTTATTAGCCTTGACTTGTTAAATTAATTCATCTGAGTGGTTGCAGGAATTATAAATATTAAGGGTAATGTGCAGAACATGCTACCTCTGTTGAAATAAAAGTCAATTAAATGACACAACATGACAGATTGAATTGAGGCAATGCCCAAAAGGTCAACATATAATTTATTTTCCTTGTGCACATATCACATAACTTTTATTCCCAAGAGAAATAAATGGCAGATACAAATGTGAACCATTTAAAAAATAAGTCAATTTCTACATAATCCCCCTGTACTATCTTACCATTGAATATGACACTAAATTCACAATACATATAGCTATTGAGCCTCAAATGCAGATGTGGAATGCTGCTGCATTGTAATGCAAGATAGCATCAGGATTGTCCAAGAGGACACACACACTTCCATTGTGGCAGAATCCGTCATTGTCAACAATTCCAGAATTGGAGATCACCTATTAAAAGCAAACCAACTGGATCAGGCCTGAACAAAAGTAAATCCAACAAATTGAACAAGAAGACAAAATGTGAAAATAACAGTGGACAATCAAGTGGAAATCAGTGATCTGGATCAGGATTTTGGTCAGTCACAGTAAAAGTCAAGCATTTTGATAGTAATTTTTATCTCGACTCAGAAGCAGTCATTACTGTATTGGCTGACCTAATAGAATGAGTTGAAAAAATGTCCAGCTGGAAAAAGCACAGCAAGTCAAGCAGCATCAGAGGAGCGGGGGAGTTGACGTTTTGGGCAGGACCCTTTGTCAGAATCTGCTGTGCTTTTTCGAGCTCCACATATTATCAACTCTGACTTTCCAGCATTTGCAGTCTTCACTATCTCCAAGCCATAGAATGGCTCAACAATGTACTACTTCAACCATCAGACATCAGGATCCTGGGTCTTGGGAGGCAGTAAGTCCTCATTTATCATGGGAAACTTATTAACAACCTGTTTATGTCTTTCAGAATCAGAACAAATCTTGTCGAATTAGAAGACTTGTGTACAAATCAATCTGTTGCAGCTGGTGCAAAACCCTCAATGCCAGGATGATGATTACATTCCATCTTGTGAGAATTGTCTCAGTCTCTCCAGGAACATAAGCTGTCATATTATGAAGAGTGGATGACATTTTAACAAGATTTACCTCAACATTTCCAAACAACTGAGGTGTCATACCAAGGAGTTTGGATAACCTTTTGTCAAGCCCTGCTTTCCCACAACTTTGATCAGTTTCATGATGAATCTCATCCCACTATACTTGAAAAGGATACACCTATTCCCTTAGAAGCACATGGACAGGAGGAACACCCAATGGGTGAACCAGAGTACAAGTAGCCAACAGGCTCCGTTTCAGCATTTCAAAAAGAAAACCTTGGATACCTGATTCTCCAGCCATTGATGTGATACACTGTGAGATCACTTTAATTTTCTCGCAGACTAGGGTGAGAAGAAATCTTCGCATACTGTTTATGTGGCAAACAGAGCTAACAAAGAATTGCAACATGAGGCTGCTAAAGATATGATGGAACTGCCAATACCTTCATCAGCAATGACAACAGGCAAATTAAATCTGATGAGATCTCATAGATCAGACAACACCACAGAGCATAACCATTTTAGGGAGATACCTCACCAATACTGAAATGCAAGAATAATTTCCTATTTTTTCCCATGAGAGCCCAGAGGATTCTTTAGCTTCTTAGGGACACAGTGAGAAACAAAACATTCAAAGACAAAATCAATCTCATGTTGCTTTTCCATCCAAAGTGCTTCACAGCAATGACAAACACTCCTAACAGCAAATCTTGCAGAGTAAGAAACTATTTCTGCAAAGATATTCATCTATGACTCCCAGGCCTCATAAGAAACTTGTGAAATATTGATCCTTCTGCATTCTCCCAGACACTGCACTCATCTCTTTGTCCTCAATTTGAGAATTCAGCCCAATAAGTTTAAAATAATTTCAAACAGCTCATGTAGAGGAATATTGCTACTGTTCTACTCATACTTAATGATGCAACTTTGCCATTAAGCTGTGTTTCATTGCAAAATGATCTTTTCAACAGAAGGTATCTTTGAAAAAGTATTACGAGATGGGACCAATCATTAAGTCTAGCCAAAAGGAAGTAGTATTCTTTCTATAATCACTGGTCAGTCTTGCTAATAAGGATCCTTTCCAGTATCATAAAGTGTTGCACAAGATTACAAAGCACACTGCTCCCACTTCATCTGCTGAACATCCAATCTGAGACCAGCACAGAGACTATTTCTCTTCTGCACAACTTTGAGCAACGAGGTTAGGGAGAACTGTGAGGCCACTACATCAGTTGAATCGAAGAATTCCAGACTTTGGAGGGAGACGTTTGGCTTGGAAATACTTGCAGTTAAATATTTTCAGTCAATAAAGTTAAGAAAATACGTACATATATGTTGGAAATTGAGAATGGACTGGGGGGATGCAGTGATATGATTTACGGAATCTGCAGATTAGTCTCTGAGGTATGCTGCAATGTAATAGTGACCTCTGCAGTAATGTGAGAGAGTCTCTGCTAGAAGTCTGGAATTACAGTAGTTTAGGACTACTGCAAGATCATAATGTATATATTGTTCAAAAATACCATTGGAAGAAACACCTCAAGCTCTGGTCTGAGCTTATCTGAATAGACAAACCAATTCTAAAACAGCAGTCTTAAAAAAAACATGCACTATTATGTTCAAAGGTTTGTTTTTAACTGGAACCTGAATAGGAAGAATGCTGCTTCAAGGCTCTGTCAGGAAACATTCTCCAAGGTAAGCCTTTGTTATGTGACACCAGGTACGGCATGAATCCATCTGGTCTCCACAAAAAAACATGTGGTCGCCTCTACTTGAGTCTCCTCTTGTTTCTATGAACATCTCCTAAACTTATTTAATTAACATTATAAGCAGTCTTTGCCTCAGCGTTTGAAAAAGTTCTGACTGATATGTCACTGTGAGATAAAGGTAAAAATAGTTTATAGCAGTGTGGTTACTGGTTTACAGAAGGTCGAGAACAACCTCACAAATTCTATTTAAATTCATAAATTACAACCTAGAACACATTAGATCCTTCACAAAAATAAATGTAATAATTTCTGAAGTACACTGCATTCATAATGAGATCATTTAAACTGCTTTCATCATTGAAATTGATACACCCCTAAATAATGTGAAGCCCATCCTTCACCCAACATCCATCACATTTTACTACTTTAACTGATTTAACCTGCAAGTCCCACTGGATTCTAGCTTCACCTGGGGCCTGTAAATGGTGAACAGCTTTCCTGCACCAGGACAGAGGTGGGGAATAGTTTCCTTTTGTGGGGAAGATTTGTTAGAGTTCATCAATATAAGGTAGCCACCAAAAGGTCTGATAGTGAATTCAGAAGGAAATTCTTCATGTAAAGAATGGTGAGAATGTGGAACACACTACCACAGGGAATATTTGAAGTGAATAGTTTGGATGCATTTAAATGGAGGATAAAATAACATATGAATAAAATTAAAGAAGGGTACAATGTAAGGTTTGTATGAGAATAGATGGGACTTGGTTTGAATGTAGTGCAAATGACAGCATGGACAAGTTGGGTGAAGGGTTGCTTTTGTATTGATTTTAAAAAAAACGTATATTCAGCCCCTTGAAGCTGCTCTGCCATTTAATACTCCTATCTGATCTGAGACTCCTATGCACTCTGCTATGAATGTACTTAACATATCCCTTCACAGATATAGGTCCTGGACTGTAATCTTAGATATAAATGGGTGGATGTGTAATCAGCCTACTAAATCATCCATAAAGGACTAGGTAAGGGTGCTCAGGAAACATACCCCTTGCAATGTTTGTTGCTCGCCTGTTTAGTCCCAAGGGCTTCAACCTTATAGATGTGAAACATTAACTCCTGCTTTATTTGTTCATGGGTTGTGGATATTATTGGCGAGACCAGTATTTATTAACCATGTATAATTGCCCTGGAGAAAGTGATAGTGAGGATCTGGGCATCTGTGGGAGGTAGGACAAAATGGCTGAAGGAGCTGCACAAAATGGCTTCTGCATTGCTAAATTGCACTGAACCTGACAGAAACAAGAAACCGCAGACTGATGTAGATCCGATTAAATGCAGAAGTAATGATTCAATCCTAACCAAAAGTCAGCACAAATACAATTCTAAAAATAGATTGCTTACACGAAATCGTGGCAGGCCAAGGCAAAAGTGCACATGGACTTAGAGAATTTGATTGATTGTTACTATGCGATCATGCCCCATAACTGACTATGAACAATGTATATAAACCCTATGCAAACTCTGTAAGTCGTCGGATTCTTTTGGTGGTCTAGGAGTACTCATACTTCTTGGCTGATCAGAGTCTACCACCCAGCTGTATCAAAGAATAAATGATTGCTTGTGTGAATGAATAAGAGTCACTTACAGGTGTGTTTATTAACTGATTGCGGAACCGAGAGACCCCTCCTAGGGATCCAGATCTTCAATAGTAAACTGCCTTTTTGAACCACTCTCGTCCTTGGGACATAAGAACATCCATTATGCTGTTAGGAAGGGAGTTTCATAAATTTCATCTAGCAACAGTGGACAAATAATAGTTTAGCTCCAAGTTCAGATATTTTGTGACTTGGAGGTTAATTTGTAAGTGGTATTGTTACGATCAATCTTCTACTCTTAACCTTCTAGATGGTAAGGACCAAGAGCCTGGAAGATGCTGTCAAAGGAGCCATGGTGGGTTCCTGCGGTATATCTAACAGATGGTCTGTGCTACTGCAAATTAAAGGATGGGGTGCCAATAAAGTGGACTGCTTTGTCCAGGATGGTGTTGAATTTTTTTTTAGTTTTTGGAGCTAAACCCATCAAGGAAAGTGGAGAATAGCCCATCACACTCGTGTTTTGTCCCTGGTAGATGGTGGACAGTCATTGGAAGACAATGTAACAGCTTGCGACTGCTCAAATAAAAATCATTAAGAAGGGATGCCAGAAATACAGGCACAGCAACTGAAATAAACAGGGCATCAAAATTGGCAAAAAGCAAAGTAGGCTAGGAATGCCTGAGCCAAGACTGACACAAGAGACAATTTTACTTGGGGGCAAGACCTTGCAACATCCAAGCCCAGACCGTTGAAACCAGAGAGGCACCAGAACACATCAGGACGTGTGAAAGGCAATTCAACCCTTCCTGAGAAACAAACAACACTAGATGCATGGGGCAGACATGCTTCAGTAAGACACAACACCAAGGTGTATTATCTGGGATAAAGCCAGACTTCGAGGCCCCAAGAGCAGACACATCAAAGGGGTCACTGTTAGGCAAGCCATCAAGAACATTTCATTGTGATAATGCCAATTAATTTGATACCTCTGATTGGTCAAGTCTTGGAAAGTTCCAGAAGGTAACCAGGAGAGCATAAGAACCCAGCCCGGCAGGACTTAGGGTATTCCCCCACTCTCCAGCTGACCTAGAGGCCCATTGGGATACAGCCATGACCAGAGCAGCTGGCTCTCCGATCAGAGAGAAAATCAACTCGTGAAGAAAGGAACAGACCGAACAATTTGGCCAGCAAAAGGTACACGTATCTGGGAAGTATTTTAAGTCAGTAAAGAATCAGAGAGTTAGAAGCGCTAGGTTTAACTCTTAACCTTTGTTGTCTTCAAATAAGGTTGCAGCCTGGTTCACTGGCTGCAGACTCATGCTGTGTAGTCCTTTCCTGATACATGCTAAGGTGCCTGGATAAATTAATATTGTGTACACTGGTTGAGGAGTCTGCAAGGTCTTAGAGACACCCTGTTCCAGCCAACAATAATGCAAGTTATGACATAACTTCATGCCAAACTCCAATGGCAAGAACAGTAGCTCACACCTCACCTCTGGAATTCAACTCTCTTGTCCATGGTTGGACAAAAGTTGCAATGAGGTCAGTTGCTAAGTGATCCCAATAGGACCCAAACTGAGCATCAGTGAGGATGTCATTCCTTTTATGAGTGCCAATTGGTAGCACTATTAACAAACCCTTTATAATTTTGCAACTTGTGGTCATCATTTGTAGGTTGAGAAATCCATAATTGGGCAAGTTGGATGCGTCTCACCCTTTGTGGACAGGGTATACCTGGTCAATTTTCCACATTGGAGGGTAGATGCTAACTTTCTAACTGCACTGGAACAGCTTGGCTGGGGTACAGCAAACTCTGCAGCACAAGCACTATTGCTATAATATTGTCAGGGGCCATGGTCATTGTAATATCAATATCTTCAGATCTTTCTTGATATTACCCGGAGTGAACAGAATTGGTTGAAGAATGACATTTGTGATGCTGGGAACCTCAGGATGAGGCTGAGGTAGATTATCCACTTGGTACCTCAGGCTGAAGATTGTTGCGAGTTCTTCAGCTTTGTCCTTTGCACTAAAGTGCGGGTCTCCAATAGTCAAAGGATGAGAATAGTTGAGGAACCTCCACCTCCAGTTGTTTGTCCAACTGCACACCCCATTCATGACTGGAAACAGCAGGACTGCACAACTTAGATCTAATCCATGAGTTGTGGGATCTCTAAGCCCTCTTTATTGCATGCATTGTGTGCAATTTGGTGTGCATATAGTCCTGTGTAGGTTTACCAGTTTGGCTATTCATTATTTGACCTCAGTTGGTGCAGTTTTTGGTATACCCTCCTCCACTCTTTACTGAACCAGGGCTAATCTCCTAGACTGATGATATACAAGGTATGAGGGTACAGATTGTGGATGAATATAATTCTGCTGTGGCTGATAGTTCATAGTGCTTCAGGGATGCCTAGTTTGAGTTGCTTAATCTGTTTGAAGTCCAACCCATTTAGTTGGGGCAACAGTAGAGCCATAGTAATGTCATTGGAATAGTGTTCCAGACACCTAGACTAATGCTTTGGTGTCATGAGTTCAAATCTCACCTGTTGGAATTTAGAAATAATGGTAAACCTATAATTAAAAGCTAGCTTAAGAGTGACCATGAAACTATTGTCAATTGTCTTTTAAAAAAAACCACATATTTCATAATGACCTTTTGGCAAGGTAATGTCATACTTACCTGGTCTGGCCAACTTGTGACACTCTACCCACAGCATTGTGGTTGACTCAACTTTTCTATTCAATGACATAGCAAGCCACTCATTTGAAGGGCAGTTGAGAGTGGGTAAAGCTGGACCCAACAGCAACCCCCACATCCCATGAAGAACAAAAATAAGTGATATCATGCCACATGACAGAATGGATGATGGTAACAGATTGCAGTAGTATCCTGCTTTCTTTGTCCTACTTTGGGAGTGATTTAAAAACATATGGAGATGTAAGAGGAAGAAAAATGTGGACAGTAGACAATATTTGAAAATATAAATTTGAATCGGTGAAAATGAGTATGTTTAGATTCCCTACAGTGTGGAAACAGGCCCTTCAGCCCAACAAGTCCATGCCGACCCTCCGAGGAGCAACCCAACCAGACCCATTTCCCTCTGACCAATGTACCTAACACTATGGGCAATTTAGCATGGCCAGTTCATCTAACCCGAATCTGTACATTATGGGGGAGGAAGAGGAGTTAACATCAGAACTGAAAGTGGGAACACAGAATAGTAACATGAATTAAAGTCAGTAAGAAAATACATGAGACCAGTAGCTTAATAAGAATGACAATGGAATAGCAAATATAGTGAGAATTCCGAAAACACAAATCTGAAAGAAGAAAACAATGTATCGGAAATGCAAACATGTGCAGAATAAGGAAATAGGTAAATCTCAGATACAAGAAGTTATTTGAATTCAGCACCTACAACTCAAACATGGAGATCAAGTTGGAGTTCAATAGTTGGAAAGAATAGGATTACTGGCTGCACCAATAAGGAACCAGAGGTTCCTTGGAATGACTGAGTGTTTGAACTGAAATTTGAACGAAAACTCAGTAAAATAACTGGCAATTCTAACACAAACCTGTTGTAATGCAAAACTGAAATAAATGAACTGGGAGTGATTAATGATTTACAAAGAAGCATTCTTGGAGTTAGTGACTTAATAAGTAACCATTTACTCTTCATTTACTTAGGGGGCATAATTCATGCATTGTTGAACAAAATATATTTATTTTTTAACAAAATATTACAGTAGAGTGGAAAGATTATGCAGAAAAGAACTGATCAATGAATTAACTTATTTTAAGGAGTGGTGAATGTACAATGGAACTTTGATGCATTTATTCAGAAAAGAATTTAAGGAAAAATACATGGCCAGGTACCAGAGGGTAGCAGTAATACTACAAATCATGCAAATGTAATGATAAGGTATGAGATGGATGGGCTGAGGGATGTGAAAGTAGCAGGTCAGTGCTAGGAATAGTCTAGCCATTTCTTAAGATGCAGGAAGTGCCTGTGCCAGTATCAGTCAGGTATAAACCAGGACTATCATGGCAGGACTATAGAAAGGGAAAATCCTCCATAAAGTAAAATCTGTGTTTTTAGCAGCCTGGCATTAAAGAACCACATTAAAGGAATGTTTAGATCCAGAAGGAAAACAGCATCTATAGACGCAATACTGAGTGTAAAGGGAAAACTGAAATAAGAGCACGAGGCAAGTGTTCAAATCAAATGTAATATTTTCAGAAAAGAAAGGGACATGTCAATGCTAGTGAAGGAGGAAAGGCATGTAGTCAGGAGAACTAATATACACACAGGAGGTTCATACCGCGTCAATATGGTTAGAGATGAAACATTACAACAATGGCTTGTTACATTTGTTAGACAGTAATACAGACTCACTGATTATTGGAAAGAAATGGAAGTGAAAATGTTCAGATAGATCAGAGTGGTGAGCACAAATAAAATAACTATTTAAGGACAATTGAATTAGCCATTCAATGTTTCGGACAGGGAGGGAGTAAACTAGGCCAAGTGCCTACAGGCCTTCTCTTTTTGCCTGCCTAGATACCACATCAATTGCAGGCCATCCTGTAGAATGATGCCCACTCCATTACCCAGGATGGTGGTGATTTAGCAGCACAAAATTTTTTTTGTTATTAATTGCTGGCTTTTCTGCTCTATTTGAGCAAGGTGCTTTCTTTCCTTGTCTAATCCCTGATTATAAGACCTCTATTCCCCACTCCTTCAGACGCTTCCACTTAAATCCAACTATATGATACACGTCACTGCCTCCCATTGTAGTAAGTTTCACATTCTCACCACACTTTGGATAAAGAGGTGTCTCCTGAATTATACATTGAATTTATTGTTAACTATTTTATATTGTCATGTTCTTCCAAGCAAGAGGAAACATGCCCTATGGGTTTACTTGTATCAAAACCTTCCATAGTTTTTAAGAACTTTTTTTTTAGATTAGATTACTTACAGTTGAGGAAACTGGCCCTTCGGCCCAACAAGTCCACACCGACCCGCCGAAGCGCAACCCACCCATACCCCCACATGTACCCCTTTTTACCTAACACTACGGGCAATTTAGCATGGCCAATTCACCTGACCTGCACATCTTTGGACTGTGGGAGGAAACCGGAGCACCACGCAGACACGGGGAGAACTCTAGAGATTACTATCCAGCCTTCATTTTCCAAGATAGCTAAATTCTCAAACTTCTTCCAGTTTGGATACCCTGTGTTTCTGATATTCTCCTTAAAAACTGTTTTGCAGCCTCTTCAGTGCCTCCACATCCTTTATTTTTTTTATAATGTGACAAACAGAACCGTAGACAGTGCTCAGAGTGTGGTCAGAGCAAAGTTCAAATACTTGACATAACTGCTACTAAGTTGCGTGAGGATACAACATTTAACATCCTGGTAAGGAAGCAACACTAAATGAGTCCTCAGAATATTAATTATCTCTGAGAACTGGTGCTGATTTTCCTATCCTCGTCTTGCAAAGATGGTTTCTCTGAGCAGTAGTGCAGGACCAGCTAGAAAGTGGGTCAAATAGGCTTTTGAAGACCATGAGTAGCAGGTTTTGCAGTTGCTCATGGATAAAGCCCTTAAAAATTAGTTCTGCAATCTGATGGTAGATTAGGACTCAAGTTATTCTTGGAGTGGTTTTAGGATCTCTGACTGCTTCTGATGCCAACCCAGATTGGCACCCTCAGGGGTACTGGATGGACAAGTTGGTGTAGGCACTGTCCAAGGCCATCTGTCGAACTGGAAGCAAATAGATGGCAGATGTTGCATCAGTCTTTAGCAGTGTCCCCACAGTTTTTCCAAGTACTATCCTGCGGGACATCAACTTTTGTCGAATAAATTTCCATCAACTCTTCTGTGGACTACATTGCTCAGGGTCTTCAGCTGAAGTGATCCACTCTTCTATTTGGCAAATGGTTTTGGATATCTGCAGTCCCTGCAACTATTTTTCTCACAACAGCAGGGTCCAGTTTAATCAGTCTACTTGGAGTGGTCTGATTTGTCATGAAAATAAGGCAATTATATTTTAAATGTCACCTTAGATTCAAGGTAAAATGGAGTTTTTGGAAAGGAGGATGTGATCTCTCCTGTGATTTGCATAGAAGTCAGTACACATCAAAGAAAACAGTACCCATATGCCTTGCTTTTTATGGAGACAACAAATCACAAATTGAAACCAACTCAAATGTAGGTTCAAGTTTTAATGATGCCGTGATTTTTGATTGACCTGCACTCCCTGAGCTGGAGCAGTCTGTATTGTGTTGAAATAACTTCCAGATTCTTTGTTACTCTGACAAGAGCAGTTTCTGCAGCAAAAGGTATATTCACAAAAGTAATGCATGAAGAAAATTAGCCCTTTGAAGAGGTTGCACAGTTACAAGGAAAAGACAGGGGTCTGTGTTTAAACTGTGCAGCAGTCTTTCGGGTTATGTCCAGGCACCACAGGCCAAATGGCATCTTCCTGTGCTGTATCATACTATGCTACTGGAAATCCAGACTGATTGAGGAAGTTTTAGTTAGGAATGAGTATAGTTCTCTTCACACTGGTTTATGCATGACTGCTTCTACAACATTAATATATAACCTGGCAAACACCAGACTGAGAAACAAGTGCAATTCCATACATGTCAATTCACTATAATTAGTGTTTGTAGTTCTTTTCTTTTATTTGAACATGTCTGAATTAGCCTTTTGGAAGATGCTTCAAATAACATCAGAAACAACAAGGAAGAAACTTTTTTTTGTTTTATAGAACCTACATTGTATACAGACATAAATTCAAATGATTTGATAATTTTATAACAGACAGTGGAAAATTAAGCACTATTGAACTCAATGGGTGGAAATAGTAGCAGAAGCAGTTCCAATAGTCTTGATTTCCATTTTGAATATTGTCCTTCTTTGGACTTGAGCTGGTTCCGTTCCAGAGAAAAGAGGTAATGATTCGCTGGCGCACTGCAACATCAACCAACATGAAAGCAGTGGAATTTGGCACTTTGTAAGTATGTGTGGTTGAAGTGGAGCTGGTTAAATGCCGTATCCATTCTCCAGTCAACCATTTTGTTGATGTAACGAAATGAACTGCCTTGTGTTTTTAAACAACAATTCAAACTGGCCTCACATTAGAACCACTTTGCTTCTTGAACAGAAAATACATTCTTTTTTTTATTTTGTTTTTACATTTCCCACATGATTTTGACAGATTGAATACCATCCTCATCCCAGTAATTATATATGGCAGGAAAGGAGCAATTGACATAGAACCATCACCTTGGTCTTTGTCTTAATGATCAAGTAGCTCCCCTTGCTGAAGTACAATAAGTAATACAACAGAAGCTGCAGTCATGAAGCACAGTTTCCAACCGTGATGCTAAATATACTAAACACCAAGTAAGTCAGGTGAAGGAGTGTTAAGTTGATTTTTTTAAAAAAAATGACATTTTGGATACCCCACTTTCTAAATTCTCCATTCTTACATTACAAAGGCCTCCATATAATTTCTTCTGAGCCATATACCATGTGACACAGTGTCTCAGAGGCCTGGTAAAGCATGCACTTCCCTTTTCAGAATGGCTATTTGGCTTTCTACGGCACAGTCTCTCACGTTTCACTCTTGATGTTTTCATGGCTTATTATTTCCTATTTTCACTTTGCTACCATCCAATTCCTCATCCATTGCTTCAGGCCTTCTTGATGAGAAAATCCCTGAATTCTTCCTTACCACAAATTCCCCATCATTTAGGACATCCTGTGGCAAATATTTGCGCATATGTTCTATAGTCTTTAAGTGTGACTGCTTCTCCTGTTCCATTGTACGGATTAGGAGCTTCATTTTATTTTCTCGGATTAAAATGCTTTCAATGCTGGCTTCCAGGTTCTGTATCTTAAAGCGAGTGGCCTGTAAAATGAAGGAGAAAATACAGTTTAGTGGCTCATTAGCAAGACATACATTAACAGAGGACAGACGTACAGCACTAGGCCATTGAACAGTATGTGTGCATCTGTTGGACTTCAGGTGAAAGTGCACCTTCACCTACTTTTGCTCATCCCTCCATCTTCTTTCCATTTTTTTTGTGTGTAGGTTCTCCACATTGAGCTTCAACTCTCACCTTCACCAAGTTGCTGTTCTTCACATACAACTTCATAGGCTATTTGACCATGGTAGGAAAGGCACCACAACCCAACCTAAGCCATATTTCACCAGATTTCTATATACCTGCACTATTTACCAAGGCTCAAGTGGAGCAGGGTGAAGAGAGGGATTACCCGACTTAGTTTACCTCCCTCCCTCCACCTTATTCCATCAACCCAGAATCGCCTGTGGTCAGCCATGTCAGCACAGCTCAGTGCTCCATATGGGACCTTCCCATACGGCCCGCCAGACAGTGGGTCTTTTATTCCTTCATTTTTAAAGATCCAGAAGTGTTCTGACACATAACTAAACCTTGTCTTCTCATCATCAAATCGCCCATGGTTTTTTTGATCCATTAATCACTACTAATTGATCACTCATGTTCTCCGATTAACTAATAAACACGCAAAGCCTTTTTCTTTATTCACTGAATGTGGCTGTCACTAGCCAGGCCAGTATTTTGATGATGCTGGAGGTCTGGAGTCACATCTAGTCTAGACCATTTAAAGACAGCAGTTTCCTTTCCTAAAGGACATAGTTTTTTATGACAACTGGCAAAGGTTTCATAGACATCAGTAGCCTCTTAATTCCAGGTTTCTATTGAACTTAAGTTCCACCACCCATCATAGCAAGATTCAAACCTGGGACCCCAGGGTCTCTGGATTAATAATCTTGTGACAATACCACTAGGCCTTCGCTCCCCATAAAGGAAGAAAGGAGTTCACCAGGAACTCCTTAACTTCGAGACCTTCTGAAATCCTGAGAACATAAAAAGATTTGCAGGTATGTAAACATTTTCGTTCCCTCTTTCTTTCTTGAAATTCCTGCCAAAATGCCCAACTGACGGAAACTTACTGGGGATTTCCACAGAGCTTGGAAAGATGGGCAGGCTTTGTTTGCACAGAGTTGGACAATACTGGCATAAAATGAGTATGAATTGAAGATTACAGAACTTGACAGTATAATATCTTAAAACAGAAAGAGATCATGCTAGAGAAACTCAGAAAGTCTGGTAGCATCTGTAGGGAGAGGGAAGTAGAGTTAACGTCTTGAGTCCAGAGACCCTTCATTAGAACTGCTATTCAGGATGTCACTTTCAAGTTGACTGCTGTGTCCGTTAATACAAAACCTTGTCCTTCCCTAGAGTTAAGGTATGAAAAAAAACTGTTGAAGGAGGATTGATGTTACAATCATGGGGAAAAAGCAACATCGACACTGGTGAACTACAATCTAGGCAAGGTTGACTACTCCTTTGTCATTTCAGGTCTTTTCCTCACCTTATACTTCAAACAGGTTTTTGTTCGTCCCAGGTCATTCCCAGCATAGAACAGGTTCATATTGTAGGCTTCGGTAAAGTTTGAGAACTTTAATAAAGTTATTATTTAATCATCTGAGGATGACATAGATAGCTGTAGAAACTCAGCAAGTCTTAGAATTCTGAAGAAGGGTCACCCGAGCTGAAACATCGACTTGGCTTTCTCTCCACAGATACTGCCAGACCTGCTGAATTTCTCCAGCAATTTCTATTTCTATTTTATTGTGACCCTTGATTGTCCTCTGACATAGCTTAGCAAAATATTCAGTTACATGTAAGCTATTCATGACCACCTCAGGGATATGACTGTGTCAGTGATGATGAAATAATAGTGATGACACTAACATTTTTAAAATTTAAACAATAATATCATCTCCTTTGCAAATTAATTGTATAACTTCTTTACAATTTTTCATTCTTTCATGGAATACAGTGTTGCTAGCAAAGCCAACATTTGTTACCCAAACTAAGTGGTTTGTTAGATCATTTAAGAATGCAGCCATATTTATCAATGTGGAGTCACATGAAGGCCACACCAAATGGCACATTTTCTTCCCTAAAGGAGAAGCATAAGAGGTATAGTTAGTAAGTTTGCAGATGACACCAAAATTGGAGGTGTATTTGACAGCGAAGAAGCTTACCTCAGATTACAACGGGATCTTGATCAGATGGGTCAATGGGTTGAGGAGTGGCAGATGGAGTTTAATTTAGATAAATGTGAGGTGCTGCATTTTGGGAAAGCAAATCTTAGCAGGACTTATATACTTGATGGTAAGGTCCTAAGGAGTGTTGCTGAACAAAGAGACCTTGGAGTGCAGGTTCTTAGTTCCTTGAAAGTAGAGTCATCAAGTAGATAGGATAGTGAAGAAGGTGTTTGGTATGCTTTCCTTTACTGGTCAGAGTATTGAATACAGGAGTTGGGAGGTCATGTTGCGGCTGTACAGGACATTGGTTAGGCCACTTTTGGAATATTGTGTGTAATTCTGGTCTCCTTCCTAAAGGAAGGATGTAGTGAGACTTGAAAAGGTTCAGAAAAGATTTACAAGGATGTTGCCAGGGTTGGAGGGTTTGAGCTATAGGGAGAGGTTGAATAGGCTGACCTTATAAGAGGTCTATAAAATCATGAGGGGCATGGATAGGATAAACTGACAATGTATTTTCTCTGAGGTGGGAGAGTCCAGAACAAGAGGGCATTGGTTTCGGGTGAGAGGGGAAAGATATAAAAGAGACCTAAGGGGCAACTTTTTCACACAGAGGGTGGTATGTGTATGGCATGAGTTGCCAGAGGAAGTGGTGGAGGCTAGTACAACTGCAATGTTTAAAAGGCATCTAAAGGCATGAATAGGAAGGGTTTGGAGGGATATGGGCCAAGTGTTGGCAAGTGGGACTAGATTGGGTTGGGTTATCCGGTCGGCATAGACGAGTTAAGATCGAAGGGTCTGTTTCCATGCTGTACATCTCTATGACTCTAGGTGTACTTTGTTGGCCAAGCCAACATTTATTGTCTATCTCTGATTGTCCTTGAGGTGGCCATGGTGGGCTGCCTTCTTGAACTGCTTCAGTCCATTTGGTTTAGATAGACCCACATGTTTTCAAGGTGGATGTTCTCGAATTTTGACCCAGTGACAGGACAGAAACGATGATATACCCCCAAGTCAAGGCAGTGAGTGAGTTGGAGGGAAACTTGCAATTGGTGGTGTTCCCATCTGTTTACTTCCCTGTCCTTTTACGTGATAGTGTCCACGTTTTGGGAATTTAATATTGAAAGAACCTTGGTGAATTTCTGCAGTACATATTGTAGGTGGTACACACTGCTGCTACTAAGCATTAGTGGTGGAGGGAGTGAATGCTCAAGCAAGTGATCTCTGGAATCAAGCTCTTTTGTTCATAATTGAACCAAGGCTGTAATGAGGTCAGGAGCAGAGTGGGCCGTGCAGAACCCAAACTGGGGCATCAGTGAGCGGTTATTGCCAAGGAAGAGCTACTTGATAGCACTGTAGATAACACCTTCCATGACTTTACTGATGATCAAGAGTAGACTGATGGGGTGGTAATTGGTCAGCTTGGATTTGTCCTGCTTTTTGTGTACAGCATATACCTGGCCAATTTTCCACATTGCCAGGTAGGTGACAGTGTCCTTGCTGTACTGAAACATCTTAGCTATTGACACAGCAAGTTCTGGAGCAAACTTCTACAGTAGTGTTGCCAGAATTTTGTCAGTGCCCATAGCCTTGCAGTGCCCAATGCCTCCAGCCTTTTCCTGATATCATATGGAATGAACTGAATTGGCTGAAGACTGGCACCTGTGATGGCAGGAACCTCTGGAGGGAGCCAAAATGTATCTCTGACTTGGCACATGTTGCGAATTGTTGTGGATTTTTCAATCTTATCTTTTGTACCGGGCTCCCCCATTATTGAGGATGGCTATACTTGTGGAGCCCAATCCTCGAATGTGTTATTTAATTTTCCACCACCATTTATGACTGGATTGGTTGCCTGCAAAGCTTAGATCTGATCCTTGGCTATAGAATCACTTAACCTTTTCACTTGCTGCTTGATGGTATTGGGGAGATGGGGATATGCTGTGCTATGAGGTTGAAATTTTCTTTGAGTACAAATCCATTGCTACTGATGGTGCTTCACAGATGGCCATCTTGAGTTGCTAAATCATTTTGAAGACTAGTACGGTGAAATTGTCACATTAGGCCTATATAGTGGTCACGTTTATCGATATTGTCATAGACAGGTGCATTTGCAGCAGATAGATTAAATGAGGGTGAGGTCAAGAATGTTTCTCCCTCTTGTTCGTTTCCTCACAACATGCTGCAGACCCAGTCTAGCTGCTCATTGGCTTGACGGTAGGAGACAGAGGGTGGTGGTGGAGAGTTATTTTGCAGACTGGAGGCCTGTGACCAGCGGTGTTCTGCAGGAATTGCTTCTGGGACCGCTTTTGTTTCTCGTTTATAGAAACTATTTGGATGAGAATTTGGGAGGCATGGTTAGTAACTTTTCAGATGAAACCAAAATTGGTGGTACAGTTGAAAGTGAAGAAGATTATCTAGGATTACAAAAGGGTCTTGACCAATTGAGCCAATGGACTGAGGAATGGCAGATGGAATTTAATTTGGATAAATGTGACATTTTGCATTTTGGTAAAACAAACAAGGCAGGACTTATACAGATAATGATAGGGCCCTGGACAGTGTTGTCGAACAGACAGATCAAGTGGTCCAGGTACACAGTTCTTTGAAAATTGCGTCACAGGTAGACAGGGTGGTTAAGGAGGCATTTAGGACACTTGCCTTCATTGTTCAGACCATTAAGTATAATATTTAGGATGTCATGTTGAGGTTGGACAGGGCGTTGGTGAGGCCACTTTTGAAGTATTGTGTACAGTTCTGGTCGCCCTGCTGTAGGAAGGATATTATTAAATTGGAGAGGGCATTCAGAAAAAGATTTACCAGGATATTGGCAGAACTGCACAGTTTGAGCTAATGGGAGAGGCTGAATAAGCTGGGACTTTTTTCACTGGAGTGTAGGAGGTTGAGAGATGACCTCATAGAGGCTTATAGAATCCTGAGGGGAAATATATAAGCTTAAAAGCAGAGGTCTTTTCCCTAAGGTAGGGAAGCTCAAAACTAGGGGACATATTTTTAAGGTGAGAGGAGAAAGATTTAAAAAAAGAATGTGAGGGGCAACCTTTTCACACAGAGGTGGTTCATATGTTGAATGAATTGCCAGAGTAAGTGGTAGGTATAGGTATAGTTATAATATTTAGATGACATTTGGATAGGAAAGGTTGAATAGGAAAGGTTTAGAGGGACAAGGACCAAACGCAGGCAAGTGGGAGTAGTTTAGTTTAGAAAACTTGGTCAGCGTGAACTAGTTGGACTGAAGGATCTGTTTCCATGCTGTTTGACTCAATGGCTTGGTCAGCTTGAACTTTAGAAACACTACCGAGCCACTGTTGGTAGCAGCATCCCCCACCTAGAATACTTTCTGTACTTTTGGCAACCTCAGTGCATTTTCCAAGTGGCGTGAAATATGGAGTAGTACTCGTTCATTAGCCTTGGTTTGGAGGAAATTTAGGGCTGTTACATGCGGTAATCAGCAAATGATTTCCTTGATCACATTTAACTTGAGAAAACTCCCTCCCGACACTACACCACTATACACCAGCTCTGCATGGTATGTTTGGCTGGTGGGACATGACATACCTACGGATTATTATGGTGGCATTTAAAACATTATCAGCAAGTTACAATTGCCTGAGTAATTGCTTTGCCAAGCTGCTGCTTGACCACTCTATCAGCTTGCTGTCCTAATTTTGGCATTAGCCCCCAGATGTTGGTAAGGACAACTTTGCAGTGTCAACAGAGCTGTGTTTACCATGGAAGTTTCCAGTGCCAAAGTTGATGCCAGGTGGTCCGTCCATTTTTGTTCCTTTTCTGAAATCTTTTAGAGGTTTAGTACAACGCAGTGGCTTGCTAGGCCATTTCAGAGGACACTTAAATGTCAACTACTTTGCTTTTGGTCTTATAATTAATCAAGAAGTTTCATGCACTTTATGACTTCCCGCAATTTTCATGTCTGAGCCAGAATAAGTTGGCCAATACTTTAATATGTAGAAAGCAGCATAGTGATGTTAGGCTTATTGAGGGTCAGAGTATGTCCTATAGCTCAATCGGCTGTACAGAAAATAACTGACAGATGAATGGGAACCTAAACATAGAAAAAAATTGAATCGTAGAATCACTACAGGAAGCAGGCCATTTGTCCTATCAAGTCCACACTGACCCTCCCACCCAGACAGATACCCCTACCTTATCCTGGTAACTTTGCCAGTGCACCATGCCAGCACATCCTGAATGCTACAGAGCAATTTAGAACTGCCGATTCACCTAACCTGCACATCTTTCAAGTGTGGGAGGAAACCCACGGAAACACAGTGCTAACCACTGATCCACCGTGTCACCCTAATGATGGACACAATTGTCTTTGACATCCAAAAGCACCTGACATTGCAGGATTAAAATTAATTTACTTGATTAAAAAATACTGAAGTCAGACGTATGTGTTATCTGTCCCAAAGAAAAGATCCTGTGGGTATCTCATTTCCGGAGACAATATCATTTGCGTTAACAGTTTTACAGTTGATGTCATTGTTACCTGAAGCTTCTCCAGTAGCTCCATGTTTTGTCTCTTAAGCTGACAATTTGCTCTCTCCAGTTTCTCCAGACGGTCTCCATCATCATTGGGCAATGAATTCTCCACCATCTCATCTTGCAACACATGGTACTCTACCTCATAGGCATGGAGCTGCTTGGAAATGTCCATCTCAAACACCTACAACACACCAGAAATTATTCACTGAAAACAGCAAATGAAGGAGACCTGAAATTACTGCTAGGAGGAGCTGATGCTGTCATACAGATTTAAACTTAAAAGAGGATTGTGACCTTGTCCCTAGAACATTGAAACTGTTGAACTGAAAATTATCTTTGTACACTGATGAATAACTTAAGATTTGTCTCATCTGTTGACAACAATGATGCAATGCTGGCCAGAAATTGCAGGAAACAGTAATGGCAAGTTCACCATATGCCATCATAACCAGTGTGGGAAACAATCTAGCAACAGTATTGAGAACAACATAAGCCTTGAGTCACCAATCAGCACAAGCAGCTGAAGGATTTGTGGTTTTGCTGTTGGACTATTGAAAGCAGCAGCTCGCCATCTATCAGTCTGAGTCTCAAGACATTGGTGAATCGCCATTGTAAATATGGATGGATCTCGACATCGAGAGCTAGTATTTCATGTTGTAAGAACTCCGCTAATGGTAAGATTTATGGTCCTCACTCTTGAGGACCATAAAGAGAATAAGTGAAAGAACTGAAGTCGCACAGAGAGAGGGAGTCCATTCAGCCTATCCTGCCCAGTTGTTAAGAGATTACACAAACAGGGATGAAGAGAGCCATGCAGGAATTTGAAAAATACAATAATAATTATAAAACGGAAGCATTGCTGGACAAGGAGCCAATGTAGTTACATATACTGAAACCAGATTGGAGTTGGAAGATGCATCTCAAATAGCTTTTCTTAAACACTTTGGAGATTATATCTAGGCAGATAATGCATTAAAGGAGATTGGGTGGGACGATTTTATGAGGATACATACACGGTTTTGGTTCATATGACATTTCTGGGATATTGGGATTCTGGCACCCTGGCAGTTTTTACTTTCTCCTCTTTAGTTATATGATGTGAACAAAAAACATCTTTCTTTGTTGTGGGAGCTTAGGGTAAATGAAAGGAAAGATCCTTTTCACACAATCCATGATGCTAGTTTGTATTGAACAATTTAATTAGTGGAGCAGAGTTTCATGTGTTTGCTCATATCCTGTACTGCTAACAATAGGGCTGATTGACAGTCAGGGTCTCCCTTGGGCCATGAGGATCACGTCTAACCTGCTGAAGCACTAGCCAACTACAAAATCATAATAACAGGATCCTGAACAATACTTTTGTTCTCAAATGCTAGTTGTTAGGCTGGACAAATGTAGAAAGAAAAAGAAAACTCTTGAAGTGGAGCACAGCTGTGCTATATAAACACTGTGTAGAAAGTTGTACTTGACATACATTAAACAAGCAGTAAAACATACTGAGTAAAATATAAACCACTGTTGAGGGCTACTGTGCTAACAGCATCACTTAGATGTGATCAACAAAGTCATAAACCTTACTCTCTTCCTGTAACTTGAGGTCAAACACTTTTAAGACTGGTCTGTAAATTACAAGTAACATTAGCTTTACAGCTCCTTTGGACTAATACATAACTATTAATGGCCTTAAATTATCCCTCCGGATGATTTATAGAAAAGCATAAAGCACGCCAGGCTGCACTTATGGTCACACTATCTTTATTATATCAAGGACAGGCAGTGTGATGATAAAATATTAAATCCCCATGGACATTAGAAAAGCTATTCAGTTTAAAACTTCTACCCACATGCAGACAGTTCAGTGATTGCAGTTTGCTGTTTTAAAAAGGTCAAATACACTGTCTATTAATTCTATCATAAACATAGGTATTCCATTTGTTCTGATACAAAAGACAGTTTAAATCTGAAAGCTGTTAATTAGTAAATAACTTTTAAGTGCTAAAACTACACAGATAGTGGAACAAAAGATGATAAAAATAATTTTTTCTTTATTCTTAGTGAAATATGAAAGTATGACCTTGCCTAAAACAGGTTAGTATAGATAATCAATATTATATTGATGCAGATATTTGCACTATTAGTGAATTAACTATGAATATCCTCTCTGTGTCTGACCCTTGACAAAACTTAGATAGTTTCGAAAAATACAAATCCAGGCAATTTGAAAAGTTCACAATACTAAATAATGACATTAGTACCTGAACAATAGTTTTCTCCATCTGTGTGTGACTCAGATTTGGAATCGTTGACTTTATGAAATCTACGATGGTCTCAAAACTGTCACATTTCAGAATTAATGCCTCGTGACTGCTCATCAGGCTAAGGGCCACTTTAAATATCACCTCAGTCCCTTGGAGAAACATAATATCTGTTTTTTTGGAAAAGGAAAAAGAATACAGACCCACAAGTCTTTATGTTAGTCAGAACATCTCCATTTTCAAGTCCAAATTATTACCTATTTGGTACCATGTGTAGAATTTAAAATGAATCAATATTATGTTTATGCGACTTAGCAATACTTGAGTACTCAGACAGGCCAGTTCTCCCAACGAGGTCCCAGACAGACATTTAATAAAGCAGCTTACCTGTGAGAATAAATCTGTGCTATACAGACATGATGGTTTTCCAACAGTGTTACTCATCAAACATGTCAAGCACTACAATTCATGGTAAGCTGTGGACCTGTATTCATAATTACTGTTTTAATCAGCTCTCTAGAACAACTGTCAAATGGAGGTTCCCAAATCCATTGATATCTCAAAGTTTATCATAAATATTTTCACAGTTTGCAGGCAGCGCAAATATTCCAGCACTCATTGTACAGAGTGAAGCCTACAACCAACCTACATTTGTTAGCCACTCTCAGTGGGAGGAGGTACTGCTTTTGTTACCATAGTTACCACTATCCCATACTCAACCACCCTCCTCAAGCCTTCTTCAAGAAATGGCTGCATATGCTGAATGCAAAGCAGACTAAAAATTGAAATCATATGTAAATTTTGCTTTACAACATTCTACCTATTCCTGGTGTGTAGAATCAAATTAAATCAGATATGGAAATTAAAATATCGGGCGACTGATTATGTGGAGTTTACACATTCTCCCCCTGTCTGCATGGGTTTCCTTTGAGTGCTCCCATTTCCTCCCACAGTCCAAAGATGTGCAGATTAGGCAGATTGACGAGGGTAAATTGTCCAAAGTGTCCAGGGATGTGCAGGCTAGGTGGGTTAGCCATGGGAAATGCAGGGTGATAGGTGAAAGGGTGGGTTTGAGTTGGATGCTTTTTGGAGGGTCAGAGTGGACTTGATGGGCCAAATGGCCTGCTTCCCCTGTAGGCGTCCTTTGAAAACAGACTTTTCTTAAAATAAAGCTGCTCCCTCCAGTTTTCCTGCTTAGCAGGAGATAAGAGTCAAGAATGGGAGTAATGTTCATTTTTCGTTCTCACAATGAGACGAAGTGCTCTAAGGTCAAGTAGAGATCATTGCAGGGCAATAGCCTTTAAAATCTGCAAAAACCATTTGACTAACTCATAAACCTGGAAGGACTAATGCAACATCAGATTTGTTTCTTCCTCACATGTACCATTAATGAGCCTACATGTAGGTGTGACTCAGCAATAGTGGTCTTCCCTCTGAGTCAGTCTGGTGTCAGTTCACATCCTTCTCCAAAGACATAACTACAGGATGACACTTCAACGTATTACTGAATGACAGCTGTACCATTGAAAGTTCAATTTTCCAGATAAAAAGCTAAACCAAGGTTCTGTCTGCTCATTTCAGTGGTGTAAAAGTTGTCACTATTTTACAGGACAGCAAATTGGTTTTCCCTGGTTCCTTGGTCTATACGTCCCACTCAGCTGTCATCACTGCAACAGATCATCAGATTACTACTAGATCACAGATTGTGGGATCCCAAAAGTATCACTGACTGCAGATCTGGGATGTGTACCAAGGCAGACTTGACTAGAGAGCTTAAGGTGAAGTAATCCTTCGGGGGCAGCAAGCATAATTTGATAAAGTTCACTCTACAGGTTGAGAGGGAGAAGCTGAGATCAGGCATAATGGTATTGCTGTTGAATAAAGGTAATTACAAAGGGATGAGGGAGGACCTGGCCAGAGTTAACTGGAAGGGAAGCCTAGCAGGGAAGATGGTGGACCAGCAGTGGCAGGAATTTCTGGGGTAATTCAGGATATACATCAGAAATTCATCCCAATGAAGAAGAAATATACTAAGGGGAGAACAAGGTAACCATGGCTGACAACAGAAATCAGGGACAGCATAAAAGCAACAGAAAAGGCATTACAATGTGATGAAGATTAGTGGGAAGTCTTTAAAAAGCAGCAAAGATAACTAAAAGAAAACTGAAATGGAAGAAGATGAAATATGAGGTTGTTATTAAGTAATATAAAAGAAGATGGCAAGAATTATTTTTAGATATATAAAAGGTAAGAGAAAGGCAAGGCTGGACTTTGGACTGCTGGAAAAAGAGGCAGGAGTGGAAGTAATGGGGAACAAATAAATGGCAGAGGAACTGGAAAAGTACTTTGTGTGAGATTTCACAGTGGAAGATACGAGCAGCATACCAGAAGTACAAGAGAGGCAGGGGACAGAGGTGAGTGTGGTGGCCATCAATAAGGAGAAGGTGCTGGGGAAGCTGAAAAGTCTAAAGGCAGATAAATCATCCAGACCAGATTTATTACACCCCAGAGCTCTGAAGAAGGTCGCTGTGGAGATTAGAGGCATTGGCTTTCAGGAATCACTGGAGTCAGGGAGGGTCCCAGATGACTGTAAAGTGGCTAATGTAACCCCCCTGTTTAAGGTCTGCATTGCCATTATATAGAATTAAAAGGTTTAAAGAGATTTTAATATAACAGAATTAAAACTGCACTGATTTATTGCGAGATCACAAGATTTCAATCATTACCACTTATCTATTGGGGAATAATTAGATCTCTTAAGGAAAATCGAACCACAGCATTGAGATGTGTCAGATTTAAAATAGCCTCCATGTGAAAAGAATAGTTATATTAAAAGGAAATGGGAAGATAAATAATATAGCCATCAAAATTTAATGTCAGAGAAGACTAAACAGAATGTGGGATTGGACATCTTGGAGAAGACTGTTCTTAGGATTGAGAATTGTTTCAAAATTAAATACTAAATCTCAACCTAAATAAGTAAATACACTTTAGATTCAGTAGATGCTACTGCAAGATTATAAATTTCCTAAATATAAAAGAAGGCACTGGTACTTTTGATGAAGTTTTATCAGCTTTTATTACTTCAATCTGACACCAAATACATTGCCAAATGAGCAAGATTTAACAGAAGGTTCACCATCCAAAGGAATTGGTAGATTATTTAACTAATGATTTCTACAGATGAGTAAAGACCCGTTACTTTGGAACTTTAAAAGCAGGATATAAATAGCCAAATTTGTTGTCTAAATTATTGACAAGTCCTTGTTAGAGTTATTGCATCCAAAGAATATTTGACTTTGGAGAAAACTATTCAAGTTATGTTAGAATGTTACAAGCAGAAGCCAGGAGGACTCACAGGTATATTCCGAGATATGTAGACAACCTTGCCACAGTAGACCAATTAAACCTATCTAGTTTTAAGATATAGACATTTTACTGATAAATGTAACAAACCAATACAAAGAATACAGCAGTCAGTAGATATAAAGAGTCAGTGTTAGTGCTGTGGAACAAGAAAGCCATATTAGTATAATCGGTGCCCAGATATGACACAGTAGTGTATAACTATAGGTCATTTCCAGAAGATGGACAGAGGTAAAATACAATTTCAGAGCAGCAAAAGTGACAGGAGTTACTCAAGCAAACAGATGAACAGAGTATAATAATTATCATTGGAAAGATACCTGAGGCATTCCTAAGGGAAATTAGTGATGCAACTGCTTCAAACCTGACAGGGCTGGTGTATGTAAAGGACATCAGTTAGTTTTAAGTTTGGTACAGGTACGAATATCACAGTTCTGTCAGAGCAAATGCTATGTCTGAAGAAACATAAATTGCAGCTTATGAAGATAGCACTACATGCTCCACGGTGGAAGAATTCTCAAGAGCAAAGGAATGTTACCAGTAGTACCACAACACAAAGAACCTAAGAGAGTTGAAAACGTGCATGTAATTCACAATCTGAGTCTGTATGCATGTTTTGACCTCAACATCCTTAAGACTGCAGAAGGAGTTCAACTAACTCCAACAGAACAAAAGGTTTAGAAACAAACTACTAATGACCAGTTCATGCAATGTGTAGAAGGTTTCCTTGGACTTTCTAGAATTATGGCGGAACCCAAGAAGAAAGAATTTATTGAAATTACCTACATTGGCATAAGAACTGAAAGGATTCTGAAAAGATTTACTAGGATGTTGCCAGGGTTGGAGGGTTTGACCTATACGAAGAGGCTAAATAGGCTGGGGCTGTTTTCTCTGGAGTGTCAGAGGCTGAGGGGTGACCTTATAGAGATTTATAAAATCATGAGGGGCATGGATGGGGTGGATCATCAAGGTCTTTTTCCCCAGGGTAAGGGGAATCCAAAACTCAAGGGCATTGGTTACGGGAAAAATTTAAAAGAGACCTAACGGGCAACTTTTTCACACAGAAAATATAGAATAAGCTGCCAGAGGAAGTGGTGGAGACTGGAACAATTACAACACTTAAAAGGCATCTGGGTGGGTATATGAATAGGAAGAGTTTCAAGGGATATGTGCCATGTGCTGGCAAATGGGACTAGATTAGTTTAGGATATCTGGTCAGCGTGGATGAGTTGGACCTGTTTCTGAGGTGTACATCTCAATGACTCCATGACTCTCAGAGAATTGTTCCAGGTAACAGGAAGGAATTCGCTGCTTTTATAATTGTGGAAATATTTGCTATTATAATCAGCACCGAAAACAGATCAGAAGACATAAAGAACCAAAGTTTTCCAAATGAAGCAAATACTCAGAACAAAAATGAACGGTACAACTGACTTGAGAGTTCACTGATGAATCTCTAACTGAAGTAATTTAAAAAAGCACAATTGTTTTCTACACAAAATAAATCAGCAAATTTGACTTTGACGTAAGATGATAAGTCAACATAAGCTGAAGAACAGCTTTTCAATCCTTTGTCTTTCGAAGAAGAATTATCAGTACCAGTGACAACAGTATTACTAAAATAAGCAAACACCTACTAGCACCATGACAAAGGATTTGAAAATGTCTAGTTCACCAGGACATCCAGAGAATGCAACTGAAAACATCCAACCCACTGAATGAGTTGAAGTAGAGAGCTTCAATACTTCAACACAGACCTATCAGCAGATTAAATATAAAGATTTCTAGAATAAAATGGGGATGAGATACATGCAACCTTATGGAAGCCAGACCAAATTCCATAACTTCCAAGACATGGTCAAAAGGAAGAAATTGCTAGTCTGAAAATCCAGGCTTCTGCGAAAATGAAAATACCTACCAAAGTAGAGTAACTGTCTTCTATGATATGCATTCACAAGACAAAGAGTTCTCCTAATGAAGTTATGAGACAACTACCTGAGTTAGCAGGAAAATGCTCACTTGTAAAGGGAATTTCTGGAGATTAATGTTCCTCTAGATAAGATCCTGAATGAAGGGACCAATGGGTTTTGCGAGGAATAGTTTAAAAGAGACAAGAATCATCAAACAGATTTTGATGCAAAGACCCATTAATCTTCTCCAATCAAACAGAGTTAATCCCAGAAGAATTGTGAAACCTCAGGTGCCCGAATGTGTGAAGTCAGAGACTTGTGAAGAGACAGAGTGATATTGAATGCCTAAATTTATAAATATGGGTAAGTATAACAAAAGGGAAAAATACCTAGTGGGAGATAAGGTAATAGTCCTGAAAGTGTTAATGTCAAAAGTACTTTAAGCTCCACCTAATTTGATGATGTCATACAATCCGTAGGTGAAGAAGAGCCAGTCTTGCACAAGGTCCTGATAGAGACTTGATCATTTTCGTAACTATGCCAAACTTGCCTATGTAACGTATATATATTGCTATCACACTGTAATCTATACTTTGTTGTTCAGACAAGTGCTTCATCTCATTAAAACTCAATGGTGGTTTATCCTTTATCATTGCTAATTAGATAAACCTCAGAATTAGTGGAGTAAGATGGAAAAGGGCCTCTGTGAAGCAGCGGCAATGTCTCTAACTCTGGGTCAGAAGACCCAGGATCAAGTCCCACCTGCTCTAACCTTTTTCACACTGGTTAGATTAAAAATATCTAGAAAGAAGGATTGGTGGCAGTTTTCCATACTAACAAGCAGCAGTAATGATCCTACAGCGTGTGAGATAATAATCAGTTCAGCTATGATTTTATTAAATGGCAGTGCAGGCTCAGGAGGGCATATAGTCTACTCCTAATCCTAATCTGTATGCTTGTATGGTGGTTATGTATTTGAATGAGGGCATTTATAATAATTTTCACTCAGGTGGTTGAGTGGAGTCTACACCCAGAGATGGTACATGGCCTTTGCAAAAACTGAAGTTGATTGGCTAACCCTATCCAAGTCTGATGGTTCTCAAGGAAAGCATTACCTAAGCTCTTGTTGTATGCTAGCGATAGAATTCAGAACATGAAGCTCATACTTACCAAAGACTCTGGCGACAAATCCCAGTGGGAACTGGGAGGCGAAAAAGGTGAGGAACCACGGGGCTGCGTAGAGGCTGGGGCTGACCTCATTGTCTTCAAGGTGGTTGTACAAATCCCGGTGATAGTCATGTAGAAGTCTTGACAGCTGGTACATCTGAATCTGCCCAAAGGACAAAGTGCAATCAGTATTTCTGCAGCAGACAGCAGACACATTTTGCTGTTATTCTGTGCTGAGCAGACATACAGGCTCACAAACCTAAACGCACAATCCAACCACAAAGCACCATTTAATATATAAATATTTTCTCAGTCACAATAAAAAAATTCTTTGAAGGGAGATGATCGTGAAATCTGAGGGTGTTCTGCTAAATCCCTTGAGGTTCCTGAACTGTCTTTTAATCATTAGATGTCTTTGGTAATGCACTACAGCTTTAATCATAATTATTAAAACTCCACAGTTTCACTGAAAAATACACAATGGGTTAATTTTTGCACAGTTCAGGTGCAATAAATAATAAAAACATAAGATATAATTCTACAATAGAATAGTACTTCACTGCCTATATATCCAAGCAAAAATATTTATCCACATACTGTACATACATCTCCTGCTCAAAAGGTGTGACTAATCCCATAATCAGGAAGTACAGGAGGGTACTTAAGGGAGATTCAGCAGAATGGCTCCATGGATAAGAGATTTAACCTGCAAGGTCACGTTGGAGAAGCTGAGGTCTTCTTCTTGCAGTAAAGAGTTTTGAGGTGAGAATTGGATATGGATGTAGATTATGACATGTTTAGATAAAGTAGACATTGGCTGTAGAATGTCCTGAGATTGTGAAAAGTTATAAATTGCAAATCTCTTTCTTTTGATGAAATGAACTGTGTCAGACTTTGCTGATTTCACTAAATCAGGAAGAGGGATTAAAAGAAAGAATGAATTCAGATAAGAATTGTGAAAGACTGCAGTGATAGATAAGCCAGTAGGATGAGTGTTCCAGTGACAGATGTAGTTTCGCACAGAGCAATGTGAAGCACATGTTTGAAGTAAAGCGGTATGCCCTAAATGGTAATGCTGAAATTGGAGTAGCAGAGACCTACAATATATAGAAAGAGATTATTCAGAAAATCACAGAATTATGAAGGTGCAGAAAAAAATCATTTAGCCCATCTTAGCAAAGATGATAGAACTCACCAATAATATACACAGACAAAGACAGGAGATGAATATGGATAATAACTTTGGTCAAAACAGTAACCCCTGTGTCAAGTTTTGGGTTCCATTACAGAAAACTTATTAAAGCATGGTAGAAGTGCAGTGCAGGTGCGTTATTATGCTAAAAATGTTCACTGCTTTACAAAGGAAGATGTGGGACATTTGTTTTTAGTGAAAATGATGAACCTAACCGATATGGGTGCTTGAGTTAACTTAATATGAGTACTAAACATGAATATCAACTAGCCTAAGACCCAAGTATAAACATCTAACAAATTACTTTGGGCTCTCCAGATCATTTAAATAGCAGCTTGTTTTGTACCACATCCAAACACACAAAAACTTTTGAAAATTAGGCAGGCATCAAACCAAGATGCACTACAAGTTGGTTCTTCATAATTAACTTGGACCATTCACACCTCCCTTTCCCTAGATGAATACAACTGAGGAGCATGCTAAACCCCAATGATAAATCTGAAAAACCGAGCGAACAGGACTCCTGGAGGCTGATCTGGAAAGCTGAGCTGTGTAGTATGAGACAGACATCAGGCTGACTGTAAAATCTACTTCTGCTGTAGCTCATCTCAGCTTTCGCCAGTCATCAGTTCAGGAAGAGATGAACTAAAGCTGGCAGCAATAATCAGAGGTGGAAAGTTCAAGCTACAGCAGTGAAATTATTGACATGTGTGCAAATTATCAAACAAATGAGTCCCAATGCTTAAAATGCTGTGGGTCACGTTGGTCTTATAGAATTCCACACAGAATCTGAAGCAGGACTATCTGTCTCCTTTACTCCTATTCACTAGTGTTTCACAAAACGTGCCTGATAAATAACCCCCTGTCGTTACTGAATAGAAATAGTTTTTTAACAATTCTAGCCCCATGTATCACCCCATTGCATCACACATCAGAAAACAGAAGATAATCTGTTGTCCATTTTAACCCCTGTCCAGAGGGAGCAGAAGACATGAGAAATCTAATCTTAACCACCAGACCTAATTTTTGATCAGGAGATCAGTTAGAAGCAGTTGCTCAACAAGTAGGATCAGACCAATCAAAAGGTGCTGCTGTGGTTCAGAACAGTTGTTCTCCAGTTTAATGGTTAGCAAATACAGGAACAGGTCAGAAACTGGAAATTCTGCAGCAGGCAACTCAGCTCCTGACTCCTCAAAGCCTGTCTGCCACCTTCAAGTCAAAAGTTGGCAGATGCTGATGGAATATTCCCCAGTTGCTTGGTTGAGTGTGGCTCCAATAACATTTGAGAAGCTTGACACGATGCAGGCAACTTGCTTCATGAGACCTCATCTGCCACCCGAAATATACCACCATTATTCCACAGCCGCAAGTGTGTACCACCTACAACATGCACAGTCGTAACTCACCAAGGTACCATCAATAGCATCTTCCAATCAGCAATTTCTATTAGCTAGGGCAAGATGAACAGATGCAAGAGAACAACATCATCTACAAGTTCCCTCTCAAGCCACATACCAGCAGTCCACAAGGAAGGACAGGTCAGCAGATACTCATCAACACCGTTAAATGCAAATTCCCCGCCAAACCAAACACCATCCTGACTTTGAACTATATGGCCATTCCTTTAGTATCACTGGGTCATTATCCTAAAATTCTCTCCCTAATAGCATTAAGTATCTACCCTCATCAAATAGATTGCAACTGTTTAAGAAAGTGGCTCATTTCCACCTTTTCAAGTGTAATTAGGGATGCTGAGCACTCACATCCCAGAAATTAACAAAATAGTTGTTGGGGGTAAGAGAGAGGTGGAGTTTGGGAAGGCCAGGATAGTCTCTAAACAAGAGCAGGTAAACAATTTTTGATTCTAATCTAACTGGTTTTATTATATTTTATGTAAGTATTTAATAAATTGATAAAGGATACCAGTCAATCTTCTATGTTACCCTTTACACTATAAACTGATATATTCAATCTTTGTGTAAATATTTGTAGCTCAGGTACCAGTTGTAGTTATTGTTGGTATGTTCATCAAGCTGGCAAGTTGGTTTACAGACATTTTGTCCCCTTTCTAGATAACATCCTCAAGGCTGTGGAACCTCCCGTGAAGCGCTGCTGTCCTGCGTTGGTTGGAATTTATTTGGTTTTATTCCTGCAGCTTCCGGTTGCCAGTTCCGATGTCGAAATGCCACGATCCAACACACTAACCACGCTACCTTATATAAAAGTCAATGCAGACAGTCAATTCTTACATCATTTTATAAATTTCTACTTTGGAAATAGAACCAGTCTGACTCAAGTTTGGGATACAGACAGACTCTAACCTCACACCTTCAATGCATTGTCTGAGCTGAGCTATCACCTTTTTTATAAAACCTTACGTTATCTTGAGAATGTGACCTAAAAGAAGTTCTGGGATTTAAAAATAAATGAACTGAAATCTGCAACCCATTCTAAAAGATGGAAGACTTAACAGCAATCTAGGTTTGTTCAATATATCATTTTAATTGCATGACTGTGATCTTTTGCTATAAATTCTGTGTCTTATGATTCTGCCCTACTAGTTACCTGATGAAGGAGCAGCGCTCTGAAAGCTAGTACTTCCAAATAAACCTGGTGGACTACAACCTGGTGTTGTGTGATTTTTAACTTAATATAAAAAAAATCACAATACTGACAGGCAGACTCCTCCAACCACTTGGATTTATGACAGCACATAAACTGATAGCCACACTCAGACAAGATCTCACCAAAACAAAAGACTCAATACCCATCATGTGTGCAACAAACATGGTGTACAAGATTCCATGCAGGGATTGCACAAAACACTATATAGAACAAACTGGCAGACAACTAGAAATCCATATTCACGAACATCAACTAGCCACTAAACGCCAAGACCAGCTGTCCCTAGTAGCTAAAAATGACAAGGATCACAAATTTGACTGGGACATCACAACAATAACAGGACAAGCCCAACAGAGGACAGCCAGAGAATTTCTAGAAGCACAGCACTCATCCACGGACTCCATCAATAAACACATTGACCTATACCCAATGTACTGACCACTGCAATAAACAACTGGAACTGGCAACCAGAAGCAGCGGGAATGAAACCAAATAAATTCTAACTGACACAGGACAGCTTCTTTGGAGGCTCCACAGCACTGAGGATGCCACCTAGAAAGGGAAAGAAACATCTACAAACTAACCTCCCAGCTAAGCAAACACACCCACAACAACTGCAAGCTTTTATTTTCCCAGCTAACATTTGAAGTCACAGCTTCTCAAATATCTTTTGGAAGCCTAATTACACCAAATAAACTGGTTCCTCTTTTATCCAACAGGACGTGTTATTTCTTCAAAGAAGTCCAATAAATTGGTTAAACATGATTTTTCTTTCACAAACCATGATGACCCTGCCTGATTATTTTGATTTTTTTCAAGTATCTGCTATAGCATCTTTAGTAATAGCTTCTAACATCTTCTCTCTAACGGATGTTAACAGGCCTGTCATTCTGTCTTTCTATCTTCCTCTTTTTTTGAATAAAGGAGTTATATTCCGCATCTTCCAATCCTAATGGAACTTCTCCCAAATCTGGCAAATTAAAACCAAAGCATTATTAGCTTCTTCTTTTAAGATTGTAGAATGAAGCCCATGTTGGATTGAGCAAGAATCCCCTTCATTTAAAATACTGGACAAAACCCTGGACTTTTCTGACGTGCAAAATACTGGACAAAAGCCTGAGCTCAGGCTGCAACAAATGCATACAGAGCCAGAATGATTTCATTCTGGGACTATTGTTCAGCCTGGAATTCCAATTTACACCTCCAATCTAAGAGAACAATCAACCAAACCTGACTCTGAAATTAACTTTTACACATCAGGCTACCAAACACAGACAGTATGGGGGCCTGCACCAAACATTCACCTTCAATCAATATCCATACACACATACTCTTAACTATCAAGAAGCCATGACCTCAAAGTGAACACCAGAAACACAATGGCAACACAGATTGTGGGGGAGGTAATAGAGCACACAGTCTGTATAACTGCTAGCCCTGATCTGAACTGAGCGGAGAGCCTTTTCAACACCAAGCTTGTGCACAATTCGTTTCCCCACAGGCTTCCAGCTCCAACAAGCACCTTCAGAACCAAGAACTACAGAGACCGAACAGAGAAATGCTGAATCAGGAAGCCAAAGCAAAGGCATTATCGCAACAAAGGACATCCGAGAGGGAGGAAGCTAATCAAGTGCTGTGCGGTCAAGAGCTTCCAGACACGGAACTGTTCTGAACGAACGGAATTGACAGCAAGAATCTCAACAACTGGGCGCACTTTACTGTGCTTTCCTCAGTGGTGACCTGAAACTCTCAAGACCCCAAAGTTTCCAACCTAGCTAGCACAGAGGGGAACGTGGATACTGACAGTGCAGGAAAGCCAAGGGTAGGAAGCATGATTAGCTTTCTGCGATTAAAACTGCTTCTTAGCTTCTAATAGTGTTTGACCTGTGTTTAATTTAACATGTATTTCATTACTGCCCTCTGTATAATTGATAGTGATAATTTTACTGTTTTGTGTTTTTTTAAATCTGTATTTCTTGTATCATACTTACCTTTTGTATTTAAATAAACGCAGAGGTTCTTTTACCCTGAAACATCTCTCTACTGCCGTCTTCATTTCACATTCCCTAAACATGTCCAGTGTGAGCCCAGGGATCTGGGGCTGATTTGAACGACCTAGAATCAGCAAATTATTGAGTGCAAACCAGAACCCTCCACCTATCAAGACCTGGGGACTTGTCAGCTCACAGCTCCAATTATTGCTCTGTACCACTTCCCTTGGTGGTTGTAATTTTCTTGAGGTGCTCCCTCCTTTCCGTTTCCTATTTACAGTTATTTCTGTTACAAAGTAAACTGCCTGAATGGCATCCCACTGCCACCTTCGACATTCACTCTCTCTGCAACCAACCTATAGTGGTAACAGTGTGTATCATCTACAAGATGCTCTGCAGAAATTCAGCAAAGCTCCTTCAACATCAATATGACCTCTATCAGCTGGAAAATCAAGATGAGCGGATGCATGGGAAGGGTACCAACTGCAGGTTCCTACCCAACCCTCACACTCCTTACTCGGAACTATATCAGTGTTTCTTGAAAGTTCTGGAACTTCCTTCCCATCAACAATGAGTGTATCTACACCCCGTGGACTACACTAGTTCAACCACGTGGCTCTTCACTATCCTCTATGGACAACTAGGGATGAGACAAACTACGGCATGCTCACTGAATCCTTATCCTCTGAATGAATGAAAATAAATTACCAGAGGGGGAATTACTGTTCGTGATCTTTATGATATGTTCCTGCACCAGCTGGGGTCACCGTCTCCACCTCATTCCTTGCCTGAGGCGTAGTGACCCTCAGGTGAAACTCACTACCAATTGTCTCTCTCTCTCTCTTTTTACTAGAGAGAAGCTCCCTGGTCTTCTGGCAAATGTAGATAAAACACTCCTCTTTAAGGGAAGGCAACTTAACAAGCAAGGGAATGACATACAAACAATGTGCAATTTCCCAGCATTCTACAGTGAAATGAAAACCCATTGTGGTAGGTTTAGTTGTATGGTGTAACACTGCAATACATGGTTCAGTTGGAGTATCTGAGATTCAGAAAGTCATCAATAAACTTCAGCTTTCTAAATCAACATAAAAACCTCTGTATGTATGCACTACTTGAACCCTTGTGTCAAAATAACATTAGTCTGCCTGCTGTTTGTGAACCAAGCAGCGGGTCTGAGTTTGCATGTGGCTTGCCTGTTTCTGATATATGTCCCAGATTTATGCAGACCCATGTAACACATGCAGAGGTGCCACTGAACAGTGGCATGTCAGAAGATCAAGATGGTGCTGATGAACTACTCAAACTTCACCCTCGCAACCCATGGCTACCAGCTGACCCCAGAAAAACAACAATCTCCCACATCACATTCTCATCTGCTCCTTATCGCTCCTGTAAACATTCTCAGAGGGAAGAGGCAACCGACATCTGCTGCCCCTCTTTGTGCATCGTCTTCTGCTGCAGAAAGTGAAAAGCAATTGATTTTCACTGGGTTACCAAGTTCACAACATGGGTCACTCTGAATAATGGATGCCTTCCTTTTATTATCTTGCTCATCTATAGTTTTCGTAGCCACAGCGAGCACTATCAGTTTGCTGCTGACAGTCTCATTATGTGCTGCTGTTGATAGCTGTGTGTGTTTGTCTCAATGTCACTGAGTCATGCGACATGCACAAGGTTGTGATCTTATTAGCAGTTCCATATTTCATTTCACACTGCCTCTCCTTTTGGCTGAATTTCATAAGAGAGAGGAAATGAAACAGAGGAATGCTGAAAGGAAACCACACAGTTTTGGACTCTTTAAATATAATTGAATTAATGCAGCCATGGCCTCTTTGATTTTGCCTTCTTACTTCCATCGAGCTTTACTCATTGCTGTGCGGTGCCTGTCCTGAAAAAGCTGTAGACAGACAGGCTCCAGTAGCTGCTTTCAGCTTCAACAGTTGCTCAGTATTGAGGATGACCTTCTTCCACTCTGGTTCTGAGATGACCGTTAAGTCCAACTGTGACCCAGACTATTCCACAGATAGGTCATGTGGGGCTTGAGGGATTGTGTAGATGCCTTGTCTGGATGTTTGCCTGCTCTGACATGACTTTGTCTCCATGCATTTCCAAAGGAGCCTCCCATTTCATGTACTCCTGCAAGATCCTTCTTTATTTTGGTCACGCACATGCCAGAGACTCCTAAGAGCCTGTGTGGGTGGTTGATCTCTTCAGGGATGCTTTAAGGACATCTCTGACTCCTGCGTCAACTAGGTTCTGAGCAGAGCACACTGCTTTAGGAGTCTGGTATCAGCTACATGTATACAGTCCTTTGAGAGGACTGGTTTTGAATGATTATTGTCTTAATACCGAGTATACCGACTTGGGAGGGGACACAGCTGCTTGACCATTTGTCTTGACATTGGATTTGGAAGCTCTCACAAAGGCACTACTGCTCATACTTCTCCAGTACTGTGACAGCCCTGTTCTAGTCACCAAGCAAGTAGGAGTATGAGGATCAGTGTTGTTCAATAGAACCATAAATTAAGTCTCAGGTTTGCGATTGTGGGCCTTAAATGCTCCTTTCCTTATTTGGCCAAATACTGAGCTGACAGTTTGGAGGCAAGGATGTATTCTTTCTGTTCAACGTACATCAGATTTTCTAATGAGAAACAAACAGCAATTCATGTCTCATTTGAAAATGGCAACTATTTTTCTGAACTGAGAAGCAGACATGCCACATTTTTTGCCCTTTCTTTTCCCAGTTGCTCTTAAGTTAAAAGGTGCAGATGGGTGATTAGATCCCAAGACGTATATGGACCATTCTGTGACCGTCATTGGGACACACGGTACAGCACCAGTTGACATGCCTCTTTTTCAGGCAGTTCCTTCTCTTTCTTCTGACATAGGATGTGAAGATATTTGGAGCCAGGAAAGCCTAGCCTGTTCTGTCTGTCTGGAGCAACCCAATGCCCCTTACACTGTTACATCTAACTGTTTCAGAAATCATTCCAGGCATTTTGCCTAAACCAGAAATGCTGGTGAGTCTGCACGAAGGGATGGAGTAACTCCTGGAAACACTGTGAGGAAATGTAGCTGTGAATCTGCATTCACACCCCATTTACACCTACCTGCCATCACATTCACGCTCCTTCCACCAGAAGGCTCAAAATGAGTATTTGTTCTACCCACTCTCCAAGGAATTTTAGTCAGAGGCTTTCTGATTGCTTTAATTTACATTCATATTTGTTTTTCTTTTGCATCTTTTCTGTAATTACCTTCCAGGCTTGGTTACAAAAAAATGGTTAAGGACATTCTACCATAAAGCAATATTCTCTATGATATAACTGTTATGAGTTTTCCCTGCAATCAAACTGCCCTGTGAGATTAGATTCCCTACAGTGTGGAAACAGGCCCTTCGGCTCAACCAGTCCACACCGAGCCTTCGAAGAGTAACCCACCCAGACCCATTTCCCTCTGAATGATGCATCTAAAACTATGGGCAATTTAGCGTGGCCAATTCACCTGACTTGCATATTTGGACACCGGAGCACACCCACGCAGACATGGGGAGAATGTACAAACTCCACACAGACAGTCACCTGAGGCTGGAACCGAACCGGTGACCCTGGTGCTGTCGGGCAGCAGTGCTAACCAGTGAGCCACTGTGCCGCCCTAAAACAGCACCAGAGACAACTGCTGGCAATAGCAACGAGAATGTAGTGCAACTGTTTTTCAGTGAAGCTTCTTTGAATTATCATTTTAAAAAATACAAATTGTACATATAAATTAGCAATTCTAATCATTGATTTTCCAGCCCACTGCTGTCTAGACTTCATTCCCATGGTGTTCCCACACTTTCCTTCAACCATAAACATGATACAAGCATTTGGTGAGGGTGCGGTCAACATTCACTAGAATGACACTGAGCATGAGGCACTTCAAGCATGTGGAAAAATTGGAGAAGACCTGACTTTAACTTCGAGGAGACAACGTTAAGAAGAGATTTTAAAGCGGTGTTCAAAGTCATGAATAATATTATAAACATAAAGTACTGTTTGGAATGCACTAGAAAACTCTCACATCATTACGATATTTAGCCACATCCACACAGAAGTAAATGTGTGATGAAATCAAGGAAGAAAGACACCATTCCACAAATAGGATATTAAAAAAATAGATGAACATAAAATTGCCATAATCTTACCAGATCATCAGGCTGCTCTCTCATTAGATAGAAATAACTGATGGTGGTTTAACCTGAGGGTCACTATATCTCAGACGAGGAGAGAGGTTGAGGAGGAGATTGGGCTTAAAATGGCTTAGAATATCTCAGAATGACTTAGTCTACCTCTCCACATGTAGACGAGAGACCGGTTGGCAGTTTCTCTGGTGAAGAGATTGAGAGGCAATTTTACTGGGATTTTCAAAATCATGCAGAGAAACAAGAATGGATTAAGGTCAAGGGGTATAGATTTGAGGTGATTAGCAAAAAAAAATAGGTGACACGAGGAAATTATTTTTCACACAGCAAGTGGTTCACACTTGGAACACACTGCCTGAGAGTGTGGTGAGGCAAGTTAAATTGAGGTATTCAAAAGAAAGTATCAGAGATAACTGAAAAGAAAGAATGGGGAGAAGGCAGGAGATTGTAACTTGTCTCATTCATAAAGCTAGCACAGATGGTGCGCCTAATGGCCTCATTTTGTGCTGTAAGAATCACGTGATTCTGTGAGAGAGATTTCAAGTGCCTTCTGAAAGCTGAAAGAATTAATGGTTTTCTTTTGATAAAACCTTAGGCTATTTTATTAGTTTCTCTAAAAATTATTTAGAAGTACATAGTCATGACTTCCCTTTAAGTTAGCTAATGAAAGATGCATTTTGGCCAATGCTCCGTACAACATTTCACACACTCCACAACAATATTTGTTAGAAATTAAACTACTTTAACTGTTGAAGCCACCTTTGGAAAAATATAAATATTGATTCTCAAACTGTAGACGCAAAAGTTATGGAGACAGGTCACAGTGTTAAATGATTCATCTGACAGAACGTGACAATTTTGTATCCTGTGCAACAGCAATGTTTCCTCTAAGCTGTGCAGCTGTACAATAAACCAACAGTGCCTGCTTTGGACCTTTAAAGTCACCATGAATGCACTGCCACGCAGCAAGAACTGAAGGGGATCACGCACTGCCAATAACCAGAGAGAATGTTGCAGGGAGTGGACTTTCTGTACGTAAACTCCAGGCCTAATCCATGGTATTTTTGCATGTGACCTGAGTGAGTGCAATGGTTATCGGTCAAATGCAGTTTTCAACACATTATTGACTACATTGTAATTCGAAAGGAGTCTGCTTATTAGAAGTTGAACAACAAGCACAATACCTGCAAAGACATCATGTCAGGCCTATACTGCTTCCGGAAACCTAGATCATACATCAGGAACTTGAGCATTTCGAAGGCCTGCTCCTCACTCGTGTGCAGAAGGAGGACCCCAGCGACAAAGCTAATGCCCTGGCAGTAGCCCACTTCCTTGTCCAGCAATGAGTAGGCCTTAAGGAGATTAAACAGTGAGAGCTGCCCAGCTCCTAACTGAGCTGAGAAATATGCATGGGTAGGAAATGTTCGTCCTGTCAAAAAAAACGAGAAGAAAGCAGTTTTATTTTTGCTTTGCTGCCTGAGTTTATTCAACATCTTATTTTTCTGGCATTGGAAAAGCAATGAATTGTGTATAATTCTCTCCCAGTAAGTTAATGAGATTCTCCAACCAGTTGAGTGACATATCAATTACCAGTAGAAGTTGGCCTTTTTAGCTTTGCCATCCAAGACAGAGATTAATCCATTCAGGCCCAGACCTTCTGAAAAGAAGGGGGGTGTTGCTGCAACATACCCGGACAGAAATGCTACAAATCCACTTGGATGCCTTGATGCACAGACTGCCCAGGAACTTAAAACTTCCAATGGGCCACCACCCTGAATATAGAAACCTCTCAGAAAAGCCTACGATTCTGAGTTAGTCAGAGACATCAATAGGTAATAATTTATTAATCTGATTAGTTACCCAGAAAAGGTTGGTTGGATTAAAACCTGCTCAAACTCCTGGGTAACTATGAAACTGATACCCCCCACACGACTTCATCACTGAGACCCATACTCTTTCCTGCCCCATCTGGCCACACACCCTCACCAGTTCTGATCCTCTCCAAAAACAACCTCACCAATCCAACATCTCCAGGGCCTGGCCTGACCTGACAATGCAAATCCCCAATTCAGCAAACCCCAACATGCCCATGACCCAAAACCTGAGATTGGTATCCCTACAATGACCCCCTAACACACCTATCCTCCATTACCCATCAAACTTCCACCCTAATGCCTTACTCACTTATTCCCAACTTGCCAACCTGCCCTCCCCAACACCACCCTGCCCCTCCTCCACACCTTGTCCCGCCCCCATACCACCTGCCACCCTGTCCCACCCTCTCACTACCTGCCCCTCCCACACCACCTGAATCAGCAGAATCCCTATACATAGGAACCTCAATTATCCGAACGAGATGGGCGGGCACTATTTTGTTCAGGTAATTGATTATTCGTTTAATTGATTCAATGTTTCTCCTCTGGGGCTCAGAGTTTTCTGAAGTTTCATGTTTCCTTGCTCTGCCTGCCTTGCTCCCTCTCTCTATCTCAGGTTAGTTTCTGAGCAGACACACACTTGTGTATAAGGGACTTGCAGCATTGCTGAAACCGCGCCCCCCCCCATCAGTTCAGTGGGATTGACACAGCGAGCACTTGCTACGTCTACCTCTGTTCAGGAGACTAGGCAGCAGCATACTGCCCGCAAGCCTCTGCACCCCATCCGCCACTCAATCCCGTCCAACACTGCCCCTGTCAGCCCGCCTACTGTCCACTCACCCAGTCTTCCGCACCCCCATGAGCTCCCCTCACCCATCGTGCCCTCTGTCCGACCCGGTTGCTTTTAAATCTAATACCGAGCCACAGATGTCAATGTTATGCTTGATGACACATAGCGTGGTCAAACAGACAATTTTCAAAGGAGTTTTGCAAAGGTGAAAAGTGAGGCTGAGGTGGAGAACTTTAGGAAAGGAACTCAAGAGTTTAGAACACAGCCAAATGAAAGTAATGATGAAGCAATTAAAATTAAAGACACTCAAGAGGCTAGAACTTTGAGAACACAGATATCTTAGAAATTGCAGGCCTGCGAATTCCAAAGATGGGCTGGCTAGGAGGATTGGCCATGCTAAATTGCCCTTAGTATCCAGGCGTGTGTAGGTTAGGTGTGTTAGCCATGGAAATGCAGGGTTACAGGGAAAGAGTAGTGGGATGGATCTGGACGGGATGCTCTTCAGAGGGTTGGTGTGGACTTGTTGGGCCGAATGGTCTGTTTCCACACTGCAGGATTCTATGGTGGTGGTTACACAGATAGTGAGGGGTGAATCCATAGAAGTATTTGAAAACAAGATTGAAAATTGTTGCCAGACTGAGAACCACTGAAGATCACTCTCCATCTACATTTAATGGACTTTGATTATTCATTTTTGATGGATTCTGGATTGGACACAGTGGCTTCACCTTTGTCAACTGTGCAACTGAGTGGTCCCCACTAAAAATACATTCTGCCAGTAGTCTGTACCTGTGCTCATCAGAGTGAATGAGCTCTCTGTTCTACTTCTCATTATGAAGTATATTTGTGCCAGCATGCTCTTTCAGGGCAGGGATCTACAGGGGATGTTGGTTCTTGGACCTACAATATTTGGTCTGGTGTGATGGAGAAAAGCACTTGATAATCTAATGGGAACAGGCTCTTGTCATAGAGTCTAACAGCATACAAACAGGCCCTTCAGCCCACCACATCTATTCCAATCAACAACTACCAAACTGTACTAATCCCTTTTACCTGCACTTGGTCCTAACCTCTTGTGCCTTGGCATTTTAAGTGCTCATCCAGAAGCTTCTTAAATGTGAGTGTACCTTCCTCCACCACACTGTTGAGGCAGCACATTCCATATTTCTACCACCCCCCAGGTGAAAATTCTTTTCTCAAATCTCCTCCAAACCACTCAGTCCTCACCTGAAACCTATGCCCCCTGGTCTTAGACACATCTGCCATGGGGGACAAAACTCTCATGATCTCTCCTGGCTTTGCCTCTCATAATTTTGTATGTCTCAATCAGATTACCCCTCCCACTCAGCCTCTGCTTAAGCAAGAAAACCAAACCCTGCCCATCCAGTCTCTCCTCATAACTGAGACTTCACTGTGGGCAACATCTTGGTAAATCTCTCTGCACCCTCTCCATTGCAATCACGCCCTTCCAAAGACTGTCAAACTGAACTGCACACAATATTCTATTTATGGTCTAATCAACATTTTATAAAGTTGTAACAAGACTTCTTGCAGATATACTATGCCCTGGGTAATGAAGACAACATCCATATGCCTTCTTCCCCACCCTGTCCACCTGTGCTGACACCTTCAGGGATCTAAGGACTTGTATACCAAGGTCCCTTTGTTCCTCAGTACTCCCTAGGGACCTGCCATTCATTGTCTGAAACAAGATGTATTTTCTTGTTTGAGAGCAACAACGTACAAGTTCCATTAATATAAGATACTGTTACAAAGACAATGAGAACGACACAGATAACAAGTCTTATTCCTTTGAGATCCTAAACTATTTCTTCACCAAATCCACATGATATTATAGTGAGTGCGATGCATAAGGCACTCTTCAGCATTAACCCTGTCAGACCTTGACATCCTTACACAATAAAATATTCAGAACAGAATAGAGGTCTCTAAAATAGGAAGGTGTTAGACCATGGAGTGATTTGAAGTCCAAGGTGAGTATTTTAATATGACAATTGATAGGGAACAGTTTGGGTGTATCCAGCAGTAAGAAGAGGCAGAAGAGATGAAGAGAACACAAAGGATTGACTAGGAAAATTAGATGAGACAACAAAGAGCAAAAAGGTGAAAACAGAACACATGAGCTTAAACTGATTTTTTTTTTAAAAAACTAACTAAAGCACAGCAATCAGGAGAAAAAGAAATTGGAAAAAGAAATGGGATGCAAAAAATAGTATGAAATAATTATACTGGCAAAGAAAGATACATGCGTTGATGCAAAGGCAAGCAAGGTGAAAACAAGAGAGAAAGGAGAAAATTAAATGACACAATTGATACTGCAGTTAGTTGTCCATGTGTTACATTCAGATAAAATGTGCAACACCACCATCTACTGGCCACAAAATCCTAATTCTGGATGAGTGGTGCTGGAAGAGGACAGCAGTTCAAGCAGCATCCGAGAAGCAGTAAAATCGACGTTTCGGACGTTTCGGGCAAAAGCCCTTCATCAGGAATAAAGACAGTGAGCCTGAAGGGTGGAGAGATAAGCTAGAGGAGGGTGAGGGTGGGGAGAAAGTAGCATAGAGTACAATAGGTGAGTGGGGGAGGGGAGGGGGAGTTGAAATGTTGGGCCACGGGGCGGTGTGGTTGATTGGTGCGGGTGTCCCGGAGATGTTCCCTAAAGCGCTCTGCTAGGAGGCGCCCAGTCTCCCCAATGTAGAGGAGACCGCATCGGGAGCAACGGATTTAATAAATGATATTAGTGGATGTGCAGGTAAAACTTTGACGGATGTAGCCCCCGCCCCCGACCTATCACGTTCATCCCCTTCCCCACTGACCTATTGTACTCTATGCTACTTTCTCCCCACCCCCACCCTCCTCTAGTTTATCTCTCCACGCTTCAGGCTCACTGCCTTTATTCCTGATGAAGGGCTTTTGCCCGAAACCTCAATTTTACTGCTTCTCGGATGCTGCCTGAACTGCTGTACTCTTCCAGCACCACTCTAATCTAGACTCTGGTTTCCAGCATCTGCAGTCATTGTTTTTATCACAAAATCCTAATGCAGAGAGAAAAAAAATTGCTTTGCCCCAAATTACTCTTCTTTCGCTACTCGCCCTAGTTTGCTTAAAGAGCTGGGTAAACAAATCATTACATTTATTCTTTACATCACTACATTTTTATTCTCCTTTCAAACTCTTCTTAAAATTGACCTCTTTTACTAAGCTCTTGATCATCACTTCTATAATTTCCCTATGTGTCTAATGTTAAATTGCCGTGAGGTATTTAATTACTTTAAAGGCACTGCATAAATGTAACATATTCTTATTCCATTCTAAGTGGCACACAGTAAAACTAAAAATCAACCACATCAGTATGGCATGGACTGTTACCAAGGTCAACCAGGATGGCGTGTTGCTGAGTAGTCAGCTGTTTCAAAAGTTCTTTGTATGAAATGTCTGCCGGTTGCTGTTTCTCCGGTAACCGGTGTCTCAAGCGGTACTGCTCGGCTAAGAATTGCCAGATCTCTCCTCTCCGAGCCTTTGGTACACCTGTCACACAAAAGTAGATCATTGCATAAACTATTCTTCCAACTCCACGCAGCCATTTTATTCAATGGCTAACAACCAACAATAAACAATTTAAGAATTGCTGGTGAAACTCAGCAGGTCTGGCATTATCAGGAGGAGAGAAAGCAGAGTTAATACTTCAAGTCCAGTGACCCTACTTCAAAACTGATGACATCTGGGTGAAAGTGGTTTTTGTTCACAGTGGTATAAGAGAAGGAGTGGCGTGAGGGGCTAGGGAGTAAGCTGATAGGTGGAGATGGAGTCCAGAGAGTGAGCTACAAAGGAATGGTTAATAGTAAGGCAGGGAAGAAGACGAGTTGGATAGGTGATAAGAGGGACTATGAATGGGTGAAAATGGGTCAACTGTGCTGAAAGCAGCCCATGTCATGAATCTGGGGTTTTGGGGTTGAACATTACACATGGAAGGAGGTTTTCAGACTCTAAAATTATTGAACTTGATATTAAGTCCTGAAGGCAGCACGGTCCCCAAGCAAACATTGAGGTGCTGCTCTTCCAGCTTGTACTAAACCCAACTGGAACAATGCAGCAATCCCGAGATTGAAATATTGCCATGGAAAAATGGTGGAGTGTTGAAATGGCAGGCAAAAGGAAGTTCGGGGTCATTTATATGGACAGAACGTAAGTGTTCGGCAAAGTGGTCATCCACCCTGCATTTGCCTCCCAGTGTAAAGGAGACCACATTGTGAGCAGCGAATACCACAGACTAGTCTGAGTGAAGTGCAGGTAAATCACTGCTTCACCTGGAAGGTGTGTCTGGAGCCTTGCACACTGAGAAAGGAGGGGGTTAACAGGCTAGTGTTGCACCTTCTGCAATGGCACAGGGAGGTGCAGTGGGGAGATATTGGGAATTGGAGGAAGAGTGCACCAGGATGTCCCGGGTGGACATTTCTGATGCATCACCTGCAGTAGGTAGCATCATCAGAACAGGTTCAACAGAGACAGAGAAACTGTGGGAGAATTGGATAGAGTTTTTACAGGAAGCAGGGTGTGAGGATGTACAGTCAAGGTAACTGTGGGGCTCAGTGGATTTGTAGTAAATATTGGTGGCCAGCTTATCCCCAAAAGTGCAAATAGACATGTTGGGGAAGGTAAGGGATGAGTCAGAGATGGATCAGGTGAAGGTGAGAGCAGGGAGGAAATTGAAAACGAATTTGATGATTTTTTTCCAATTCTGGATGAGAGAGAAGCAGCTCCAATGATGTCATCAATATACCGGAGAAAGAGTTGTGGTGGGGACTGGAGTTGGGCTGGAACAAGGAACATTCCACGTACCTCACAGAGAGACAGGCATAACTGGGGCCCATGCGAGTACGCAGGGTCACACTTTTGACCTGGAGGGTGGTGGTGGATGTGGTAGGGGGTGGTGGCGATGTTGGGGGTCGGGGGGGTGGGGTTGGGGAGGATGCGCAGAGATCCCCAATGAGATGAGGTTAGTGACAGTCCATGGACATAAAAGCTTGATGTGCCATGGTGGGGTCATGGTCCAAGGGAGCTAGGTGGAGGTGTCTGAGAGCTGGAGCTCAGCCATCACAATGCAGAGGTCAGTGCAGCAGACAACAACAGCACCAGCCTGATGGCAGGCTAGAATACAAAGTCAGGATTTGATCGGACAGCACAGAGTGCAGTCAGTTCAGTGGGAGATTAATTCTAATGGGTGAGGGCAGCAGAGAAATTAAAGTGACCAATGTCACATAGAGGTAGATGGTTCTCAATGCGTTGAATGTCTCCAGCAATTTCTGTTTTTGTTTCCAATTTCCAGCATCGCAGTTATGAGTTTTGCATTAATAAACAATATCTCTTTTCCATTCTGAAAGAGTTTATTAAAAGAGATAATTTTGCATTTTTGTAGTGCCTTTCACGACTACTGCACATGCCAAAGTACTTTCCAGCCAATGGAGCTGAGAATGTAAGAAATACAGTTGCCAATTTGCACACGTGTGTTTCCACAAACAAAAATTTGATCATGCCTTGCCTATCTTTTGTTTATTTTAACAATAAATATTAATAAAACACCAGGAATAATTCCTTTACTCTTTTCTTGAAATAGTATCATGGGATCTTTGATAGTCACCTGAGAGGGCTGATGGCTTTTGGTTGAATATTGCATCTGAAAAATGGCTCATCTGACAGAACTGTACTCCTTCTATGCAGAGCAGCAGCAAAGCTTTTTAGATTTAAGTCCTGGAGGGGGACTGGAACGTATGAGCTTCTAACTCAGAGACATGAGTGCCATCATCTGAGTTGCGGCTAACACAGAAGATGATGTGTCAACACAAAGAGAGATGAAGTAGGGTGAAAGATAAATACTAACATGAAACAGTTTGGCTAAATATTTTTATGTTCTAGCAACCATGTTTTTGAGGCAATAGTACATTCTAAGCAATTAATTTTGGCATTTTGGATTGCATTTAAAATAGGAAAAATCCCAGGTCTTCAAATTTCAATTTAAATGGCTATAAACGGTATGGTCAATGTCAATTTATGTTTGCTCTTTTTTTAATTAATAATTTTCTACGAATTTCCCCCTTACAATCCAAAATCACCTCAGGGATGTCTCCAAAATAGGATGAGTCTGGTGCCGTGGGAAACAAAGTTAATAATCAAGCACTGACCTTGACTAAGAGCAGCATGGACTTTCTCCATGTCAACTTTCACCTTTGCCCTTCCTGGAGTGGTTAGCATTTTATCCCAAACCGTAGAAACCTCTTTTTGGCAAAGCACGAACTCTTCATAATCCAGTTTCACTTTCCTGGTCTGAAGCTCATCTCTGCTCGCTGTAAATATAGATTTGAAAAATTCACCCAGTTAATAACTCTATGACCACATATCAGAACAACATTCAGAAAGAGCTAGGAAGGGAGAGGCAATTTCATCTCGATTCCTTTGAGATGATTATTTTTGCATCTTTAAGAACAGAACGTGTGATCTACTAGGACTGCATAAAGCAAGAGTTGGAACATTAACATCCGAAGACAGATTGAGATATAAGAATTCAGCCAGTGGCATGTCAGACCTCAGGCTACATGGCAAAAAGTCACCACTTGTAGTATGAATAATAATAATTCACACTTATTAACATTAAACTTTTTTAATTATGTCAATTTCGTCCCATAAAATAGTGCACATTTCACTAGACACTAATATGAACATTCAATAAAGAGTGTTGACAAAATCCCAGTATTATTTCTTCCACAATGAAGGATATGTCTCTAACTTCCTGGCAATTATCAATTTGGGGTGTGCCTGCATATTTAACGTTCTGACTAAGCTAGCCTCAACAAGTAACAATGATGCACACAAGTAAAGTGATACCAATGTGACATGAATTACTTGCAAATAAAATTTAAATTTGAAAACATCCGTGCCTCTCAATAAATGCTCTCAAAAGGTCTTAAGTTTATGGCAATCGAGTTGGACAAGAATATTAGTGCATTGATAGAGAGTCTCCCAGTTTGATCAGGAAGCACTTTCTAGTGCAGTCTTGGCTGAGGCTTTGACAGCTGAAAGCAGCAAAGCTTTCACTGTCATGTGATAACATGTTTCCTGCACATACCACAGTCACTTTGAATTGACTTGTGGGCAATGAATCAATGCAAGAGAGCGGAGGTGGCACACACTTCCAGTTCTGTTGTCAGGAACAGCTCACCAGTGACAAAATATTGTTCTTTGTCTGGGAACATGTGTCTCAAATAGAACGCTGATTTTGCACCTACCCTGTCAAATATTCCATAGAAATTTTAACTGAGGTTATATCAGGTGGGTATAAAACCAACAGTGAATCCACTCCAATCAGGATCCTAAGTGATAGATGAATTAAAATTGCTTCCCATTGGGTGGTCTTTAAAATTAATGGATGGAACCATTGAACGGACATAGCAGTGAATCTGCACAGTTACTGCCTTTGCTGCTGAGTACATGTATCTCTGGGCATCGGAGTGCGCCGAGGAAAAATGAACAAACAGTGAAATTCACAGCTGACCTTAGAGGAACCTATGTGGGAGAGCTCACTGCACAAGAACAGATACATGCATAGTTTTTAGCTGTAATCCTGCTGTAAGTCTACAGTAGTGAGCACAGTGGGTTCTTTCTTGATTATATGTTTTATTGAGATCTGTCTCTTGATTAATTTTTTTAAAATATGAACGATAACTATTAAGTTAGCCTGGTGCAGTATTTATTTTTAAGTAATAAGACGGTGCTATTTTCTAGGTCTGGAGATTGTGAAGGAGCAAAGATAGCTTTGAGTGGAGTGATGTGCTCCTCTTGTCGGATGTGGGAGTTTAGTGAGAGTTTCCATGTCACTGAGGATTATGTCCGTAGGAAGTGTCACATGGATCGGTTCAAACAGTGGTTAGAGGCAATAAACAATTTAGAAGAGCTGGGGGGGATGATGGATGGCAGTTATAGGAAGGGAGAAAAGCTGCAGCTACAGTCAGGTGGATGGGTTAACTCCAGGAAAGGTAGGCAGGTATGCAGGAGTCTTCTGTGGCTCTCCCCATCTCAAACAAGTATGCTGTTTTGGAAAATGTAGGGGTGATGGTCTCCCAGGGCAGTATTACACTTACAGCCAAGTTTCTGGTATCGAGACAGGCTCTAATGTAATCAGGGGTATATCGGGTTCCAAGCGATCGATCATGTTAGGGGACTTTCTAGTTAGAGGCACAAAAAGACGTTTCTGTGGCCAACAGCGAAAAATCAGATTAGTGTGTTGCCTCCCTGGTGCCAGGATCAAGGATGTCTCAGAGGGTGCAGAAAGTTCTCAAATGGGAAAGGGACCAGCAAGAGGTCATTGAACACATTGGAACTAACGACCATAGCAAGGGAAAAGGATGAGATTCTGAAGGGAGAAAATAGAAAGTTAGGCAAGAATTTAAAAAGGAGGTACTTGAGGTATTCCCGCTGCTACGAACTAGTGAGGATAGGAAAAGCGGGGCAGAAGAATGCATGGCTGAGGAGCTGGTGTATGGGAGAAGGGTTCACATTTTTGGATTATCAGAACATGGACTGGGATATCATAGCAACTACAAAGACGTGGCTCAGGGATGGATAAAACTGGCAGCTTAATGTTCCAGGATACAAATGCCACAGGAAGGATAGAAAGGAGGGGGGTGGGGCAAGAGAGGAGGGGGAGTGGCATTTTTGATAAGGGATAACATTACTGCTCTACTTAGGGAGGATATTCCTAGAAATACATACAGGGATGTTTTTTGGGTGGAACTGAGAAACAAGAAAGGGATGATCACCTTATTGGGATTGTATTATAGAGCCCCTAATAGTCAGCGGGAAATTGAGAAATAAATTTGTAAGGGGATCTCAGTTAGCTGTAAGAATAATAGGGTGGTTATGGTAGGGGATTTTAACTTTCCAAACATTGACTGGGACTGCCATAGTGTTAAGGGTTTAGATGGAGAGGAATTTAATATGTACGAGAAAATTTTCTGATTCAGTATGTGGACGTATCTACGAAAGAAGGTGCAAAACTTGTCCTACTCTTGGGAAATAAGGCTGAGGCGACTGAGGTGTCAGTGGGGAGGACTTTGGGGCCAGCGACCATAATTCTAGCAGTTTTAAAATAGTGATGGAAAAGGATAGGCCAGATCTAAAAGTTGAAGCTCTAAATTGGAGGAAGGCCAATTTTGATGGTGTTAGAGAAGAACTTTCAAAAATTGATTGGGGGCAGATGTTTGCAAGCAAAGGGATGGCTGGAAAATGAGATAATGAGGGTCCAAAGATAGTTTATTCTTGTTAGGGTGAAAGGAAAGGCCGGTAGGTGTAGGGAAAGCTGGATGCCTGGAGAAATTGAGATTTTGATTAAGAAAAAGAAGGAAGCATATGTCAGGTATAGACAGGAGAAATCACGAGTAAATCCTTAGAAGAGTATAAAGTCAGTAGGAGTATACTTAAGAGGGAAATCAGGAGGGCAAAAAGGGGACATGAGACAGCTGTGGCAAATGGGGTTAAGGAGAATCAAAAGAGATTTTATAAATGCAGAGGAACTTCGATTATCCGGCATTTGATTAACTGAATTTCGATTATCAGAACAAGATTGCAAAGTCCTGATGCTTGGCTATGTTATCCGGCATTCGATTATCCGGCATTCAATTAACTGAACGAAAAACTCCCTGCCTGTGTCCTTTGGGTAATCGAGGGTCCTCTGTACATTAAGGACAAAGGAGTAACTCGGGAGAGAATAGGGCCTCTCAAAGATCATCAAGGCAACCTTTGTGTGGAGCCACTGGAGATTGGGGAGATACCAAATAAGTATTTTGCATCAGTGTTTATGTGGAGAAGGACAGAGAAGAAATAGAATGTGGGGAAATAGATGGTGACATCTTGAAAAATGTCCATTTTACAGAACAGGAGGTGTTGGATGTCTTGAAACGCACACAAGTGGATAAATCCCCAGTTGAAACTTTATTGCTGGAACAGCACAGCAGGTCAGGCAGCATCCAGGGAACAGGAGATTCGACGTTTCGGGCACAGGCCCTTCTTCAGGCCCTTCGGGCACAGGCCTGAAGAAGGGCCTGTGCCCGAAACGTCGAATCTCCTGTTCCCTGGATGCTGCCTGACCTGCTGTGCTGTTCCAGCAATAAAGTTTCAACTTTGATCTCCAGCATCTGCAGACCTCACTTTCTCCTCGAAGATAAATCCCCAGGACCTGATCAGGTGTAACTGGAACTTTGTGGGAAGCTAGGGAAGTGATTGCTGGGCCTCTTGCTGAGATATTTGTATCATCAATAGTCACAGGTGAAGTGCCAGAAGACTGGAGGTTGGCTAACGTGATGCCACTGTTTAAGAAGGGTGGTAAGAACAAGCCAGGGAACTATAGACTGGTGAGCCTGACATCGGTGGTGGGCAATTTGTTGGAGGGAATCCTGAGGGACAGGATGTACATGTATTTGGAAAGGCAAGGACTGATTGGGGATAGTCAACATGGCTTTGTGCATGGGAAATCATATCTTACAAACTTGATTGAGTTTTTTGAAGAAGTAACAAGAGAGGATTGATGAGGGCAGAGGGGTGGATTTGATCTATATGGACTTCAGTAAGGCGTTTGACAAGGTTCCTCGTGGGAGACTGGTTAGCAAGGTTCGATCTCATGGAATACAGAGAGAACTAGCCATTTGGATACAGAACTGGCTAGAAGACAGAGATTGGTGGTGGAGGGATGCTTTTCAGACTGGAGGCCTGTAACCAGTGGAGTGCCACAAGGATCAGTGCTGGGTCCACAATCTTTCATCATTTATATCAATGCTATGGATGTGAACATAGTAGGTATGGTTGGTAAGTTTGCAGATGACACCAAAATTGGAGGTGTAGTGGACAGCGAAGAAGATTACCTCAGACTAAAACAGGATCTTGATCAGATGGGCCAATGGATTGAGGAGCTTAATTTAGATAAATGCGAGGTGCTGCATTTTAGGAAAGCAAACCAGATCAAGACTTATAGATTTCATGGTAAGGTCCTGGGGAATGTTACTGAACAAAGTGACTTCAGAGTGCAGATTCATAGCTCCTTGAAAGTAGAGTCACAGGTAGACAGGATAGTGAAAAGGTATTTGGTATGCTTTCCTTTATTGGTCAGAGTGTTGACTTTAGGAGTTGGGAGGTCATGTTGTGGCTGTACAGGATGTTGGTTAGGCCACTTTTGGAATATTGCATGCAATTCTTGTCTCCTTAGTATCAGAAGGACATTGTGAAACATGAAAGGGTTCAGAGAAGATTTACAAGAATGTTACCAGGTTTGGAGGATTTGAGTTATAGGAAGGGTGAATAGGCTGGGGTTGTTTTCTCTGGAGTGCAGGAGGATGAGGGATGACTTTATAGAGGTTTATAAAATCATGATGGGCATGGATAGGATAAATAGATAAGGTCTTTTCTCTGGGGTGGGGGAGTGCAGAACTAGAAGGCATAGGTTTAGGGTGAGAGGGGAAAGATATAAAAGGGACCTAAGGGGCAACCTTTTCACACAGAGGGTGGTATGTGTATGGAATGAACTACCAGAGGAAGTGGTGGAGGCTGGTACAATTACTTCATTTAAAAGGTATCTGGATGAGTATATGAATAGGAAGGATTTAGAGGGATATGGGTCAAGTGCTGACAAATGAGACTCGATTAGTTTAGGATATCTGGTCAGCATGGACGAGTTGGACCAAAGGGTCTGTTTCTGTGCTGCACATCTCTATGGCTCTATAATTGGTGAGTCTAGAGGCAGGAATAGCATTTAATGGGACAGAGTGACGGCAGTACCTACCCACCTATCGGAATTAGGTTCTGCATGGAGAAGTTTAATGTTCCCATCAAATGAGAACCTTCATTAAGGGCTACTTAAGAGCTCTATCCTTCTGTTGCTGGCATTAATTGTCATGATTGGAATTAGGTCAGCTAGGTGGATCTCATAGAATATGAATTCCCTGACTGGGGCTGTTAACCTGATCCAATCAGGAAGTGCTGGCTGACAGATATAAATAGAAGTACACCCCCTCCCCCTCACTTTTTCGATCACTTAGGCATTGCCTTCTGATGAGAAAGGCATTGCTTATTATTGGCTACCAGGTGTTTCTTTTCTTCCTGGTGATGGAATGTGGATCAAGTTTTCTGCACTCGATGTTCTTCACTATATCCTATACCTGCAGACACATGACAATGGGTACTGGGAAATAAATAAGTCCTACCGCTGTTGGGCGGTAGTGAGGAGGTTAAAAAAAAGAAAGAAAAGAAAATATATATCTATATAAATAGGAGATTCAGAGAGATTCCTCATTCTAGGAAAAAGATATATACATATAAACAGGCATAAGCATTGCTCGCTCTGAACTTTGCTTGTCACTGGTTCATTGGCCACACAGGGTCTCTTCGGGTGGTGGAAAATTTTTAAAATTATTTTCACTTGATGATTTTCACTGTATCTTGTACCTGCATACACAAAAATATGGGTACTGAGGAATATGAGCTCTGCTGTTGTCGGGCAGTAGTATGGGGTAAATGAAAGCAGGGGTTCTGCTCACTCTAGGAGCTGGCCCTGTGCTAGCTGGGTCAGCGTCATGTACTATGCATGTAGAAATTAGATTCTCCACAGTATGGAAACAGGCCCTTTGGCCCAACAAGTCCACACCGATCCTCCGAAGAGTAACCCACCCAGACCCATTCCCCTACATTTGTCCCTGAATAATGTACCTAACACTACGGACAATTTAGCATGGCCAATTCACCTGACCTGCACATCTTTGGATTGTGGGAGGAAACCACAGCACCCAGAGGAAACCCACACAGACACGGGGAGAACGTGCAAACTCCATGCAGACAGTCATCCAAGGTGGGAATTGAACCCAGGTCCCTAGCACTGTGAGGCAGTATGCTTACCACTGAGCCACCATGCTCAGTAAAGGGTGACAGCAACAGGATACAGACCTTAATGGAGTTATTTCAGTGGTGATCAGAGAAAAATACACCCCTGAAGAGATTTGCTCACAACAGTTGTTTTTGAATTGGGATAAATATTTCTGGTTTCATTACACTAGTTGGGAAACTTGACTCATTCCAATCTACTGTGGAAGTCTGCGCCCAGTATATGGAAAGATTGAGTTTTTGTTTCTGGCCAAATGACATTGGGGTAGACGAAAACTAACAAATAATTCTCCTGACAGCCTGTGGACCCGAAACTTTTTTTTGATATCAGGAGCCTAACTTTCCTGGAGGCACCAGATAATAAGACGTTTCAAGAGTTGACGGCTGAGAAATATTAGGATACCAAGAGTCCTCTAACTCCGCGACACTATCGATTTTACTAAACAGTCTGAGAACCAGCTGAATCTATACTATGTGTTGTGCGGTACTATCACCTCAGTACAGAAAGGTAAGGCATGTCCTTTGAAGGTGTGCAGTCCCTGATCAAGGAACTGGATATCAAAGAAGGGTTATCTATTGAGAGCCACTGCCCTGTCCTTATATCCAGCTCTGCCCTAGTGCCAGTCTTCCTGTGTGGACCCGGACTCTCAGCCTGTATTTCTCACACTTGCTCTGCTCTCTCTTTTGCTGGGTGTAGATACAAATATAATTTTGTATTCAGGTAGTTAAGCATGTCAGAATGGACAGATGAATTACTTTGCAGTTATCAAATGAACACCAAGTCATTAAAGAAAAGACTTGCATTTATGTAGCACCTTTCATGACATGACTTCTGAAAGTGCTTTAAGCCAAAGAAGTATTTTTGAACTGTAGTAACTGTTGTAATGTAGGAAATCCAGCAGCCAACAAGCTCAAATCAATTTCCATGAATGGCAATGTCTGGAGAACCTGTTTTTCTGGATAAATGCTGGCTACAAAAAAAGATATAGCCTTGGGGCGGCATGGTGGCTCAGTGGTTAGCACTGCTGCCTCACAGTACCAGGAACCTGGGTTCAGTTCCAGCCATGGGTAACTATCTGTGTGGAGTTTGCACATTCTTCCTGTGCCTGCGTGGGTTTCCTCTGGGTGTTTCGGTTTCCTCCCACAGTCCAAAGATGTGCAGGTCAGGTGAACTGGCCATGCTAAATTGCCCAGAGTGTTAGGTGCATTAGTCAGCGGTAAATGTGGGGGAATTGATCTGGGTGGGTTACTCTTTGGAGGGTCAGTGTGGCCTGTTACCACACTGTACGGAATCTAAATGTATGGGGCCTTGGTTTAGAATTCATCTGAAAGACTATTCGAAATGCATTGTTTAAAAGACTATTATATGTTTGGACTATCTCTTTAAGGAAGATGGGTGATGAAGGGACTTGCTGTGCATTCTAACAAGCCCTGGTTGCTGTGGTGCATCTGGCCAGGGTGAGGGGATGCAGGGTAGTTCATTGGAAAAGAGTTTCTGGAAGTTCACACCTGTAGACAGTGGAAAAAGCATCTGTGCTGATAGTGGGTCAATTGTCTATAAATCTCATAGGGAAGAGTTAGAAATATGAGAGTTTACAAACAGCTACACTTTAAATGTCTGCTTAAAGCAGATTTTTTAATGAGAGATTTTGGACGTCCTTGAGAAATTGCTGGGGGTATTCCAGTCTGTGTGCAGCACATTTAAGGAATGGCAGCTGAACCTCCTGCCTACCAACAAGCCCGACACAGTTTCCAAGGCAACACGAGGTATGGCAATTGGCTTCAAACGGTTTCAGTCACTGTGACCAATTTCAAGAGAGTCCAGATTCCCTCAGCTGTTCATTTAATTATTAATGCCATTTTTAAAATTATAAACCATGTCCTTGTGAAGACAACCATTGAGTACTGTTTACTGAGGATTCATCCCCACGTTACAGCGTCACATCAATACAAGCATTTGCTCAGGGCATCAAAATGCTTTTTAAGCTTTTGAGGATTAATTTCAATTCTCCAAGATTGGAGCAAAACCTTGCAAACTTTAACTTGATGCAATTCTTGAAAATAAACACATTACACAGTGCTGTTAAGTAGAAGGGTGTGTGAAGGGTTTATCAAAACAGGCTGCTGTTGAAATTTATACCAACATGAAATGTAAGAAATATCCAGATTCTTCACTAAATTAATCATCGACAGTCAATCATTTCAGATTTGATTGAAATGTTTTTACAAAATTATTCTGAGATTTCTGCCATAGTGGACAGGCAATCATTTATTGTCTGCCTTTAACTACCTCTGAGAAGGTAGGGGTGAGATGCCTTCTTGAACTGCTGCAGTGCATGTGGTGTGGGTACATCCACAGTGCTGTTAGGGATGGAGTTCAACAGAAACACTGGAGGAATGGTTTCATAGTTCCAAGTCAAGATGGCTTGTGGCTTGGAGGAACACCTACGGGCAGAGATGTTCCCACGCTGCCTTTGTCTTTCCAGGTTCCGGGATTTGGATGGAGCTGCCTATGTCTTAATTTTTTTTTTGCAGCTGTGATGTTTTTTACATGGCCAGTGTGCATCTGTGGTGGATGGAGTGAATGTTTAGAGTGAAGGAAGGTTTACCAGTCAAGTGGGTTGCTTTGTTTTGAACAGTGACAAGTTTCTCGATTGTCTTTGGAGCTACACCTATCCAGGCAAATGGAGTCAAACTCCTGACCTGTGTCTCCCATGGCACAGATGGTCAATCATTTGCATTAGAATTCCCAGGGAACTATTATATGCTCTTGGACTTCATGGAAAAACAAAGTGCTGTACTCCTCATATAAATCTCAGAACAGATCTGGAGACATCTTTGTGGTGAATTATATCATTTTACCATGCAGCTCATCAAATTAATTCCAATCTGTTATTGGTATAAATCGTGGAGGCAATCTCACCTCACCCCTTGATGTTGGTAGTTAAATATTTGAGTACCATCTGAGAGAGCCATCAACATTTCAGAAAACAGAGTAATTAGGCAGCAAGAAGGCAAACTTCACTGGGGTATGAAATGAGGGAGAGAAAAAAAGACTGCAAGATCAGTTTCCACTGCTTGGGGTGTGGGTTAACAAGTTTTGATGACTCTTACACAAATCCTAACATTTATGTGAGACCTTTTTTTTTGTCAGTTTCTCCATGATATAAATCTCCTCTGCTAGGAAGCAATCAGTGAATGAAAAGGGACAAAGTTTGTTTGGACTCCGATCCTGCCTGAATTAATCACAGTAGCAGGGCTAACTGCCATGTCAAATCTGAGGCAAGGCTTTCACAGGAATGGATCTTTAGCAGTCATCAGGATGCAAGCAGCCAATGGAAGGAGGTCCGACCAACACACATCTAACAGTGCACAATTTCAAGATGGAAGCAGGAGGAGAATTCTGCGTCATCCTGGCTTCACATTCCAGTAAGCCAGTTGTTTTGATGTTAACTTACTGGTGGCAGCCTCTGGTGGCTCCTTTAAGTGTTGCACATTCAACTGTGTTAAACACAAAAAAATTTGACAAAATCGTTTGACTGCAAGCAAAAATGGTAAACGTGTCTCTTACAGCATTAAGCCCACTTCCTTCAAAAGTCCAGGACTGAATGTTGGTGTCAGTTGTGAGTGTGAGAGTGGCCTAACTAATCCTAGTGCCAAATAAGCACATGCCCATCATTTGTTGCAGTGACCCCATTAGCACCTATTTCTTTAACAGATGCCTTTTGAGGAACAGTTCTTCCTTTAATGCTCAAAGGCACGATCACGACCTTAACAGGTATCTTTGAGAATACACTTTACGCTTTGATGAAAACCAACCTTCCAGCCTTTGGTTTTCCTTCTCCATCCGAAGCAATAGGATCTGCTGACAGATAGCCTTTCTCCACATGATCCGCAGCTCCTCAGAAGAGCGTTTCTTCTTCTCTCCAACGGGGGCATCATCCGCCATCAGCAGGGAGGCCAAGGGATCCTCTTCCACAGCTGGAGTGAGTGGTGAAAGCGGTGGAAGCTCAATGCTTTCAAGGTGATCTGCAGAAACAGAAAGCCCAAGTTTCTTATGCCAACGGTCTAGCTTCATAGAAGTAGAATACAGACTCCCTTTTCCACAGTCACCTTTACCCAAAAGCACAAGAAAACAAGGACACAAATAGGCTATTCACCTGGCCTGTTTGATCCCTTCAGCAGCGCCAAGTGTGAATTACCCTCCATAATCCCCACCCCAGTTACTTCAATGCTGGACAACTTTGTTGGATCTTTGGATCCCCCAAAAGATAATCAAGCAGAACTATCGGCCAGATTTTGTAGTTGTCATGGGGATGAAACTATCAGTATTTAACGGCATTACTTTGTGCAACTGACAGCGATGTCCACTGTCTGCGCTTGTGTACTTAAATGTAAAAATCTAGGAGCTTGAATCAGGGAGACTCTGCTCCTCCAAAGGGTGTACTGTTGCAAACCTTTGCAGGTGTAATCAACATCACAATTATGGATTGGATTTGAATTTTAATTATTTCTTCTCATTGACTGAGGTGTAATTAAGTTTGTAATGTAATGTTTGTAAGTCACAATTACTGCTGAATAATGTCTCTGGTCATGAACAATTAATTTTAAATATCCGCAATTTTGTTTCTTTCATTCAATTAATAAAATCCATACAGTCTTAAAAGTATAGAAATTAATCTTCCTTGATGTTTATGTGACTTTGTTTCTACCTTAATCCCAATCTTTAGTCTTAATCCCAATCTTTATTCTGCTCCCTACAAAATGATTAAAACATGAATGATAATCAGTATGGATACAACATGTCCCTGTAGCTAAGAAACATGTTGTAATGGGGAAATCAATCCCACAGACTCTTACGTCTTTATGGAGAGTTTCCTTGAAGTTTAGGAAAGAACCGAGGCCCTTTATACTAAACATGAAATCCATGCAACTGCATGAACATAGGAATAGGGGGTCAGCTGTTTATCTACTTCAGTACATTCCACCATTCAACCTGACTGCACGTATGTGCTCTTGCCACATATCCCTTAACACTTTAGACTAACAAAAATAAAGACACTCAGTTATAAATTTAACTTTTGACCTTGGATCAATTGTTGTTTGTGTAACAGAGTTCAAAACAGTCAACAGCTTTTGTGTGTAAAAGTGTTTCCTAACATATCACACCACGCCCCCTCCCCACCACAGCTCTGGCCTCCTCAGTAAGTGGAAATAGATTCTCTCTATTGGTTTCCTAATATCAGGAAAACTTTGATCAAATCGCACAAATTCCAGAAAATTGCACCTGGTAGCTCCACCATTGGATTCCAGGCCTGATTCTATAAATCTATGCTGCATTTTTACGGCTAATCTATCTTTCCAAAACATGGTGTTGAACACTGCTGGGTATTATTCTAGATGTGGTCTTCGCAGGGTTTATGTGACTGAAGCATGACTTCCAACCCTTGTACTTTATTCCTCTCAAGATAATGATCACCTCTCCACAAAGCTTTGTGATTATTTTCTGCATCTGTTTATGCTTTACAGAGCCATGTATCTGAAGCCCAAACCTCTTTGGACCTCTCCTATTCCTTTGCCTTGCACCATTTAAAAACGACTCTGTTCCATCCTTTGTATGTTCAATAGTTGAATTTACATTTGTCTGTACTGAAATCCATTCATCATTGTTTTGCCCAGTCGTTTAATTTAATCTATTAATATCGCTTGATAATTTTATGCTTCCATTTGCATCACTTACATTATGACCTACCTTTGTATCATCAGTTACTTTGTGACTTTCAGTCCCATTGTCTAAAGTTGCTAACGATCACAATGACTTGTGAAGATACATTACTATCTTCTTGGAGGCACTATTAGTCACATCCTGCCAATAAGAGTACTTGCCCATTCTCCCCAAATTCTGTCTCCTTCCCGCCTGTTAATTTCCTAACCATGTTGACAATTTACCTTCAATTTTATTCACTTCAAATTTATCTAACTCCTTCCTTATGAGGGACTTAAATATCTTCTGGATATCGAAACACACACAACAAAATATGGACATCCCCTTGTTGGCTTAAACATTCAGACATGATCTACCCTTTACAAATCCATGCTGGCTCTCTGACCAGTTAAAAATTTAAAATGTTCCATCATCAAATCTTTAATTATAGATTTCAGCAATTACCTGACAATAGATGTTAAGCTAATTAGTGTCTACTTCCTTATTTCCCTCTGTCACCTTTTTAAATGGTGTGCCCTTGTCCTTCAATCACATTTTGTGTAGAGTTAACATCAATCAATGAGTGCTCAATGCCAATCATACTCTACCCACTGTTAAAGATCAAGGGATAAATTTTCATCTCCACCATTAAAGAAAACTGCCTACTCACGTCAGATCTCACCGAATGATGACCTGTCAAGCTATTGATCACTGGACAGCATGGGGGCTCAGTGGTTCGCACTGCTACCTCACAGCGCCAGGGACCCGGGTTTGATTCCAGCCTCAGGCAACTGTCTGTGTGGAGTTTGCACATCCTCCCTGCGTCTGCATGGGTTTCCTCCGGTTGCTCCGGTTTCCTCCCACAATCCAAAGATGTGCAGGTTAGGTGAACTGGCCATGCTAAATTGCTCGTAGTGTTCAGGGATGTGTAGATTAGGTGCATTAGTCAGGAGTAAATATAGGGTAGGGAAATGGGTCTGGGTGGGTTATCCTTTGGAGTGTCAGTGTGGACTTGTTGGGCCGAAGGGCCTGTTTCCACACTGTAGGGATTCTAATTCTAATATGTTATGTGCAACATTCCAAGTTGATGTTAAGAGGTCCTCCTACAACAAAACATCTCCTCACATCTCTGGAATACTGTACCTTCCAACGTTCCTTTCTGCTGCATGGCTGCAGAGGACTTGTTCATGGGTGAGGCGACGCGTAGGAAGATCCGCTGGCGCCAAGAGATTCGCCGAGGAGTGAGGACACCCCCTCCTCCACTCAACGACTCAGTGCTGCAACCAGAAAAGGCCCTTCTCCTGCCTTCACCATCACTAAAGCAGAAAAAGGAAAGCATTCACAGAGACAAATACCGTAACCAAGAACACATTGAACCCATCGTCTCCAGTGTTGATCACTCCTCAGTGAGGAAGTAAGCAGTGACCAAATGTAACATGGTATTGAGGTGCAGCAAAAAGGGCACACACTTATTTAGTAGTCCCATGAAGAAGAAATTTCATCCTATTGGCGTGAACACTAATTAGTGATAAAAGATGATTAAACAGCTGGATGGATTACATGTACACTTTTGTGACTTTTTCCAAGAAATAAGGAAGTTAAACTGCGAAGTGAAACTGCTACTAACCAGGACGCTTGCTTCTTTTCTTCATTTATAGAATTACTGTGTAAATGTGTGAACTTCTCATTTCAGCACCAACAGGGAACAGCATAAATCCATGATCAACATGCAAACAGCATAAGGTCCTCAGCTTTCCACTGATCGTGATCTGGAAAAGATTTATCCTTACTCTACCAATCACACTTTCCTTTTTTTTAAATGTAGTGCGCCCTTGTTACTTATTTGTAAATAAATCCGAGTGTTTACGGCACTTAAGAAGGCCATTAGGCTCACGTGCCTGTGCTGGCACTCTGCAAGATCAAACAGCCAGTACGACTCCTGGCCTTGTATCTGCAGCCCAACAAATTTTCTCTCGACATAAGGCTATTACAATTCTCTTTTAAAGCTACAAATGAAGTTGCCTCCACCACATCCTCAAACAGTGCACTGAAGATCCTAACAACACATGCAAAAACATTTTTGTTTATGCATGTCAGAGTCCAGTGTTCCTTTACCTCACCACCAAAGGGCAGTTTCTTTCCCTAATGTCTAGATCTCACATGTTTTTGAGAATCTCTATCAAATTTCCTCTCAACCTTCCACAAAGCAGAACCTCAGCTTCTCCAATTTATCCATATCATTGAAGTTCTTCCAATGGGCTTCCAGATTGCTTTAAAACCTAGCCCCATCAATTTGTTATATGCTAAAAGTGAAACACAAACAAACTGCACTTCTGATTTACTTCATCTGTACTCAAGCTCCACTCTCCTTGGCTGCAGATATTAACAGCATTTACCTGTATTAATTTCCCCAATACCATCTTTTTATTCATACTGATTTCCTTCAATTCTCACAGGACCTTTGGATTCCTAACATTTATGGGAGGGTACCTTCTGTGAGAAAATAACCAAAGCTTGTGTTCAACTCTACTGACATTTCTTTGTTCCCCATTATATTTTCCCTGGCTTCCACCTGTCTGGGACCTATATCTATGTTTACAAACCTTTCTCTCTTCACATATTTATAGAAGCTTTTACAGTCAATCTTATGTTCCCTGCAAATTTACTCTCGTACTCTATTTTCCGAGTCATGATCAAACTTCTTGTCCTGTTTTCCTGAATTCTAAAATATTCCCAATCCTTAAACTTGCCATTTTTCTGGCAATTTTATACATCTCTTTGTCTCTAATATTACTCTTAATAGATTTCTCTAATATTACTTTGTCTCTAATATTACTCTAACAGTTGTAATTCATGCACATGTTCTTTAAACATTTCAAAACAGCTTGATGATGGATAGACAAAGTTCCCCAATCCATCCTTCCCATTTTGCGCTCATACCCTCATAGCCTCCCTTTACTTAGATTCAGGACCCTAGTTTCGATTTGAATACTTCACTCTCCATTCTAAAGAAGAATTCTATCACATTATAATCGCTCTTCCCTAAGGGACTTCACATACAAGACTGTTAATTAATCCTTTCTCATTGCTCAGTACTCACTCTGGAATAACCTGTCCACCAGTTGATTCCTCAAGCTATAGGACTAAAAACCCATCATGTATACATTCAAGGAAATCCTCCTCCACAATATGATTGTTACTCTGGTTTGATCGATCTACATGTAAATTATAGTCATCCATGATTATATTTTTATTCTTAATGGTTAATGCTTTTCCTTACATTTCCACTATTGTTTAGGAGTGTAGCTCAGTTGCTTGGATGATTGGTTTATGATGCAGAGAGACACTAACAATGTGGGTTCATTTCCCACACCAACTGAAGTTACCATAACGGACTCTCCCTCTCCCCTGTCTTGAGGTATGGTTACCCTCAGGTTAAACAACCACCAGTCTCTCTCTGTAATGAGATAGCACGCCTATTGTCCGGTAGGTCTTGAGACTTTACGTTTTTATAGACAAATCCCCAATAATGTTTTTTGCCTCACGCTGCTGATTCCACATCATAATTTTCCAAGCCAATACCCTTCCCCAATATTGCACTGATTTCACCTTTTACTGACAATGTTCCCACACATCTTTTCCCTTTCTCTCTTTTCTTCCGAATTAATGAATATCCCGGATGTTCAGTTCCCATTCTTGGTCACCCTAGCAACATCTCCGTTATTGATTTGGGAAGGGAGTGTGTGTGTGTGTGTTCTTCCGTGGATACCACGACTATATGTAAACACATCTACTGCAAAGGACCGTGCAATCAGACGAGTCAATGGGGGGGACAAAATGAATTGGTCTGAGGCCAACCTCAAACATGCAGATCCATATGCAGGATGACAAATCAGAAGATGAGGAGGACTGAACGTATATCATAACAGTTTGTACCAATTCACACTGCTAATTCATCTACCTTATTGTGAATGCTTCATGCATTAAGATGCAAAGCCTTTATACTTGGCTTTCTAACCCTGTTAGTCATCTTAGATCTATTTGGCACTAGGTTCCCATTTATTTTTCACCTTTTTTTCTGACTACCACTTTTGCTTCTTATCTTTCTGATTTTATTATGTTTTAATCTTGGTATCTCCCTCCTCTGTCTCCCTACTCAGGTTTCCATTCTACATCTCTCTAACATAACCCCTCCCTGACAGCACTCACGAACACCCCAAACCAGGAATGTTCATCCTAGTCCTGCCCAGTTATGACCCATCCTGCTTATACTGGTCCTACCTTCCTCAGAACCAATCCAAATGTCCCAGGGATCTGGATCCATTCCTCCTACACTATTCCCTAGACACATATTCATCTGATAGATCATTTTACTCCTGCTAGCACAGGGTGCTGGTCATGATCATGAGATGACTACCTTTGACGTTGTACTTTCTAATTTACATCCTAATTCACTATATTCTGCTTGTAGAACCTCTGCTTTTTTTTAAGCTATATTATTGGTACTGATATGTACATTGACCACCGGCTGTTCACCTTCCTCCTTACGAAAATCCTGCAGCTGCTCAGAGGCATCCTTGACCCTGGCACCTGAGAGGCAATGTTCTATCCTGGAATCTCTTTTGCAGCCACAGAAATGCCTATTTATCCCCTTACTGTGGAATTCCCTGCCATTCTTCTTCCTGCCCTTGGGCACCGGAGCCTTCCAGGATGCTGCGGAGCTGGTTCCTGCTGCAAACCCCTTATAAGTCCAACCCTGAGCAGTAACCAAAACAGTGTATCTGTTGGAAATGGGGTCAGCTACAGGCAACTCCTGCACTACTTGCCTTCCTCCTCTCTGCCTGATTGTCACTAATCTGCTTTCTGCCTTTTATCTGTGGTGTGACCACCTCTGTCCACTATAACCTTAGCATCATGAATGCTCCACAGCATGTCCACCCACCACTCCACCTCCGAAATGTAGCTAGCCAGTAGCTCAACACTGGGACTCACTTCCTGCACATGCAATCCCCAGAAACATTCCCGCTCCAACTCTCACTTCTTACACTTCCTTACGGGGTGACAGAGAACTCTCCTTTCCAATATTCGGATATTTCAAATGATGTGCCCCTACCTGAAAGAAAAGACAGGCTGCTAGGAAAAAGGTTTTTATCACAGAAATCTTCCCCTAATTTAATGGAGTAGGACTAATGGAGAGTTCCTGCTTCAACATGTAGCAAAAGGGTTCTGTTTTTCCTAGCACTCCAAAGACCATCCTTTCTCCAGTTTACAAAAGAGTGGTTCTGAACCCCTCTGCATGGAAACATTGCCCCTTAGGTCCCTTTAAATCACTCCCCTCTCATCTTACACCTAAGCCCTGTAGTTTTGGACTCTCCTCCCCTGGGAAAAAGACCTTGGTTATTCACACTATTGATGCCCCTCATGCTTTTATAGACTTCAGCCTCTGATGCTCCAGGGAAAAAAGCCACAGCCTGTCCAGCCTCTTCCTATAGCTCAAACCCTCCAACCCTTGCAACTTCGTAAATCTTTTCTGAAACCTTTCAAGTTTCACGACATCCTTCCAATAGGGAAGGAGACCAAAACTGAATGCAGTATTCTATATGTGGCCTAACCAATGTCCTGTACTGCCATAACATGATATCCCAACTCCTACATGCAATGCACTGACCAATGAAGGCAAGGATACCAAATGCCTTCTTCACCACCACTACTTGTGACTCCACTTTCAAGGAACTATGCACCTGCACTATTAAGGTCTCTTTGTTCGGCAATACTCCTACCATTAAGTGCATAAGTCTTGCCCTGGCTTGCCTTTCTAAAAGGCAGCACCTCACATTTATCTAAACTAAACTCCCCCTCCACTCCTTGACTCATTTGCCCATGTGATCGAGGTCCCATTGTACTCTGAAATACCCTTCCTCACAGTCCACAACACCACCATCTGCAAACTTACTAACCATATCTCCTATATTCACACCCAAATCATTTAGATAAACGATGAAAAGCAGTGGGCCCAGCACACTGATCTTTGCCACATACACTGGTCACATGCCTCCAGTCCGAAAAGCAACCCTCTACCAGCACCCTCTGTCCCGTACCTTCCGAAGGACTAGCAGACATTAGAGAGAGAGCTTTACATACTTCAGAAAAAAAACATTCAGCCCAGACAAGGTTTGTTACACCATAAAACTAAGCAAAACAAGTAAATCATGAAGTATCTCCTGACACCCTATGGAATGGTACTCTGTGAAAAGTGGAAGGCTCATCATCATCTTCCCTGGAGCAACTAGGGATAAGCAATCAGTGTCAGCTTTACCAACAGCACCTACATTTGAGTGAACGAATGAACAAAGTTCAGTTCGCATCTCAGCCAAACTGATCTCCTTACCTACCTGTTGGGAGCAGCCAATGAATTCTGCTACAATTTATAAATGTAATTCTTTTGAACCATGTCATATAAAAACTGCTTCGTCCAAGAGACTGTTGCCATTAAGTCATGTATTTCAAATGCTCAATACTCACACCCTCCTTGTAATAAAATTATTTACGTTGCATACGCCTCTGCTCATAGCCACAGTGAGTCACAGGTCTGATATTTTAATGTCACTTTATATGGACATTGTAAAGTTCTCCACCACTTCCCTGCTTGTAAGAATTGGTTACCTATGATGGAAAGGAGGAGACGCATGGCAATGGGAGGCTCCCTAACTATAAACCTTGCCACAAAACCAAAATATTGCAGAGGCTGGAAACCAAAATGAAAAGAGAAAGTGCTAGAAATATTCAGCAATGAACTCACTCAGTTTATGTATAGCTTCATGACGTTTCATCAGAACAGATCAGAAAGGTCATCAACTTGAAACTAGGGGCAGAATCTCGTATTGATCCTGGGAGTGGAAATCAAGGTGGGCGTGGGAACCTAACTCACTGAAAGGCCAAAACTCAGATTGTTAGCTGCAGGATGAAAATTTGCAATTAGGTTCTCGGAATTTTATAAGTGGGTAAAGCTTCCTGAAGTTTTGTTTCCACATGTATTTGCATGTCATGAATGCTGATTGAAAAAAAACTGGCTCACCAGAATGTAGTGCCCTTCTCAAATAAATTGTACATGAATAAGCAATAGATGACTTCAGATATACAGCTGCACAGAAGCAGCATTGCAAGGTGTCATATTTGCTCGATTTCAGAATGAGTAGCAGCTGTTTGTCAACTTTGGGTAGTGTTTGTTGATGTTGGAGATTAGCTGGCAGAGGTCTGAGTTGCATAGGCGCAGGAAGTGGACTAAACACAGGAGATTGGAGTCTAATGGCCATGGAAGTCTACGGATCAGGAGTGAAAGTCTGTTTGAGTAAGGGAGGCAAGCTGATGGAGGAAGTGAGTCAGGGACAGGGAGGAGAGAGGCAGGGTGACCAGAGGAAAGGAGGAAGAGCCAAAATGTTTTGCTGCAAGCATCTGCTCCAAGAGCTCACATGATGTTCCTGGCTTGCAGGGAATTACTGCCTGTCCAGGTGACTTTTAAATAGGACTCAGGACCTTTGATTCCATTAGCTAACAGCTGGGCTGTTGACTTCCTGCCTGCTTTATCACAAGACACACCATGAATTCCCCTAATGCATCGGTGATGAGCTGACAAGTATGACTCCAACCTCCATGCCCACTGCTGACTTTGTACTCCAGAATGGAAGATTCTGTCCATTAACTCTGTTACTCTCTACAGAGGCTGCCTATTCTGCTGGGCATGCCCACTATGTTTTGTATGTAAAACCTTGCATCAGCCTTGTACAAGGCTAGTAAGCATGCTTCACTTGCCAAGACACTGAGTTCTGAAATTCCCTCCTTAAACCTCTCTCCCTCTCCACCTTTAAGACTTTGCACTCTTGAAAAGCTTTCTTTAATTAACTTTCCAGTGAACTGTTTCAGTATTCCCTTGTGGTTTGGTGTCTAATTTTGATTGATATGCATTTACAATGGGGGACAGTTTACAATGCCTAAGATGTGGTACAAATGCAGATTGCAACTAGTAGCCATTAGGAGACGAACTATCATTGAAGGTTGCTAGAAATACAGTAATTGAAAGACAAACAGATCAGTCACGATTATTCATGAATGGCGGGGCAGATAAAAGAGTTAAAGCAGTCTATCTCTGCTCCTTTTTCATACATTCTATATGTTTACAGTTTATATCAACTACTGAGATGAAGGAAGCAAAGGCACAGTAACAAAATCTTAGCAGGACTTATACACTTAATGATAAGATCCTAGGGAGTGTTGCTGAACAAAGAGACCTTGGAATGCAGTTTCATAGTTCCTTGAAAGTGGAGTCGCAGGTAGATAGGATAGCGAAGAAGGCATTTGGTATGCTTTCCTTTATTGGTCAGAGTATTGAGTACAGGAATTGGGAGGTCATGTTGTGGCTGTACAAGACATTGGTTAGGCCACTTTTGGAGTATTGCATTGAATTCTGGTCTCCTTCCTATCGGAAGGATGTTGCAAAACTTGAAAGGATTCAGAAAAGATTTACAAGGCTGTTGCCAGGGTTGGAGGATTTGAGATATAGGGAGAGGCTGTATAGGTTGGGGCTGTTTTCCCTGGAGCGTCAGAGGTTGAGGGGTGACCTTATAGAGGTTTGTAAAGTCATGAAGGGCATGGATAGGATAAATGGACAAAGTCTTTTCCCTGAGGTGGGGGAGTCCAGAACTAGAGGGCATAGGTTTAGGGTGAGAGGGGAAAAATATAAAAGGGACCTAAGAGGCAACTTTTTCACGCAGAAGGTGATGCATGTATGGAATGAGCTGCCAGAGGAAGTGGTGTAGGCTGTTTAAATTGCAACATTTAAGAGGCATCTAGATGGGTATTTGAATAGGATGGGTGCAGAGGGATATTGGCCAAGTGCTGGCAAACATAACTAGACAATGTTGGGATATCTGGTTGGCATGGATGAGTTGGACTGAAGAGTCTGTTTCAGTGCTGTACATCTCTATGGCTCTCAAATCTCCAGATATCACAAAGAGATGTAGGAAGAAACAGGGAAGTACATTGTAAAGATGACAGAAGGAGGATATAGATAGGTTAAGCGAGTGGCCAATAACCTGGCAGACAATATTTTGTGCAAAAATGTGAAATTGTTCACTTTAGCAGGAAGAACAAAAAAAATTGTTGAAAGGAGACTAGAGGTTGAAGCTTTTCATTGTGAATGCATCAGAACTAAGACACAAGAAACAGATGAACAAAGAGATATCATCTTATACACAATGAGAAGAGGTTATTGATTGGCTTGGCCATCATTAACATGGAGATGCATGAAGAACAGTTAACTGTCAATCTTAATTCTCAGGACAAGGCAGCAAGATTCTGATTGGTTAATTGGTTAGGATGGTGTCATAGGACTGCAGCATGCAAAATGGCAGTCAGAATCTACCTGCAGAATTGCTACATCTCCATGTCAATGATGGCCAAGCCAATAAGCATCCTCTTCTTACTCTGTATGTAATGGTTTTCCTTTGTTTAAGATTGTCGTAGTTCTGATGAGTGCAAGATGAAAAGCATCCATGACTTATATATTTTTAGGTATGTTTTGTGCTATCAAGCATAAAAATAGCAGAGAAAGGTGAATGACAGCAAAATTTTAAGGTGCAGAGATTCTGTGTTCTCATGCATTAGTTACAAGAAGGTAGAATGGAAGTACAGCAAATAATTAAGGCGGCAATAGAATGCTATTCATATTCTAAAAGGAATTGAACATAAAAGTGAAGACAGGAATGTTCTGAAGAAGGGTCACTGGACTCAAAACATTAATGTTTTCTCTTCACAAATACTGCCATACTTGCTGAGTTTCTCTAACAACATGTTTTCTTTTGTTGCATCTCAAGCATTCAAAGTAGCTTGATTTACTAAAAATATTGTGCTTCTGCTTTACAACTTGAATAGTGTGTGCTATTGTTCTTTTTGCTTAAGAAAGGACGTAAGTGCATAGGAAGCAGTTCAGACAAGGTTTGCTGGATTGATACCTGGAATGAGTGGGTTGGTTGAAGGGGAAAAGTTAGAGGAGCTGGGCTCAATCCCACTGGAGTTTAGAAGAATGAGAGGGAATTTGATTGAAGTGTGTAAGATCATAAAAACTATCTTTATAAGATGGTGGTGAAAAGATAATTCCTCTTGTGGTGAGATAAGAACAAGGACTGTTGTTTTAAAATCAGGAGTACCTCTTCAGACAGTAATGAAGCAAACTTCTGTTTTTCCTCTGAGATTGTGCAAGTCTGGAATTCTGGAGGTGGTGTCATTGAATATCTTTAAAGCGGAGATGCACAGATTGGAGTTAGGGAGGGTGTAGATGGAAATGTGAAATTCAAAATACAAACCGTTCAGCCATGATCTTATTAAATAGCATAACTGGAACAATGCGCTGAATTGCCTACATCTGCCCATATATTAGTAGAAATATTTTGCTTCATCACAATCATGTCAACTTCCAAAGCAGCAGAGACTCATTCGGGAACTGTACTGAAATATCTGCACAGCCAGATCCTTCATTTTGCTTTAATGTGCCTCTCCAGTAAGTGCCTCACCTTAAAGAAAAGTTTCTCCCTGTAGGTTTAGGGAGCTCTGCACTAATTAAGAAGCCCTGCAGCGCTGAGGCATTTTTTTTATCTTGTGCTTCAGTTCTACTCTTTTTTCCAAAGGTGACATCTCAAATAACCCTAATTACAGTAAAAGACAAATTGCATTTATATAGCATCTCAGACCGCCCTTGAGCTTCACAGCCAAATAAATATTGTTGAATTGTGGTTGCTTTTGACATGTAGGGGATCCAAGAGCCAATATGTGTCCCATAAACTAAGTGTTAATGTCAAGCAACCTCTCTCTCTAATTGTGCCTACTCTGAGATTACACATGCTGATTGGCATGCAGTCCCATTCCCAATATGGACTGCCAGTTTTGCCACTCACTCTTTGGAGTTCCACAGAAGAGAAGAAAGTATATAAATGGTAAGATATTCTTCTTTTTTCATGATGTTGGGTGAGGGATAAATATAGATAGGACATGAGGGATAACTCCCCTGCCATCTTCAAATAGTATCAGAGGATTTTTGATGTCTGCCCAAGAGAGCAGATGGGATCTTCTGTTTAACATCTCATCTGCAAAAATCTAATTACATGTCACTCCTTCAGTACAGCATCAATTCAGATTACACACTCAACCGAGTTTTTGAAACATTGACTCCCAAGATACAAACATTTGATTCAAATGTGAGTCATCAATAACAGCCACATTTGATTCTGTGAATCAAAGGAGCTCAGTACAAACCAACATGAACCATAACCCCAGAACAATACTCGAGGATTAAAAGGCAGTAGTCATCTTTATGTTGCACAAGATCACAATCCAACACCAGACGTTTTCTCATTGTAGTCACCAGTATTTATTTTCAAGATGTGATCCACAGTCCTTTGACTTTTTAATGAAATCACATTTCTGCACAAGCCACTTCGAAACTCTGTACCCAAACTTTGCAATAGTGTGATGCCCTGAGTCCATTAGCATTACTATTCTTAAAAGGATATCAAGTTCTGGAGTGCACACATTGTGCAGTTAAAAACAGAATGTCACCATCAGTGATTTTAAACCTATCATAAGGTGCACTGTTGATGTCTCCCCCTCATCCACCAGAATGTAATTAAGTAGTAAGCACTTAATTGATGAGAAACTATCCTTTTACATGATCAGTCTCATTGTAAAAGCTCTTGAATAAGTTGAACCTTGCTAAATGAAATGCAACTGGGTTTTTATCAGCATACTCAGATTGTTATGATTGTTGATGAGTCTCACCAAGTTCCACACTGAAAATAGACATGTTGACAAAACATTTCACTCATTCCACTGATCTTGACTCCACAAAGTCAAGAACGCCAAATTTCAAACAAACACAATTTATGCTACAGGAGAAGAAAGGTTTTGATTGGTTAGTTGACTCAGATTGAAGTGTTGCCATGGAGAAGGTAGTGGGGAATTTGAGACTGCCTGCAGCTGCCTGGTAATTCAGAAAAGACACTATGTTTGTACAGATTTCTTCTGTTTACAAAGAATGGATCATTGCGTAGGTCACATCTAGCAAGTGTGAAATGAGCTACATTATGAGTTTGATCAATTAGCTAAATTGGTTGTTCTCATGCGAACATACGGAAATTTTTTTAGCCAGCTCTGCTATTCAATAAGATCATGATTGATCTTATCTGAAACCTCCACATTTCAGCCTAGACCAGATAAATTTTGACGTTCTCGCTTAACAAAAATCTACTTACCTCTGACTTTAAAAAATTCAAGGACTCTTCCATTACCTTTTGAGGAAGAGAACATCAAAAACTCTCAACCCTCAGTGACAACTTTTTACTGCTTTAAATGGATGACCCCTTATTTTAAACAGTGACCCCCTAGATAGAGATTCTTGGTGAAATCTTGTAGCGTGTACCCAAATTCAGAAAGCAGGATTCAAATTCAGAATTTCAGGATTGAAACCAAATAATATTTAAAATAAGTAACAATTAACAGTTTAACTTTGTTTAAATAAAGACTTGCATTATCCTAATAAAAAAAACATTGTTTGCAAATGGACATTCATGCTAACAGAAACGGAATACAATCTTCCTTCACTTTGATTAGTTTTCTCTAAATATTCCGAACATCACCCTGGGCCTATTTTTTCAACTGCTATCCGAAAGTGATCTGCAACCAAAAGCAGACTCTGTCTCAGTTTAGGTGTCAGAGACAGCGAATGGATTTGGTGTACAAGTTTTTTTACAGTGGGTCTGTTATGAAGCCCATCAAGCTTATTCTCGCTCACTATTGTAGTCCTTAAAACAGAAGTTGGTTATTCCTTACTAGAAGCACAGAAACATGCTGCACTGAAGGAGACAATTCAGCCATTTGTGTCTGTGCTAGTTCCTTGAAAGAGCATTCAGGCTTAGTTCCACACCCCCCTCCATAGTGTATCTGTAACCCTGCAAGTTCCTTGCTCTTCATTACCTGTTTGGCTCCCTTTTACATGTTTATAGCCTCAGCTTCCACCACATGTCCAGGGAGAGCACTCCAGATGCAAACCACTCTCTTCATTTATCATCTCTGGTTACTGACCCACTCATTATAGGTGAATAGCCAGTATCTACTCTACCAAAACATTGTTGTCTAGTGACTCTCAATTAGGTCAACTCTTAACCTTCTCCATTACAAGGAGAATGATTCATTCCAAACTTATAACCTACGAATGTTTTAGCCAGAAAAATATGGCATCTGAGGGTGGGTGAGGCTTTGTTCAGTCCCGCCCAGTTATGCAGAAGCACACCTACTATTGGCTTAAATATTTGCCTGCTAATGTTTGAGTAATTTTCAGTTCACAATCCTGCTGAACAGTCGCTGCACTATAACACAGCAGATGGGCCGGCCAGAGGATTGGATTAATTACATAAAGGAATCACTGACGCGTTTGACTGTGAGAGCAGCAGTAATGCACGGTAATAAACTGCCTCCCTTAGATTTGTAGGAAAATATAAATTCATTACTCAGTCTCTCACAGCGCAACAACAGAAAGAGTTACCTTTAAATGAAAAGCTGTGCATGTCGTCTATGCCCAGGTGTTTGCTGGACACTCTCGTCCTGGAGTGAAGCACCCCACTGTCTCCACCTTTGCAGACCCCAGCTACGAACCATAGAAATCTCCATTAAGTGAGTCACTTCAACTTTGTCAGCATTAGAGACGCATTCCACAAGATCAGACTGGCCAGACTCTTAGATAGCTGCAATGACAGATCACTACAATCAGCATGCAGGTTTCCAATGTCTGTCGTAACCATCCAGCCTTCAAAGGAAGAACCACAAAACCTTTCAGCCAAGAACACAGCAAGTTGTGACTTGCTTCATGTTTCACACTTCCTTATTATCTTTAACGTATATTTTCACTTAAACTGCTCAGCAAATGGTGGCCAGAAAACCCTCTTTAAAAAAAACCAGCAGGTCACTGATCCTTTTCACCTACAACTACACAGGCAACCGGAACAACGTGGATTTATAAACATATATAGAAACAGGATGATATTTGGGCCTTACGTTAGACAATATCCAGACCGACAACTTAAATGGTGTGTTAGCTTCTTTTGGTAGAGGGATTGAGTTTCAGAGCCATGAGGTCATGTTGCAGCTGTACAAAACTCTGGTGCGGCCATATTTGGAGTATTGCGTACAATTCTGTTCACCGCATTATAGGAAGGATGTGGAAGCTTTGGAAAGGGTTCAGAGGAAATTTACTAGGATGTTGTCTGGTATGGAGGGAAGTTCTTAAGAGGAAAGGCTGAGGTACATGAGGCTGTTTTTGTTAGAGAGAAGAAGGTTGAAAGGTAACTTTATTGAGACATATAAAAAAATTAGAGGATTAGACCGGGTGGACAGTGAGAGCCTTTTTCCTCAGATGGTGCTGACTAGCACGAGAGGACATAGCTTTAAATTGAGGGGTGATAGATATAGGAGAGATGTCAGAGGTAGCTTCTTTACTCAGAGTAGTAGAGGCGTGGAATGCACTGCCTGCAACAGTAGTCGACTTGCAAACCATAAGGGCATTTAAATGGTCATTGGATGGACATATGGATGAAAATGGAATAGTGTAGGTTAGATGGGCTTCAGATTGGTTTCGTAGGGTGGCACAACATCGAGGGCCGAAGGGCCTGCGCTGTGATGTTCTAAAACTATAAGACAACTTGCACTGATTTGCCACCTTGCAAAATGGCCCAAGGTGTTTTACAGGGCCATAAACCAACAGATACTATGCAACTTAAGGAGATATTAGAAAAGGTGACTATAAGACTAGTCAGAGATAGGTTTTACGAGGCATCTTGAAAAAAAGGAAGGGTAGAGAGGCAGACAGTTTAAGGAGGGAATTCTAGAGCTTAATGCCTGTGTAGCTCATGGCATGGCCTTGTGGTGGAGAGATTAAAATCAGAGACGCGCCAGAAAACCAAAGATAGACTGCTCATAAAGGATAGGTAGTGCAGCCTGGTCTCTATTCCTTTCCAAGTTTTTTGAAAAGACACATTTCTTACATCACACATTTCTAAGCAATAACCCCTCTTCCAGCCTGCTGCTCTACCTCAGTATCTTTCAAGACAGTGAAGGAATTCTGATTTTTTTTTGAAGATCAAGAACCAGAAAAAGGTTTTGAAAATGAGAATAGAGAGGAAATAAACTGGAAGACTCTGAGATTTTAAGGAAGCGTTAAAATATATTTAAGAATACGCCCCAAACATCAATGAGTCACTTGCAAATGTACACAACTGCACATGCTAGTGATCTCAGTGTTTCTCACATGACCTCAAAACATGTGCAAGAATGTTGCTGAGTTTACATCTTACAATTTTGTGCAGTTGAAGTTGCTTGAGCCTTGCATATTTGAGCAAGATAAATTGCATTAAAATAAGAACATGTTTCAAAAACAGATCGTACTGTGGCTGGAAATTGAGACCTTATCATAAAAATATTTCATTTCTTCATTAGAAATTGCTGACTGCTGTTTTAATAGTGGTGTTAAAATAAAGCAGGGTGAGAAAAGCTCATTGGGCAGTTGTGCAATACTGGTTTAATTTTCCAATTCACCACGGATTACATTACTGCGAAGATCTTTTTGTTTGCTTTCCAAAAGATGTCTAATAAACCAGAACTGAAATGTCTCTGCTGTTTGGTCTCAAAAGGAATGAAGGGAACAGGTGGGGTAAAGACAACAGCATCAAGGCAAGTCCGGACAACAGCAACAAGGCGAGTCCAAACAACCAGGACAGAGAGAAGTGGGAACAATGGAAAAGAACATCAAAACTGCAATGAAAAATAGAAAATAGCAGGGTTAAAAAGAGTGAATGAGAAACAAATATGAGGAAAAACATAACTCAGCGAGCCAGACTAAAATTGCAAGATCAAGCAAAAACATAAAGGGCAAAGTAATTCCAGAAAGGCCGGTATCCGTCACCAAGTCAGCCTGTATTTCATTGATCCAGTTGCCTCAGAACCTGCTCTCAGTGAGCAGGATGCCTGACACTCTTGCTTATATTTGTCAGCCAAGGTTCCCTGATTGGGTCCGTTAACCTGATCCACCAGGGAACCCATTCTATGAGGTCCACCTGGCTGACCTCATTACAATCACTACACCCTTCCTCCTCTAAATCCAAGGACATACACTTGTTCTTTTCCTTGTAGCTTCTCTGGGGCATTTTCACACTGGGTTCAATTCCTCTGAAAGGGGCTGAGTATCACCGAAGCGTAGCCAACCTCTTGTGCCCAAAGTGTCTCTGAGGAAATTCGTCCTCTTCTTCAGGCAGTAAAGGCATCAAGACTACAATATCCAACATGTCCACCCCAGACTCTGAGGTTTCTTTAAAACTAGAAAGAGGGGGAGAACCCACAGATTCTGACATTGTTTCCAGCTGTTCTGAAGGGCCAGGTATGTTTAGCTTCTGCCCAATTTGCAAGTTTGCAGCTTTCGTGATCCATGTGCTTGTTCAGGACCACCTCACCCACCCAAACTTTATACATCACGGGACCTGACCTTGCATCACCATGCCTCTTCCTCATGCAGGGCTATTTCTGTGGTTTTGCCACCTAACGTCATCCCCTGAAAAGTGGCACAGGCTGATGTTAACCCAAATAGCAGTCTCATTTTTTTTTTGGTCCAAATCCTTATGGGTATTAATTGTCGCATGCTTCTGGGAATCCTCATCTTACCGTAATTGCAGGTACAGTTGGCTCGTGTCCAGCATCGCAAAGGACAGCTCCCCGCTGACAGCCTTGAACATAAATCCTCGACGTGAGAAATTGGGTATTTATCCAGTTGTGAGAAATGGCTTACCGTTTGTTTAAAATCCCCACAAAGGCAAACTGACCCATCCGGTTTCACCAGTCGGTATGACTGGTGCTGCCCATTCCACAAATGGGACTGGTTCGATGATTCCTTTGTTTTCCAGGGTCCTGATTGCAGCCTCTACTTTTGCTGGAAAGGCAAATGGCACTGGGTGGGCCTTCCAGAATCTTAGAATTGCTTCCTGTTCAACATGCAAGGTGGCCTTGGCTCCTTTGATAATGTCTAGACATTCTTGAAAAACGTCCGGGTATTTAATTAGGACTTCACTCAGGTAGCCATTTTCTACATGAAATCTTTTGAGCCAATCAGGGTGTATCTTGCTCAAGCAATTTTGCCCCATCAGACTTCAACCCAAGCCTTTTACTGCAATCAGTGGTCACTGTACTAGTTACCTTTCATACGAGACTAGAACTAAAGTTGTACCCTTAAACTGTAAAGGTTTCCTGATATAGGGTCTCAGTCTAGTCCAGGTCATACACAAACTTAAGAGTTAGAGTCCAGAGCGAATTTTGTTAAAGACTGGTTCTGCAAGCAGTGATACAGCTGTGACATTATCAACCTTCAGTCAATCTAGGTGACCATTTAACCAGATGTTTATTCTGATTCATTCTGATTTGGATGTTGTTAAGCAATTTAACTATTGCAAGCCAGATGTAGGTGGGCTTTCCGGGATGTGCATTCTCCTGAACGCCGGCCTATGAGTTGTCTTACCCAATTCAGGCCCAGTGAGATTCTCATACTGTCTCGAGTTCGCATAGCGGCAGCAATTACAATGGCTTGCTGGCCTGGATCCTGAAGAAAATGTTAACCATTTGTCCAAGGCTTGGTTTTGTTTTGGGTTTTGCTACAAACTGACCTAATGTAGCAAGTGTTCAGGATATGTCCTGAGTACGACTATGCAATTGCCTTCATTTAAGTGTGTCTCCTAAACTCAGTCGGCCTGATGAAGGTGTCCACTTCCACCAGCACATCCTGTAACTCATATGCTCCACTTGCCACACTTTCTGATGACAAATCCAGTTGTAGTGCTTGTTTGAAGTCCAACTGGGCTTCAGATATTAGGCTGTTATACATGGTTAATCCCACATACCAAATGGTTTCTCAGCATCTCATTAGGGTTGAACCAAAGTCACATGCTTCTGCAAGTCATCTTAAAGTCATCAAAAGTCCTGACACGGATTTCCCTGATTCTCAAACTGACAAGTAAAACCAATAGCGTCTCAGAACTATAGGCAGCTTGGGAATGTAATATTCTTTAACTAAATCCACCAACTCTTAAAGATTTTAGTATTTCGTGCCTCAGGAAACATTCGTTTCCTAACAACCGAGAAAGCTGTGGGCCCACAAGCTGTTCAGGAGAATTACTCGTTGATTTTCATCTGCCCCAATGTCATTTGCCCGGAAAAAAACTTAACATTTTTTCCACACTCATGGGCTCAGTCTTAAAAGGCAGGATCAAACAAGTCAAGCTTCCCAAATAATGGCATGATGCCAGAAATGCTTATCCTAACTCAAAGATGATTGTTGCAAGCTAATTTCTTTTCTCACATTAACTGAAATAACTGCACAGTGGCCGATATCCCATCACCAAGTCACTCATTACTTACAGGTGTGTAGTACTTGAGAATGGCACAGCTTCCTCAGAGCCAGCTCTCAGAGTGAATGGAACCTCTGACACTCCTGTTTACAGAGGAACCTCGATTATCCAAACAACACGGGCAGGGAGTATTATGTCAGATAATCGAATGTTCGGATAAACGAATGCCGGATAACAGAGTTTAGCTGAGCATCATGACCTTGCGATCTTGCCAAATAATCCAAAATTTGGATAACCAAATGCCAGATAATCAAGGTTCCACAGTATAACTGTCAGCCAGAGCTCCCTGATTGGACCAGATCAACAGCCCCAATCAGGGAGCTCATATTCTGAGGTTCACCTGGCTGACCTCATTACAATCACAGCAAAGGGCAAAGAGAAGGTTTAGTGGAGAATGAAAAACAGCTAAGATAAAGGTGACAATAACAACTTGTATTTATGCAGGACCTTTAGCACAATAAATTGTACCTCACAGGAATATTACCAATCAAAATTTGACAGGAGGCCACCCAGGGAAATATTAGGGCTGATGTTCATAAGTGTGGCCTAAAGTGTGAGAATGTCCTAAAGGAGGAAATTAAGGTTGAGATGGAGAGATATTGGGATGGTATCTACAGTTGAGGATTATTGCAACTGAAGGTTTAGCTACCTATGATGAAGTGATTAAAACTGGGAAACTTAAGAAGGCAGATGCAGGAAATTGTAATATTTTTGGAAGATTGGAGGAGTGGAATTCATAGAGAAAGAGACGTGCAAGGACATGGAAGGATGAAAATTTTAAATCGATGGGGTTTCAAATTTTAAGACAATAGGAGCCGCTGTTGGTTAGTGAGTTAAGGGTAAACAGGAGTGGTGGAAATGAGGAGGTTTACAGGATCTTAAGGAGGGTAGAGGCCAGCCAGGAGTCTGTTAGCATAATCAAGTCTAAAGGTAGCGAAGGCTCAGACAAAAGGTTCAGTAGCAGATGAATGAAGGCAGATACAGAACTGTACAATGTTACAGAGGTGGAACTAGACAGTTTTAATATTGGTGCAGGTATGTGGTCAGAAGTTCGTCTCATGAACAAGTATGACACCAAAGTTTGCAATCAGTCTGGCTCACTGATAACAGCACTTTCAAAAATCATGAGGTGCATGGATAGGATAAATAGACAAAGTCTCTTCCCTGGGGTGGGCAAGTCCAGAACTGCAGGGCATAGGCTTAGGATGAGAGGGGAAAGATATAAAAGGGATCTAAGGGGCAACTTTTTCACGCAGAGGGTGGTACATGCATGGAACAAGCTGCCAGAGGAAGTGGTGGAGGCCAGTACAATTGCAACATTTAAAAGGCATCTGGATGGGTATATGAATAGGTAGGATTTGGAAGGATATGGGCCAGGTGCTGGCAGGTGGGACTAGATTGGGTTGGGATATCTGGTCGCCATGGACGAGTTGGACCGAAGGGTCTATTTCAGTGCTGTACATCTCTCTGGCTCTATGACTCTATCTCCCCTCACTTAAGTCCACAGAAATCCCACCTTAAGCTTTTTTTGCGTTTCTGTTCCTAACCTACTTGTTTAATGTCATACTTTTGATCATCTGCACTTATATCTTATGAGGTGGGTTTGGTATCAAATTTTGTTCTGCAAAGCTTCTGTTATACACCTTGTGGTGTTTGATTGTGTTAAAGGGGCTAAGTAAATGCAAGTTGTTGTTGTTATCGGTCCAATTGAAAATAATACATTTGCAAGTTTAAGCAAAGTGACAAAGTGCTCTAAGTTAAAAGTGACTGCTTTAAGACACACACAACTGGAGCTTAATGTCTACCTTTCCCTTTCTTCTCACAAACAACTGTAGAACAGGCAGCTCATCATTTGATGTTCATTACTCTATAAAAATACCAGCTTGTGGATACTTTGGCAAAAACAACATTGTAAAGTAACAAGGGAAAAGCAGCTTGATAAGACAGGAACTGCTGCAAATTTTCAAGATTTGCCTTGGTAACATAAGCTTTCAGCAAGAAGTAAAGGTCATTAAAAAGCTTGGCAAGCAACAGAAGCACTACATTGCCACAAGATGTTTCCACAGACAGTGCTGAGTAGTTCTGTTTGACATGATCTCGCTTTTAGTCGAGTCAAGCAGCATGCTGGCATCATGTCCCACATTTCATTGACACTGTGCTGCTGAACATCAACACAATTCGTTACATGCAGATGGGGAATGTAGCGCCAACAGCTAAGTTTCTGGGATTGAGATTGACCCTAATACAATGAGGGGAACGTCAGGTCCCAAACGATCAATTGTGTTAGAGGATTCTCCAGTCCAAGGCACAGATAGATGTTTCTGTGGCCAGCAGTGAAAAATCAGAATGGTGTGTTGCCTCCCTGGTGCCAGAATCAAGGATGTCTCAGAGAGGGTGCAGAATATTCTCAAAGGGGAGAGGACCCAGCAGGAGGTCATTGTACACATTGGAGCCAATGACATAGGAAGGGAAAAGGATGGAGATTCTGAAGGGAGAATATAACGAGTAAGGCAATAATTTAAAAAAGAGGTCCTCGAGAGTTGTAATATCTGGATTGCTTTGAGTTATTGAGGGTAGAAATAGGAGGATAGAGCAGATGAATGCATGGCTGAGGAGCTGGTGTAGGGGAGAAGGATTCACATTTTTGGTGACCTGTACAAGAAGGACGGATTGCACCTAAATTGGAAGGGGATGAATATACTGGCAGGGAGATTTGCTTGAGCTGCTCAGGAGGATTTAAACTAGTAAGGCGGGAGGGGTGGGACCCAGGGAGATAGTGAGGAAAGAGATCAATCTGAGACTGAAATAGTTGAGAAGTGAGTCAAACAATCAGGGCAGGCAGGGACAAGGTAGGACTAATAAATTAAACTGCATTTATTTCAATGCAAGAGGCCTAACAGGGAAGGTTACTTCTACATGGTTAGGGGCATGGTTAGGAACGTGGGACTGGGATATCACAGCAATTACAGAAACGTGGCTCAGGGATGGACAGGACTGGCAGCTTAATGTTCCAGGATACAAATGCTACAGGAAGGATAGAAAGGGAGGCAAGAGAGGAGGGGGTGTGGCATTTTTGATAAGGGATAGCATTACAGCTGTGCTTATATTCCCAGAAATAAATCCAGGGAAGTTATTTGGGTGGAACTGAAAAATAAGAAAGGGATGATCACCTTATTGGGATTGTATTACAGAGCCCCTAATATTCAGCAGAAAATTGAGAAACAAATTTGATAGGAGATTTCAGTTATCTGTAAGAATAATAGTAGGGGATGGTAGGGGATTTTAACTTTGCGAACATAGACTGTGACTGCCATAGTGTTAAGGGTTTAGATGGAGAGGAATTTGTTAAGTGTGTACAAGACAATTTTCTGATTTAGTAAGTGGATGTACCTACAAGAGAAGGTGCAAAACTTGACCTACTCTTGGGAAATAAGGCAGGGCAGGTGACTGAGGTGTCAATGGGCGAGCACTTTGGGGCCGGCAGCTATAATACTAGTAATTTTTAAAAAGTGATGGAAAAGAATAGACCAGATCTGAAAGTTGAAGTTCTAAATTGGAGGAAGATTAATTTTGAAGGGAAGAGGTAAGAACTTTCAAAAACTGATTGGGGGCAGATGTTCGCAGGTAAAGGGACGATTGGAATATGGGAAGCCTTCAGAAATAAGATAAAAATCCAGACACAATATATTCCTGTCAGGGTGAAAGGCTGGTAGGTACAGGGAATTCTGGATGACTAAAGAAATTGAGGGTTTGGTTAAGAAGGAAGCATATGTAAGATATAGACAGGATAGATCGAGTGAATCCTTAGAGTATAATGGCAGTAAGTGTATACTTAAGAGGGAAATCAGGAGGGCAAAAAAGGGACATGAGATAGCTTTGACAAATCGGGTTAAGGAGAATCCAAAGGGTTTTTACAAATACATTAAGGACAAAAGGGTAACTAGGGAGAGAACAGGGCCTGAGGAAGGGCCTGTGCCCGAAACGTCGAATCTCCTGTTCCCTGGATGCTGCCTGACCTGCTGTGCTGTTCCAGCAATAAAGTTTCAACTTTGATCTCCAGCATCTGCAGACCTCACTTTCTCCCCAGAGAACAGGGCCCTCAAAGATCAGCAAAGCAGCTTTTGTGTGGAGCCGCAGGAGATGGGAAAATACCAAACGGATTTTTTGCATTGGTGTTTACTGTGGATAAGGACTTGGAAGGTATACAATGTAGGGAAATAGGTGGTGAAGGGTTTGGGAGCTGGATATGAATTACGTTGGTGAAAATCTCTGGGCATTGCCATGTATTATCAATATAATGGGTACATTGTTGCCATGGACACCAATTCAGTCATCTGTTGCAAGTCAGCTATCGATCGCAGGTGTTTGCTACTGTTAACTTGTACAAAGTGTGTTAGATGGTGGCACCTAGAAAAATGTCCATATTACAGAGGAGGAAGTGCTGTATGTCCTGAAAGGCATAAAAGTGGATAAGTCCCCAGGACCTGATCAGGTGTACTCTGGAACTCTGTGGGAAGCTAGGGAAGTGATTGCTGGGCCCCTGGCTAAGATATGTGTATCATTGATAGTCACAGATGAGGTGCCAGAAGACTGGAGGGTGGCTATCGTGCTGCCACTGTTTAAGAAAGGTGGTAAGGACAAGCCAGGGAACTATAGACCAGTAGCGTTACGTTGCTGGTGGGCAAGTTGTTGAAGGGAATCCTGATGGACATGTATTTGGAAAGGTAGGGTCTGATTAGGGATAGTCAACATGGCTTTGTGTGTGGGAAAAAATGCCTCACAAACTTGATTGAGTTTGTTGTAGAAGTAACAAAGACAATTGATGAGGGCAGAACAATAGTCATGATCTGTATGGACTTCAGTAAAGGGTTCAACAAGGTTCCTCATAGGAGACAGGTTAGCAAGTTAGAGTTCATGGAATACAGGGAGAATTAGCCATTTGGATACAGAACCAGTTCAAAAGTAAAAGACAGAGGGTGGTGTTGGAGGGATGTTTTTCAGACTGGAGGCCTGTGAGCAGTGGAGTGCCACAAGGATTGATGCTGGATCCACTACCTTTTGTCATTTGTATAAATGATTTGGATGTGAGCATAAGACGTATCATTAGCAAGTTTGCAGATGACACCAAAATTGGAAGTGTAGTGGACAGTGAAGAGGGGTACCTCAGATTACAACAGGATTTTGACCAAATGGGCCAACGGGCTGAGAAGTGGCAGATGGAGTTTAATTCAGATAAATGCGAGGTGCTGCATTTTGGGAAAGCAAATCTTAGCAGGACTTATACACTTAATGGTAAGGTCCTCGGAAGTGTTGCTGAACAAAGAGACCTTAGAGTGCAGGTTCTTAGCTCCTTGAAAGTGGAGTTGCAGGTAGATAGGATAGTGAAGAAGGCGTTTGGTATGCTTTCCTTTATTGGTCAGAATATTCCGTACAGGAATTGGGAGGTCATGTTTCAGCCGTACATTGGTGAGGCCATTTTTGGAATATTGCATGCAATTCTGGTCTCCTTCCTACCAGGAGGATGTTGTGAAATTTGAAAGGATTTAGAAAAGATCTACAAGGATGTTGCCATGGTTGGAGGATCTGAGCTATAAGGAGAGGCTGAATAGGCTGGGGCTGTTTTCTCTCTTGCATTGGAGACTGAGGGGTGACTTTATAGAGGTTTATAAAATCGTGAGGGGCATGGATAGGGTAAGTAGACAAGGCCTTTTCCCTGGGGTGGGGAGTCCAGAACTACAGGGCATAGATTTAGGATGAGGGGGAAAGATATAAAAGAGACCTAAGGGGCAACCTTTTCATGCAGAGGGTGGTATGGAATGAGTTGCCAGAGGAAGTGGTGGAGGTTAGTACAATTGCAACATTTAAAAGGAATCTGGATGGGTATGTGAATAGGAAGAGTTTGGAGGGATATGGGCCAGATGCTGGCAGATGGGACTGGATCAGGTTGGGATATCTAGTCGGCATGGATGAGTTGGACCGAAGGGTCTGTTTCCGTGCTGTACGTCTCTATGACTCTGACTCTCTGACCGGGAAGGGTTTGGGAGATGGATATGAATTATGTTGGTGAAAATCTCTGGGCACTGCCATGTATTATCAATATAATGGGTACATTGTTGCCATGGACACCAATTCAGTCATCTGTTGCAAGTCAACTATCGATCACAGGTGTTTGCTACTGTTAATTTGTACAAAGTGTGTTAGACACAGTTTGGTTTGAGAAGTGTCAAGGGAAAGTGACCTATGGGCTCTCCATAAAACTGCTAAAAGTGCAGGTTGGTGTACTCAAAAGATCTACACTTCACATATGTTTCTTATCATTTCCATGTGGTTTTCATGAGCAGTTACTATCCAGCACCATGTCTTAACTAGGGACATTATATGGTGTCATATTATTACAAATGAAGACAAAGGCATGCTGCATTGAAAGACAAGGTTCTCCTCTGTCTTCAAGATTGCAACAGCTACTGAGAGAGCAGAAGATGATCTCATCAGGTCAAGTCTACAGTGGACCGCTGTTGCAGGGCTTCACTCTCAGCTGATGCTTCCCTTTTCAAACATGCCTTGCAATTTTGGACAGATGAGGGAGTACAAAAATAGCAGAAGCTGGGTCCAATGTTCCAACTCGAGGGAGTTTACAGCTAAGTCTTGCCCATGTACGACAGTTACAAAAAAAATCAAAAATATGTGCACAGAGAATTCATACTTCAGCCCTGTTTCTGATAAAGGCTCCCCTTAATCCTCAATTACAGACACAAATGACTAATGTGGATGACTCTGTTGGAAGGGAATGCAACCTCTATTTTATTGGCCCCTGTATATTTACTGGAGGTTAGCATCTCCTACAAGAGGACCTGCAACTGTCCATGACAATTGGATTGCCCTCAGTGTCATTACAAGTGATTAAATATCTTTTCTCTTCCTCCAGCTTTTCGGAATGAGAGCAATACCAGCGCTGCAGTTTGAGATTCCCATGATCTGTGCTGTACATTATGCCCTCAGGGTAAGCTGGTTCCAAACTCAAGAGAGAAAGAATAGAATCTAAAATAAAGTTCAGCACACAGAAACTCAACCCCACCAAAACAGATAAAGAGTGGGAGAAATTCTTTGGGCAAGAAAATCCTCCACTTGTTTTTATTCGCTAGAATTCCAAAACTAGCTATCTGAACTCCAGTATCTGATAAGCAGTTGTTCTCATACTATCCCTTAAGTGTTACTGTATAGGAAGTACACATTCAATTATTCCTATACCAGCTCGCTAAATGAGCATATTACCTTGTGCCAATGTCCTGCTTTCTCCCCCAATACCCTTGCACATTACTTCTGTTCAAATAACCTTTCAATGCCCTTTCGAATTGAACCTCCCTCCACCACACTTCCAGGCATTGCATTTCACACCCTAACAACTCACAGTGAAAAGTACAATTCTCATTTCACCCTTGTTCATTTTCCAGGTCAATTTAAACCTATGCCTTTTTGTTCTTGATTCTTTTATGAAAGAGAACACTTTCTCCCTATCTACTCCATTCAGCCTGCTAATGATTTTGAAATCTCTGTCAGATCTCCTCTGAGCCTTCTTCTCTACAAGGAGAACAGTCCCAACTTTTTCTATCTATCCTCAAGACTTATAGCACGTCCCCAGCAGCCTGTGAGAAGGTGGTGGTAAGCTGCCCTCTTGAACCGCTGCAGTCCCTGTGCTGTAGGTAGACCCACAATGTCATTAGGGAGAGAACTCCAGGTTTTTGACCCAGTGATAAATGAAGGAACAGTGCTATATTTCCAAGTTGGGTTGGTGAGTGGCTTAGAGGGGAATTTGTAGGCGGTGGTATTCCCATGTATCCCTTCACTTATTCTTCTAGATAGTTTGGACGGCGCTGTCTATGGATTAGATTAGATCACTTACAGTGTGGAAACAGGCCCTTCGGCCCAACAAGTCCACACCGACCCGCCAAAGCGCAACCCACCCATACCCCTTACGTAACACTACGGGCAATTTAGCGTGGCCAATTTACCTGACCTGCACATCTTTGGACTGTGGGCCGAAACCGGAGCACCCGGAGGAAACCCACGCAAACACGGGGAGAATGTGCAAACTCCACACAGTCAGTCGCTTGAGGCGGGAATTGAACCCAGGTCTCTGGCGCTGTGAGGCAGCAGTGCTAACCACTGTGCCACCATGCCGTCCAAAGAGAAACCGCCCAGACCCATTTCTCTCTGACTAACACACCTAACACTATGGGCAACTTGGCATGGCCAATCCACCTGACCTACACATCTTTGGATTGCAGGAGGAAACCCATACAGACACGGGGAGAATGTGCAAACTCCACACAGACTGTCTGCCCGAAGTTGGAATCGAACCTGGGACCCTGGTGCTGTGAGGCAGCAGTGCTAACCACTGTGCTACCATGCCGATCTTGGGTCAATTTCTATTGATGGTACACACTGCTGCTTCTCAGTGGTGAAGGGAGTAAATGTTTGTGAATAAGGTTCCAATCAAGCAGCAGCTTTGCTTTGTTGATGTCAAGCTCCTTGAGTGTTATTAGGGCTGTAATCATCCTGGCAGGTGGGAGTATTCCTTCACACTCCTCACTTATGCCTTGTAGATAGTAGGCAGGCTTTAGGGAGTCAGGAGGTGAGTTAGTTGCTGCTGTGTTCCTAAGCCTCTAACTGGTTCTTGCAGCGACTGGATTTATACGGCCAGATCAGTTCACTTCCTGCTCAATGTTAACCTGAAGATGTTGAAGTGGGATTCAGTAATGGTAATGTCATTGAATGTCAAGGGTTGAAGGTTAGATTGTCTCTTAAAGATGATCATTGCCTGGAATTTGTGTTGCATGTATCCTAGTTGCCACTTTTCAGCCATGCTTGGCTATTATTCAGGTGTTGCTAAATTTGGACATGAATTGCTTCAATATCTGAGGAACCATGAATAGTGCTAAACATGGGCAAACATAACACTTCTGACCTTATGAAAGAAGGAAAGTAATTGATGAAGCAGCTTAAGATGGTTGGGCATAGGACACAACCCTAAGGAAACACTGAAAATGTGCCATAGAGCTGACATGACTGACCTGAAACAACTACAACCATCTTCCTATGACTCAAACCAGCAGAGTTTTTGCCCAATTTCTATTCATTCCAAGTTTGCAAGGGTCCCTTGATGCCACACTAGTCAAATGCAGCCTTGATGTCAAGGGCTGTCATTCAACTCTGGAATTCGGCTCTTTTATCCACGTTTAAACGAAGGCTGTAATGGGCCATGGCAAAATCCAACTGAGTGTCACTGAGCAGGTTATTGCTGAGCGGGTGCTGCTTGATAGCACCACTGGTGACACCTTCCATCACTTTACTGATGATCAAGACCAGAGATAATTGGCTGGATTGGATGTATACTGCTTTATACTGCATGTACCTGAGCAATTTTCCACATTGTAGGGTTACACGCGAGTGGCGTAGCTGTTTTGGAACACCTTGACTAGGGGTTCAGGAAGTTCTGGACCAAAGGACTTCACATGATTGCCGCAATGTTATCAGGGTCCATGGCCTTTGCAGTATCCAGTTTCTCCAATTGTTTCTTGATTATCATGTGCAGTACATTGTGGTGGCTAAAAGCTGGCATCTGTGACATTGGAGACCTTTGGCAGGGCCGAAAATAATCAAACATAATTCTGATTTGACCCTGGCACTCATCATCTTGCATCCAAGTAGAGTGGCAATCAGTAATTCCTCAACGTAATGTCATTGTTATCGAGTCATAGAGATATGCAGCATTGAAACAGGCGCTTGATTCCAACTCATCCATGCCGACCAGATATTCTACAGAAATCTACTCCCATTTGCCAACATTTGGCCCCATTTCCCTCCAAACCCTTCCTATTCATATACCCATCCAGATGCCTTTTAAATGTTGTAATTGGACCAGCCTCTACCATTTCCTCTGGTAGCACATTTCATATATGCATCACCCTCTGTGTGAAAAAGTTGTTCCTTAGGTTTCTTTGATATCTTTCCCCTCTCACCTTAAACCTTAGCCCTCTAGTCCTGGACTTCCCCATTCAGGGGAAAAGACCTTGCCTATTTATCCTATCCATGACCCTCATGATTGTCAAGGTTGCCTCTCAGCTTCCAACGCTCCAGGGAAAACAGCCCCAACCAAATCAGCTTCTCCCTATAGCTCAAACTATCCAACCCTGGCAACAACCTTGGAAATCATTTCTGAACCCTTTCAAGTTTCACAACATCTTTCTGATAGGATGAAGACAGAATTGTATGAAATACTCAGTGATCTAACTAATGTCCTATACAGCAGCAACATGACCTCCCAACTCCTATACTCAATGTACTAACCAATAACAGCAAGATTACCAAACGCCACCTTCACTATTCTATCTACTTGTGGCTCCACTTTCAAGAAACTATGAACCTGCACTCCAATATCTCTTTGTTCAGCAACACTTACCATTAAGTGTGTAAGTCCTGCCATGACTTGCCTTTCCAAAATGCAGCACCTCATGTTTATCCAAATTAAATTCCATCTGTTCAAGGTGTCATTGTATCCTAAATAACCTTCTTTGCTGTCCACTACACCTCCAATTTTAGAGTCATCTGCAAATTTACTAAACGTACATCCTTTGTTCACATCCAAATCAGTTCATATCATGTATCCAGTGTTGCCCATAATAAGCAAGCATTCAATTTCCCAGAAATAGAACTTGACACATTAGTCTTGAATGATGGGCAGCGCGGATCCCCACAACAAATGGTGTGGCACAGTGGCTCAGTGATTAGCACTGCTGCCTCACAGCATCAGGGACTTGGGTTCAATTCCAACCATGGGCGACTTTGTGGAGTTTACACATTCTCCCCGTGTCTGCGTGGGTTTCCTTTGGGTGCTCCGGTTTCCTCCCACAGACCAAAAATGTGCTGGTCAGGTGGATTGGCTGTACTAAATTGCCCATAGTGTTCAGCAATGTGTAGGTTAGGTGGGTAAATAGTCAGGGGTAAATATAGGGTGGGGAATGGGTATGGGTGGTATGGGTGGCTTGCCCTTCAGAGGGTTGGTGTGGACTTGTTGGGCTGAAGTGCCTGTTTCTACACGGTAGAGATTCTCTGAAATGTCGGAAAGCCATCCTCAGGCAACAGTGTATTTGGAAGGTCTGCCAGAAGACAAACCCCAGTTTGCTTCACCCACAAGCCCTGTTCCTCTCATCTGAGCAAAGGACTCTTCCCAAATTTGCTTTGTGTGCAACCCATTATATCATCACCATCAAGAAATAAACCAATGGTTTTACTACAATTTGGAAATCTGTGCAGGGAACAATGGCCTTCCGTGGTTGTCAATGCAAGTACTGACAAAGATCTTTGAGAATTGAAAACCAGCTCAGAAAACCCAAGCTCACCTTCTGCGCACATTGAGCAAGTCATGGGACAACTTAATTCAGTCATCTAAACAAATATATCTGAAGGTACGTTTTACCATACTTGTTGTTCTATGTTTACAGTGTTCACATTCTTTTCATACTTGGCATCATATATACAGTATTTTTAAAAAATCAGTAACTTTACTTAAGTTATTTTTCTCTGTTAGTGGTCATTGTCCCCGCTGAGAATATTGTCCATACCTTCCAGAAATGTCCTTGGTAACCTGATCTGTCAGAAATGCAAAGGGGTGTGATCATCCCTCCTGACTGGGAGATGTTTAGATTTAAAATATCACCACGACAAATGGCATAAACAATTTTTAACTTTCAAAATCAAATATGTATTCTTTATTTAATATAACTCTGAGAGGGAGTCTGGTCTCCTCTACATTGGGGAGACAAGACATCTACTTGCAGAAGATGACTTCACAGGACTTCTCCAGGACACACGCACGAAACAATGCCACTGCCCCATGGCCGAATACTTTAACTCCCCCATCCACTCTGCCAAGGACATGCAAGGTCCTGGGCCTCCTCCACTGCCAAACCCTTACCACCCAACACCTGGAGGGAGGAAGAATGCCTCATCTTCCATCTTGGGAACCTCCAGCCACACGACATAAATGTGGATTTCATCAGTTTCCTCATTTCCCCCCCCCTCCACCTTATCCCAGATCCAACCTTTCAACTCGGCACCACCCTCTTGACCTGTCCTACCTGTCCATCTTCCTTCCCACCTATCCGCTCTACCTTCCTCTTGGACCTATCACCTTCACCCCCAACTTCATCTACCTATTGCATTCCCAGTTACCTTCTCTTGGGCCCCCCACATTCCTGATGAAGGGCCTATGCTCAAAACGTCGACTGTCCTGCTCCTTGGATGCTGCCTGACTGGCTGTGATTTTCCAGCACCACACTCTCGACTCTGATTTCCAGCAATGCAGTCCTCACTTCCTCCCATTCTACCAATGCTCAGTCTTCAGTAGCTACAACATGATCAGAAGTGGTTCACTCACATTAAGTGTAACCCACTGGTCAATATCAGGAATTCACAGTAAGCAGGCATCCTACACAGCAGTTTTCTTGTATTTACCAAAGCAAAACTTTTTCTAGAAAAATAAAATGTTGATTTATATATTCCCTTAATATATCCATATACATACACACAAATATATCATGTTATGTATCAGGAAATTCCAAGCATTTTACAGCTGAGTACTTTAAAATAATGTTATAATGTTGGATGCAGCAGCCAAGATGCTCACAGCAAGCTCCCTAAAACAGGTATATGAAAATGACTAGATATTCCTTTCTCTGTAATGCAAACTGAAGGATAATTATTCACCACATAACACTTCTTCAAAGAGACTGAGGTATGCTTTTCATTTGGCTGTGAGGAGAAACAGGTCATTGGCTTACTGTCTGATAAGAAAAATGTAACCTGTATAACAGCATGACTTCATCTGTACTACACTTCAATTTCAGCTCAGATTTAAAGAGGCTATCAAAGGCTACAGAATAGAACCTTCATTACCCTCATGGAAAAAATACTCAAAGTGATTTAAGAGACTTGAATAGATTTTATAAAAGGAAGTTATTTTTCACTATTAACTGTATAGGAGAGAGAACTGTATTAGATTGTGAGCAGTTATTTTTTAAAAATCATCTCGACTTTTTTAAGTCTGCCCAAGGTGGACGTGGAGGGTATATAAAACCTCAGGGAACATCAATTGGCACAGAGATCATGAAGGTCCAGAGGGGATGAGGTGACTGGGTGAGAGATATGAGTCATACAATCATAGAGATGTACAGCATGGAAACAGATCATTTGGTCCAACTCGTCCATGCCGATCAGATAGCCCAACCCAACCTATTCCCACCTGCCAGTACCCGCCCCACATTCCTTCAAACCCTTCCTATTCATATACCCATCCAGATGGCTTTTAAAGGTTGCAATTGTACCAGCCTCCACCACTTCCTCTGGCAACTCATTCCATACACTGTGTGAAAAAGTTGCCCCTTAAGATCCTTTTAAATCTTACCCCTCTCACCCTAATCCTATCTCCCTAGTTCTGGACTCCACCACCCCAGGGAAAAGACTTTGTCCATTTATACTATCCATGCCCTGCATGACCTTATAAACCTCTATAAGGTCACCTCTCAGCCTCTGATGCTCCAAGGAAAACAGCCCCAGCCTATTCAACCTCTCTCTACAGCTCAAATCCTCCAACCATGTCAACATCCTTGTAAATCTTTTCTGAACCCTTTCAGGTTTCCCAACATCCTTCCGATAAGAAGGAGACCAGAATTCAATGCAATATTCTAAAAGTGGCCTAACCAATGTCCTGTACAGCTGCAACATGACCTCCCAACTCCTTCACTTAATACTCTGACCAATAAAGGAAATAAACACCTTCTTCACTATCCTATCTACCTGCGACTCTACTTTCAATGAGCTATGAACCTGCACTCCGAGGTGTCTTTGTTCAGAAACACTCCCTGGGACCTTACTATTAAGTGGATAAGTCCTGCTAAGATTTGCTTTCCCAAAATGCAGCACCTCGTATTTATCTGAATTAAACTCCATCTGCCACTCCTCAAGCCCATTGGCCCATCTGATCAAGATCCCGTTGTAATCTGAGGAAACCTTCTTCGGTGTCCACGACACTTGCAATTTTGGTGTCATCTGCAAACTTAATAACTATACCTCTCATGCTCACATCCAAATCATTTATATACATGATGAAAAGTAGTGGACCCAGCACCAATTCTTGTGGCACTCTGCTGGTCACAGGCCTCCAGTCTGAAAAACAACCCTCAACCACCACCCTCTATCTTCTACCTTTGAGTCAGTTCTGTATCCAAATGGTTAGTTCTCCTTGTATTCCCTGAGATCAAACCTTGCTAACCTGTCTCCCATGGGGAACCTTGTCAAATGCCTTACTGAAGTCCATATAGATCGTGACCATTGCTCTGGCCTCATTAATCCTCATTGTTACTTCTTCAAAAAATTCTATCAAGTTTGTGAGACATGGTTTCCCACACACAAAGCCACGTTGACTATGATGTCAGGCTCACTGGTCTATTGTTCCCTGACTTGTCCTTACCACCTTACTGGCACCACGTTAGCCAACCTCCAATCTTCTGGCACCTTACCTGTGACTATCAATGATACAGATGTCTTAGCAAGGGGCCCAGCAATCACTTCTCTAGCTTTCCACAGAGTTCTAGGGTACACCTGATCAGGTCCTGAGGATTTATCCACGTTTATGTATTTTAAGACATCTAGCACTTCCTCCTCTGTAATATGGACATTTTTCAAGATACCACCATCTATTTCCCCTCATTCTATATCTTCCATGTCCTTTTCCACAGTAAATACTGATGCAAAATACTCATTTAGTATCTCCCCCATCTTCTGCAGCTCCACACAAAGGCTGCCTTGCTGATCTTTGAGGGGCCCTATTCTCTCCCTAGTTACCCTTTTGTCCTTAATATATTTGTAATAAGTCTTTGGATTCTCCTTAACTCTATTTGCCAAAGCTATCTCATGTCCCCTTTTTTGCCCTCCTGATTTCCCTCTTAAGTATACTCCTACTGCCTTTATACTCTTCTTAGGATTCACTCAATCTATCCTGTCTATACCTTACATATGCTTCCTTCTTAACAAAACCCTCAATTTGTCTAGTCATCCAGCATTCCCTACATCTACCAGCCTTTCCTTTCACCTTAACAGGAATATACTGTCTCTGGATTCATGTTATCTCATTTCTGAAGGCTTCCCAATCTCCAGCTGTCCCTTTACCTGCGAACATCTGTCCCCAGTCAGCTTTTGAAAGTTCTTGCCTAACAAAGTCAAAATTAACACTCCTCCAATTTAGAGCTTCAATTTTTAAATCTGGTCTATCCTTTTCCATCACTTTTTTAAAACCATTCAAATTATGGTCGCTGGCCCCAAAGTGCTCCCCCACTGACACCTCCGTCACCTGCCCTGCCTTATTTCCCAAGAGTAGGTCAAGTTTTGCACCCCAGTCTTAACAAATTCCTCTCCATCTAAACCCAGTCTATGTTTGGAAAGTTAAAGTCCCCTATCATAACCACTCTATTATTCTTACAGATAACTGAGATCTCCTTACAAATTTGTTTCTCAATTTCCCGCTGAATATTAGGGGGGTCTATAATACAATCCCAATAAGGTGATCATCCATTTCATATTCCTCAGTTCCACCCAAATAACTTCCCTGGATATGTTTCCAGTGACATCCTTCCCCCAGTACAGCTGTAATGCTATCCCTTATCAAAACGCCACTCCCCCTCCTCTCTTTCCTCCTTTGCTGTCCTTCCTGTAGCATTTCTATCCTGGAACATGAAGCTGCCAGTCCTGTCCATCCCTGAGCCATGTTTCTGTAATTGCTCTGATATCCCAGTCCCATGAGGATTAGCCAGCCTGGTAACTTCTGAAATAGCTCGGCCAAATCCCTTGGAGAACTGAGGCTATCTAGCCTGCCTGGGCACTAACTCACTACATACCATGCTGTCGCTACCCAAATCTGTTTTTTTGAGTGAATGGACTGGTTCATCCTTAACCCGCCCCTCCATCTCAAACTGAAAATGGTATTTCGGGGCACTTTTTACAGGGTGGGTCCAAGGAAGTTGAGAAATTTCCTAACCGGAGTTACCCACCTTGGCTGCCAAAATGCAATCCAATATTTCTATCTATAGAACATAGAAAAGTACAGCACAGAACAGGCCCACAGAACAGACTTCGCTTCCACCACCTCAACTGGCAATGCATTTCATGCATTCATAACTCTCTGCGTAAAGAACCTACCTCTGATGTCTCCTTTATACCTTCCTCCTAATATCTTCAAACTATCTCTTGTCGTACCAGTCAATCCTGCTCTGGGGAAAAGTCTCTGGCTATTGACTCTATCTATTCCTCTCATTATTCTGTACACCTTGATCAGGCCTCCTCTCTTCCTCCTTCTCTCCAGAGAGAAAAGTCTGAGCTTATTCAGTCTTTCTTCATACGGCAAGTCCTCCAGTCCAGGCAGCATCCTGACAAATCTTCTTTGCACCCTCTCCAAAGCCTCTGTATCTTTCCTCTAGTAGGGCGACCAGAACTGGACACAGTATTCCACGTGTGGTCTCACCAGGGACTTGTATAACTGCAGCAAAACCTTGCAGCTCTTAAACTCAATCCCCCTGTTAATGAAAGCCAAAACACTATATGCTTTCTTAACAACCCTATCCACTTGGGTGGCAATTTTGAGAGATCTATGTAGTTACATACCCAGATCCCTCTGTTCCTCCACTCTGCCAAGAATCCTGTCTTTAATCCTATATTCAGTGCTTGAGTTCGACCTTCCAAAATGCATCACTTCGCATTTATCCAGGTTGAACTCCATCTGCCATTTCTCAGCCCAGCTCTGCATCCTGTCTATGTCATGCTGCAGCCTGCAGTAGCCCTCTTTACTACCAACAACACCTCCAACCTTTGTGTCATCTGCAAATTTACTAACCCACCCCTCAACCTCCTCATCCAAGTCATTTATAAAAACTACAAAGAGCAGAGGCCTGTGGGACCCCACTCAACACTGACCTTCAGGCAGAATACTTTCCATCTGCTGCCTTCTGTCAGCCAGGAGAAAGTGAGGACTGCAGATTCTGGAGATCAGAGCTGAAAAATGTTGCTGGAAAAGCGCAGCAGGTCAGGCAGCATCCAAGGAGCAGGGGAATCGACGTTTCGGGCATAAGCCCTTCTGTCAGCCAGCCAAGTCTGAGTCCAGATAGCCAAGTCTCCCTGTATTCCGTACTTCCTGACTTTATGAATGAGCCTACCATGGGGAACCCTATCAAATGCCTTGCTGAAGTCCATACACCACATCCACTGCTCGACTGTTGTCGACCTGTCTTGACGCCTCATCAAAGAACTCAATAAGATTTGTGAGACATGACCTGCCCCTCACAAAGCCATGCTGACTGCCTTTAATCACACTATGCTTTGCCAAATAATCATGAATTCTATCCATCAGAATTCTTTCCAAATCTTTGCTGACCACAGATGTAAGACTGACTGGTCTGTAATTGCCAGGGATTTCCCTATTACCCTTCTTGAAAAGAGGAACAACATTCACCTCCTTCCAATCCTCCTGTACGACTCCTGTGGAGAGTGAGGAGGCAAATATCCTCACCAGCGGCTTAGCAACCTCCTTTCTCACTTCCTGGAGCAGCCTAGGATAAATCTGGTTTGGCCCAGGGGACTTATCAATCTTAATGTTTTCCAAAATTTCTAGCACATCAACTTCATCAATCTTGATCTGGTCAAGACTGTATCCCAGCTCCTCTAAGTTTTCATTTACAACAAGTTCCCTTTCCTTGGTGAAAACCAAAGCAAAAAAACTCATTTAGAGTTTCCCCTTTCTGCTCAGACTCCACACACAAGTTCCCTCCACTATCCCTGATCGGCCTTATCTTCTCCCTGATCATTCAATGGGAAATGGCAAAACTGGAGTCCATTAATAAAAGATAGTCACCAAAAAATGTAAGCATGAACTTAAAGGTAAACTCTTCACACAAGGAGTGGAATAATTGTGGAGCTTGCCACCACTGAGTACTAATATAGATGCATTTGAGGGGAAGCTACACAAACATCGGACAGAGAAGTGAATAGAGGGCTATGCTGATAAAGTCACATGAGGAAAGAGGGATGGAGGCTCAAGTGGGCAGTAATGCAGCATGGATGGGATGGGCCAAGAGATCTGTTTCTGTCACAGAATCAGACAATTTTATGGTACAGAAGGAGGCCATTTGATCCAACATTCCTGTACCAGCTCCTGAAAGAGCAGCCCGATAGTCCCACTCTCCGGCTCTATCTCCATAGCTCTCGAACTTCATCGCTTTCAAATATACATCCTAAGCAAATGTCCTCCACTGTATCTGAATGAATGAATGAAGATGGAACAAACAGCTTTCATCATGGTAACCATTTTGTGACAGGACAAATTAGAACCGAGAAATAGGCCATTTGGTCCCTTGAGCTCATTCCATCATTCACATATAGGTCAAGGTTCAATTGTATCTTAGGACCATCTATCTTGACTTCCATAACCCTTGATACTTTTAACCAACAAAAATCACTGTATAATTCTTTAAAAATTATTTTTGAAAGGACTTAAACAATGAGATTTTCTCCCTAAAATGATACAAACATTTGTACCAGTAATTAGTCACACTTTCTGTCCACTTGTGCAGAGCACACTGAAGCTAAAGCAGATTACACAGAGTAAGCTGACTGCAACAATTCACACATATTTATTCACTGCAGGCCACAGCAAATACAGCATCAAAGAAACAGTGACAAATATCTGGCAGGCACATCAATTAGCCACACTGATCAGGCAACAAGGTGCAGTATTAGGGCAGGATTGGCAAGCAGGCTGCAAGCCGCTCTCACCTCTTGGATGTCCCACTCTCCGACTGCTGCAGCAGCCTGCTGGTGTTGGTGTAAAAGGGCTTCAGGAAAGTCGGGACGGACAGGGATGAGGGAAGGCTGCTGGAAGTGGATTCGCTCTCTGAGTTACTGCGATTGCTTCTCACGATATTGATGGGGCTGAGTGAGCAGAACCAGAAGGGGAAAACAAAGACAAAACACAGGAAAAGAAAACAGTGGTCAAATGGTGAAGTACGAAGCAACCGTCTGCCTCGTGAAAAGTGCTCTTGCTGTAAAAGTTGCAAAGTTCTGCAGGAGACAGATTTTTTAAAAACTTGGATGTGCAGACATACTCATTGGTTATAATTTTGGGTAAAACCCTGGAATGATGACATGTGGTCTCTATCTGATACTTTCACCTACCTTTCCAGTTTGCAGCTGTTACCCCCATTAAACAACAACACCAGGTAAAGCCTGGTACTGAATGAAAAGCCATTTGTCTATGGTTTATTCAATAGCATTTTTATTACTGTCCATTTCTGTATGTTTAACTTTTTAAGTTAAATATGCTGGTGTATGTATTATTCCTGAAGAAGGGCTTATGCCCGAAGGGAAAAAAATAGGAAGAAGGGCTTATGCCCGAAACGTCGATTCTCCTGTTCCTTGGATGCTGCCTGACCTGCTGCGCTTTTCCAGCAACACATTTTCAGCTCTGATCTCCAGCATCTGCAGCCCTCACTTTCTCCCCTATGTATTATTCAGTAAATTGCAATAATTTGTACAGCAACTATTTTAAAAATGGTCTTGCATTTTTACCTGAAAGGATGAAGAAATATTTCAGAATGCTAACATGAAGAGCCATATAACCGTAGATGGAAAGAAATAGGAAAGATATTAAGACCATAAGACATAGGAGCAGAAATTGGGCCATTCAGCCCATCAAGTTCTGCTCTGCCATTCAATCATGGCTAATAATTTTCTCAACCCCATTCTCCCACTTTCTCCCTGTATCCCTTGATACTCAAGAACCTATCTATCTCAGTTAATTTCTGGACAAACTTAAAATATTGTTCTGTTTTTAAAGCGAACTTGTGATATATTGATTAAAAGTTTCCTAGGAAAATATTCTGTGTGCTATTCAATACATGATATTTTGCTGTTATTAGATCTTTGCTAACTCTGTTATTGCAGTGCCATGCCATTAGTTTCCCTTCCTCTTTGAAGGGATCTGTTCTCGAATTTTTCAATCGACCTGAGTGTCTGTAAGGAAACACGGCTGAAGTGCAAGACGGGATACTTCAGTCTCAAGTCTGAGTAAAATAATCAAATATTTAACAGAAGTATCAAAGTAGGTCATCCAAAAATTGTCATGTACAATTTTCAATGATTTTCATGTTGAGAAAGAAAGATTTGGAATTATTTACTAATCCTCTTTTTACAAAGCACAACTAATGTGCAAATCCACACAGACAGTTGCCTGAGGTGGGAATCAAACCTGGGTCCCTGGCCCTGTGAGGCAGCAGTGCTAACCACTGAGTTAGCATGGTGGTTCAGTGGTTAGCACTGCTGCCTCACAGAGCCAGGGACCTGAGTTCGATTCCCACCTCTGGCAACTGTCTGTATGGAGTTGGCACATTCTCCCGTGTCTGCGTGGGTTTCCTCTGGGTACTCTGGTTTCCTCCCACAGTCGCAATGACATGCAGGTTAGGTGAACTGGCTGTGCTAAATTGCCCATACTGTTAGGTGGCTTAGTCGGGAGTAAACATACGGTAGGGGACTGGGTCTGGGTGGGATACTCTTCGGATGGTCTGTGTGGACTTGTTGGGCCAAAGGGCCTGTTTTCATACTGTAGGGAATCTAATCTAAACTAAAGAGTGGACAGCTAGCAAAGGGATGGTACAAACCTTCACCTCACCTCACCTGGCATTCCGATCTTGGCACGAAGTCAAGTTAGCTGAGTGGCAGAAGGAAGGAAAACTTAAGAATGAAATCTACATACCAGCTTGTACCTCAAGAGTCTAGCCATTCTGAGAATGTGGTCCAGACAGAAGCTATGAAAATGACACTCAATTATCTCTATCTCTTAATCAGAGTCTAGAGTTCATGCTACCAGTAACACGTTGGAAATAAAATAAAGATAAATGTGCAAAACAATGGAGGCTGTTTAACAGAATCATTATCATACAATGAAATTTAAGATGGATTTTAAAAGAATTTGGCTCAACAAATTCCACAAACATCTATTGTTTTTAGCAAGTGATTCAATTCCAATTAAAATATGTAATTTATTTAATAAAATTAATGTAGATGTTAACTTACAAAAATTGAGTTTTTATATATGTTTATAGCATAAACGAGTTAGCTGATAAATGCAATTCAATTTTTAATACAGGTCTGTAATCACAATTTTGTTTAATTCAGGAGTTCTACAAAAAGTTGCCTATTAATAGACATAAATACTGTCAGTGAAGTCAGCAGGTCACTGCAAAAGCCATTCCAAACAGCCACAACAGGTAATGCTTGGAACACTAGCTGGCAATCTGAAATTTGTCATTGTCCATGTTTGAAAACAGGTCGATTCAGAGCAACATTTTATAAAAGACCTGGGGAGCAAAGCTTCTCTTAGGTGAAGCAATAGGATAGATCAGATTATCAAAAATGCAATCACGATTTCAGAAGAAATGGAGAAAAGGGAAATCTTCCTTCACTAGTTCAGCAGAATACTCTATGCTTAAATCAAGGCTTTAGATCGAAGCATTGTGTTTGTTCAGCAATTCTACACAATGGTCCTACATCGTTGAATTGAGTTGAATCAAGTTATAAAATTGCATTGTTTGCCATCTTCTCTCACCTGCATCAAATTGTCTGTCAAACCTTTCTTTGCCAAGATTAGCCCTAGCATCTCCAATCTATCCATGCAACTGAAATCTCTCCTCAATGGAACCATTCTTTTGAACATTTTATACATCCTTTCTAATGCCTACATATTTTGCTTAGAATTGGAACCAATACTCCAGTTAGTGCTAAACCAGCATTTCACAAAGTCTTTGTCTTGCTTTTGTACTCTGTGCAACCCTATGAGATAGACAGAAGTGAGGACTGCAGATGTTGGAGATTGCAGTCAAGATCAGAGTGGTGCTGGAAAAGCACAGCAGGTCAGGCAGCATCCGAGGAGCAGGAAAGTCGACGTTTTGGGCATAAGCCCTTTATCAGGGCTCCTGATGAAGGGCTTTTGTCCGAAATGTCGATTTTCCTGCTCCTTGGATGCTGCCTAACCTGCTGTGCTTTTCCAGCACCACTCTAATCTTAACCCAATGAGATAGACAACTCTCAATGCAAAAAGAGAGGCATATGTGTAAAATGTAATCAGGTGGGACTCATTTCAGAACAGTTACACCTATAGACAATAACGCTCCTTCCCACTCTCCCACAACCCAAAAATTTCTTTACCTGCTCCGAATAATCTCCGACTGCTGGCGAAAGATGGGAGAGCGGCCGTGGGGCAGCTTCTCATTTGGAAAGCTGATTCTCCGCTTGCTGCTTGACGGCGGGTGGCTGAAAGTGTGGGCCCTTCTCCGGAACTGCGGCGAGTCGGGATCGTCCTCTGTGAACAGCTGGCCTAGCGAGGAGATGGGGGACGCCCGGGGGCTGACGGGTGGAGAGTTGGGAGGGGATTCCCCTGGAGAAGCGTCCTGTGCCCAGAACGACGGCAGAGGGTCAGAAAAAAAAGCAATGAGATGCTCACTCTAAAAAGCTGACAGCAGAACAGAAATCCTGTAAATCTGTCAATGTACTGTCAGATACCCATTGTATGCTAATGTGTGCTATCTGACCAACTCCCATATCCTGCCGAGCTTAATCCAGTGAAGATTTACAAATACTGCTGCATACGGCTGATAAGCAAGCTATGTTTTGAAGTTTTCTATGTAAAAAGAATGCTGGTGACCAGACTTTTCACTTCTCTTTTGCTGATGACACTATCTTCAGTGATTTTGGAGTGCTCCTCGAAGGCTGGAACTGCAATCGCAAGCACTTCCTCTGGATTTCACCGACAGACTTCCTGCTCCATGGAAAGTATTCGAGCAAAACAAAGCTACCGTTTGAGTAGGGTCACTGCTGAATCAGATTTTGTTTGAGTGGGCGGGCAAAAGGCTAAAAAGGTGGACTGACCGCAGGACTCACCCTGGAAGCGTCCGATGCAAGGCTGTTGCAACGCTCAAAGCTGTCCATACTTCCTAAGCGACCCCGCATCTTGGCACCCTAAAGCGAAACATGAATGCATAAAATCAGATGTGTTGTTAAACATGGTACTTTTGAACATTCTCAAACGGGGCCTTGTCAGGCTGGGAGATGATCAAACAGGGTCCACTGTCCTTTTCATCTTTGGCAACATGAATTGGACTGTGAATGACATGAGGGGCACAACCAGATCACTTATTTATTAACACTGACATTTGGAACGCTGACATTTGGAAGAATTACTTGAATTTATATCTTGTGCAACCTCAGGACTTTCCAATTCAGTACTTCTGAAGTGCAGTCATTTTGGACACACAACGATCATTTTCAAATAACAATATGATAATGTCCAGATTACCTGTTTGACCTCTGAGAAGAGAGGTAAAATTTGTTTAAACAATTGCTGATGGGGCGGGCAGAGGGGGACAAATCTGCAACTGCCACCTGAATTTAAAGAGTGCTTTTAAGGCAGCAAGACATTACTTCACATGAATCTTACTGAATAAAATTTGACTGTATCAGGCATAAAGGTGGCAAGTGATCAAGAGCTTTGTCAAGGAGAGGAAGATTTTAAGAGACAACTGAGGAGGAGAGGTTTAAGGAAAAAATTCCAGAGCGTTGGACCGATGGGCAGCTGAATGTACAGCCACCAATTGGTGTAGTAATGAAAAGAGCAGAGAATTGGGTGAGTGCAGAGATCCCTGAGCCTCATGGCCCTGAGTGATTGCAGAGATAGGGAGGAATGAAATCATGGTTTTACACCCATGGTAGCCCCTCAAGGCAAATTCGCAGTATCACACCATGAAGTTGGGAGGATAGAAAGAAAAGACTTTTCAGTTTCTTACAGGGGGCCAGCAGTGTCAAGATTACCATATACAGTGCAGAAAACTGCATGACAGATAGCTTACACCTAATATATAAAAAAAACTCCTTTTAGAAACACCCTACGCAATATGTTTGAGTGCACTGGTTTCAACAGACCAGAATCACTCTCAGGAACAAGTCATGTTTGTTTACTACCTTTATTGCAATAAATTGTCCCATGGCAATTCACAAAGCATTATCAAACAAGATAAGGCAGTCCACACCCTTTGACATTAAGCCAGATGACCAAACGCTAGCTGGGAAGGATTATCTTAAAGAGTGGGGGCAGTAGGAGGTTTAAAAGGAGGGAATTCCAGAGCTTAGAGTCTAACTACTGAAGACTTGGACACAAATGGCCGCACAATTAAAATGAGGTTTTCACCCTGTTCTCATCTAGTTTCTCTCCTTACCTTCTTTAGTCTCCATTTTAATCACCAATTCAATGGACACTGGAATCTTGTCCCTACTCACTTTCTTTGACACACAATGTATAAATAAGGCTAAACCACATGACTTAGCTAGCCAGTGATCTCTCTTCGCTCCCTGGCTTAACTCGGCAGTGCAAGACTTTAAAGAGATGAAAAACACTTTGGAAATCCTCGGTGAGCCTAATAAGGAGCACAGTGATCCGACACAATCCTTCACAAATTCCTGACTACATTAGCTGCAAGTTTACAATGCTGAGCAAAGCTACTGCAGCAGCAGCACAGTGCCTGCCAAGTCCCATCGCAGGAAGCTGGGGGAGATCAGCCTGATAACTAGAAGGCCAAAACATGTGCAACATGGACAGGGAATAAGTGTCCACAAGGTCACAATTCAAAGTGGTTTCAGGGTGGAAAACACTCAAGTCATATGAGCTTTATATTCAGAGGTCACTTATTGGGAACTAATGTTGAATAAATTTTACCACTGTTGCAATAATTGTCAAAATTGACCGTTTTCAGTGTGATTATCAAACAAAGAATGCACGGATAATGATGAAAATGTAACAAGCAAAAAAATGAAAGAACAAAAACACTGGTTATTTTCCCCTTTGCTAAGCATTAGATATGGTTACATTTTAATCAAACACAGTGTAACCAACATAACAGATGCACACAGCCAGAAACTTAACCTAAGAGAATAATTAGCTAAGGAGCCATGATAAGTGAAAATGCAAGCCCACTCCTGCCGCTACAGTGCTGTCAATATTTAACTTGCCAACTTCCTAATTCAGCATGTCAGGGCACTGAAGAAAACAAACTGGTTAAATGAAGGAAGAATTTTGCAACACAGATTTCAAAACGACTGTCAAAATGTGATTATGGTGATTCAAGTCTTCACAATGGCATGTTGTTACAGAGCACCACTCAGTTCAACCAAGTGTTTATAATTAGTTTACACGGATTTACCATCAATAATCATCTTGCAACTTTGATGAAGATTTATTGTCCAGTCCTAAATAAATTCCCACCTCAACTGACTAAATCCATTTGAATACCACATGGGAACGTTTACCTGGTAAAATTCTTGTGTAGTTTCTTGGGACGTTTTAGACAGTGTTAAAAGGAGGTTTAGCACCCCGATCTTGAGCCAGAAACTCTGGCTTCAAGTCACAATTGATGACTTGTTGGCCACAGAAGAACCATCTGTGACATGGTTCAAACAAGTTGATAATCAGCCTCCTAATCCTTTAAATGCTTCCCCAAAGAGGGAAAAGAAAGTGTTAACCCAAGCACAAAACAACAACAAACTATTCTTTAGGAATAAGATGAAATGGTTGAAACCAAAACAATCATAAAATAAAGTCACCCCCAATTTACAACTGCAAAACAGTGGGTAGGTGGATGGAGGTGTTTTCAAAGTACAACCTACATGGCAAGGTATGAATTTTTCCATAGAATTTACAGCACAGAAACAGGCCATTTGGCCCTCATTTATGGTCCACATGAGATTCCCCACACCACACTTCACCTCAGCTGTCATACCCTCCGATACCCTATCTCCATCTTGGACTCCATCTATACTTCTTGCTGCCTTGGGAAGGAAGCCTACATAATCAAAGACCCCTCTCACCCTGGTTATAATCTCTTCCAATCTCTTCAGTCAGGCAGAAGATACAAAATCTTAAACAACAGATTCAAGAACAGTTTCTTCCCTGTTGTTATTCGACTTCTGAAAGAACATTTCAAACTTCAAATCTAATGTTGATCTCACTCTTTTGTGTACTTTCTCTGCAGTCATAACATTGTTTTTCTCACTCTGTTCTATTATCCTTATACTCTTTGTATGGTATGATCTGCTTGTACTGCACGCAAAATAAAACTTTTCACTGTACATAGGTACATATGACAATAATAAATCAAATCAAATCAACTCAAATTATAAAAAAATCCTTTAAGTGCCCAACGATGCTACTGTCCTGTTTGGTCAAGCACTTTATGTGCTGAAGCAGAATATCTGACCTTAGAAAACACCAACAGGTTGCATTTTTACATGTGGCATACAGCAGTGTTTGACTTAGTTTGCAGCAGCACCAGGTAAAAACAGGAATGATTGTATCAAGCAAGAAACATGAAAACCCTGTGCACGCTGTGAGAAAAAGGCAGCTTAGATTTTTAAGATGCCTTGCCCATTGTAAAGGAAGTACTGCATCTCATTAAATGTTTCATGACTGTACATAGCTAATGATCACCTCATGCAGAGCACAGAACAATGATATACATCTCTCTATAAATTCCAGCTAGGAGAAAGTGAGGACTGCAGATGCTGGAGATCAGAGCTGAAAATGTGTTGCTGGAAAAGCGCAGCAGGTCAGGCAGCATCCAAGGAGCAGGAGAATCGACGTTTCGGGCATGAGCCCTTCTTCAGGAAGATAAATTCACAAGATAAATTCCAGCTACCTACTATAAAATATTACCTAGTAACACTTGTTTGTTTGTACTGTGAAGTTCAGAGCAGGAACAAATTCCAGCATTCTTATTTCCAACAGCTAACATTTTAATCACTGAAAGAGAAAATCAGCAGGATTTATTTTTTACTGTGAGGAAATCTGTGAGGGCTTCTTAAAAGCTTCAACCTGAAAGAAATTAAATGCATTGCAGTTCTCCTCCTGGTTCAGACACTTTACTGACATTGGGCGGCACTGTGGCTCAGTGCTTAGCTCAGCTGCTTCATAGCACCAGGGACCCTGGTTCGATTCCAGCCTTGGGCGACTGCGTGGGGTTTGCACATTCTCCCTGTATCTGCGTGGGTTTCGTCTGGGTGCTCTGGTTTCCTCCCACAATCCAAAGATGTGCAGGTCAGGTGAATTGGCCATGCTCGCGATGCTTGGTTAGGTACATTAGTTACGGGTAAATGTAAAGTAATCAGGAATGGCTTTGGGTGGGAAACTCTTTGTAGGGTCGGTCTGGACTTGTTGGGCCGAAAGGCCTGTTTCCACACTGTAAGGATACAGGTGACATTTTGCACAAGTCCACCATCATAGTCTTCAGCATGTGGCTTGTTTCAGTAGCTCCCTGTGGACTCCTATCATGGTCACCCTCCATAGAGGACAGGATGGGAAACTAGCCCAGATTTTACTAGCTAAGTGCATCTGCTTCATGCTTATTTCTGTTTTAGAAATCTCACCCCCTAATTTGCAAAAAGAGCAAGTTTCCAGCAATAGAACAGAAAATGTGGAAACCTATTGAATAACAGTGCAAACTGGATCTTCTTAACCAATGAGATTATAAGAATTAAGAAGCAAACAGGAGAACTGAGAAGGAGGCTGAATCAAATCAAGCAAAGTGACAATCAGATCAGGTAGAGAGCGAAATGCAGAAAGAGAAAAAGATTGGAATAAAGGAGATAGAAAGAAGAGACAGAAAGCAAAAGTCAGAGGTTCTTTAATTTTCAATTTGATATTTGTGAAATAATTTGCAACTCTTAATGAGATTCCGCACTTTGCGTGTGTTCTGGGCCAAGGTAGTGCTTTGGCAGTAATTATAAAATCTTAAAAGATAACTTCTGCTATTAATAACTAGACTTAACTTTGTGACAAGTTTCATGAGTAATTCATGACCAAATGGGACTTTAAGGAAGCAAATGACAGGGCAGTATGGATTGGCTGACTTGCGGTTCAAGGGTCATCTCTCTCTTATAGATATTTTCCAATCAACGTCTTCAGTGAAATTAGTACACAGCTCTGGAGCACATGATACCTGAACAGTGGCCTCTTTACTCACAGGTCTGGAAACAATCAATGCAGCACAACAGCCCTCACAAATTTCATTCATTGTTGCTATAAAAAAGTAACTACACTTGAAGATACCAAGGTAATATAGATATTTGTACTCGTATCTCTTTCTTATGCTGGGAATTTTATGTCATAACGTATCATTCAAACATTTATTTTTTTAGCAGGTTCTGGACTACAACATGCAAATTAAAATCATTTCTACCCAGAAGCAGTTTAAAATAAGTTTTTAACTTTAGCTGAGCTAATAGTGTTTTGCTAAAGGCACCTTTTACTCCTCCCATTTAAAATCTCTCTGATAATATCCATTCTTTTATTCAATTTTGTTTGCAGAGCAGAAAATGTAGAGGATACCATAGAGCAGAAATACGTCACTATATCCTATGTTTTTCAAAATAGTAAAGCAATTTATTTTTCTGCAAATATTCCCAGACACAAAAGACAAGGGTCTACACTATTGTCCATTAGTGTCACTTACTTACAGGTATGTTCAGGGATTCATGGTAAAATCCCCACTACACTGCTCATGGACTGAATTAGCTCTAAGCCAACCAACATATTGATTTAAAATATGTTATCCTAATTTTCAAACCACTCCCTGGCCTACCCTCTTCTTTTCTCTGTGATCCCCTCCAATTCCACAGTCATCTGAGATACACTGGGTCACAGAATTGCTCTAAGTTATTCGAGTGAAGAGGACTGTGGTACTGCAGTTACCTAACACCACACACAATCTGAGCTAGCAGACGTTTCATTAAATATCAAATGCTAAAGGTACAAGGGGGAAGTTAAAAAGACCAAAACGTCAGAACAACAAGTGGACAATAGTACTTCCCTCTCCACAACTAGAACTCAGAACAGCAAATCATCAACAATTCTAAAACAACTAAACAAAAACCAGAAAAAATAACCCTTTGTGTTCTTTGGGTGCATTTGCACGATCATCAGTTAAATGGTATGGCTAAAACAAAAGTCTGAGCTGGGCTGCGTTTTCAGACAAGTTAAACTTTACGTGTCCATCATAGGGATTTGTTTTCAAAATCGGTGACTGTGGTACATTGAACAATTCCTCAATATCTTACCCTGCTTTTGCTCACTTATCCAATACAAGTTAATTGAAGGTACTGATTCCAGTACCCATGCCCTTCTCTAAGCACACCATAACAATGCATGGGACAGGCAGTCACATCAAAATCAATGCCCTGCTTTCTCAGCAATTAAGGGATGGTCTTACTTTGAGTGTTTTTATTTCACCAATTTTCTTTAACTCAAAAAATATTTTAAAATTCTCTCTTTAACTATTCTTTTTCCTTTAATATACCTAAAGAACCCCTTTGATTTCACCCTAATCTTCTCAGCCAAGGCGACCTTGTGCCCTCTTTTCGCCCTCCTGATTTCCTTCTTCAGTGATTTCAGGGATTTCCTGTATCCCTATATACCTCCAGGGATTCCCTTCATCACAGCTGCCTGGACCTGAGCCATACCCCCTTCTTTCTGGTTAAAGCCTCAATATCTTTTGTCATTCAGGGTTCCCTATTCCTGTCAATCCTGTCTTTCACCCCCAAAGGAACATATCGACCTTGAACTCTAGCTATCTCACTTTTAAAGGCCTCCCACCTGCCAGAGGTCCCTTTGCCTGCAAACAAACTACTTCAGTCAACTCCTGCAAGCTCCTGTCTCATTCCATCAAAATTCACCTCACCCCAATTTAGAACTTGAATCTATGGACCAGATTTGTCCGACTCCATAACTATTTTAAAATTAATAGAACTATGGTCACTGGTCCCAAAGTGCTCCGCCACTGTGATCCCCATCACCTGTCCTATCCTATTTCCCAAGACCAGATCAGGTTTTGCCCTTCCCGGGTAGGACCCTCTTTATACTAGAGTCATAGAGATGTACAGCATGGAAACAGACCCTTCGGTCCAACCTGTCCATGCCGACCAGATATCCCAACCCAAACTAGTCCCACCTGCCAGCACCCGGCCCATATCCCTCCAAACCCTTCCTATTCATATACCCATCCAAATGCCTCTTAAATGTTGCAATTGTACCAGCCTCCACCACAGCCTCTACTACTTCAGGAAACGTTTCTGAAAACATTAAACAAATTCCACCCCATCTAAGCTCATAACACACTTGCAGTCCCAGTCTATGTTAGGAACATTAAAATCCCCTACTATGACAATTACTTCTGCAAGTCTCCCCAGTCTCCCTGTCTCCATGCTGTAGGACTCTGTGGATAAGTGTATGCACAATGAACCAGCAAAATTCTTCAGAGATCGTTTTAAAATAGTGATAGAAAAGGATAGACCGGATCTGGGAAGTTCTAATTTAGAGGAAGGCTACTTTTGACAGTATTAGGCAAGAACTTTCAAAAGCTGATTGGGGGCAGATGTTCGCAGGTAAAGAGATGACTGGAAAATGGGAAGCCTTCAGATATGAGATAACAAGAATCCAAAGGCAGTATATTCCTGTTAGGGTGAAAGGAAAGGCTGGCAGGTGTAGGGAATGCTCGATGACTAGAGAAATTGAGGATTTAGTTAGGAAAAAGAAGGAAGCATATGTCAGGTATAGACAGGCTAGATCAAGTTAATCCTTGGAAGAGTATGAAGGCAGTAGGAGTATACTTAAGAGAGAAATCAGAAAGGCAAAAAGGGAACATGAGATAGATTTGGCAAATAGGGTTAAGCAGAATGCAAAGGGTTTTGCAAATGCATTAAAGACAAAAGGGTAACTAGGGATCAGCAAGGCGACCCTTGTGTGGAGCTGCAGAAAGTGAGTGAGATACTAAACAAGTACTTAGCATCAGTGTTTCCTGTGAAGAAAAGACATGGAAGATTTAGAATGTAGGAAAATACATGGTGACATCTTGAAAAATGTCCATATTACAAAGGAGGAAGTGCTGGATGTCTTGAAATGCATAAAAGTGGATAAATCCCCAGGACCTGATCAGGTGTAGCCTACAACTCTGTGGAAAGCTAGGGAAGTGATTGATGGGCCCCTTGTTGAGATATTTGTATCATCGATAGTCACAGGTGAGGTGCCGGAAGATTGGAGGTTGGCTAACGTGGTGCCACTATTTAAGAAAGGTGGTAAGGACAAGCCATGAAACTTTAGACTGGTGAGCCTGAAGTCAGTGGTGGGCAAGTTGTTGGAGGGAATCCTGAGGGACAGGATTTACATGTATTTGGAAAGGAGAAAGTGAGGACTGCAGATGCTGGAGATCAGAGCTGAAAATGTGTTGCTGAAAAAGCGCAGCAGGTCAGGCAGCATCCAAGGAGCAGGGGAATCGACATTTCTGGCATGAGCCCTTCATTAGGAATGAAGAAAGTGTGCCAAGGAAGTTAAGATAAAAGGTAGGGAGGAGGGACTTGGGGGAGGGGCGTTGGAAATGCAATAGGTGGAAGGAGGTTAAGGTGAGGGTGATAAGGTGAGGGTGATAGGCCGGAGTGGGGGTGGGGGCGGAGAGGTCAGGAAGAAGATTGCAGGTTAGAAAGGTGGTGCTGAGTTCGAGGGTTGGGACTCAGACAAGGCAGGCGGAGGAGAAATGAGGAAACTGGAGAAATCTGAGTTCATCCCTTGTGGTTGGTGGGTTCCCAGGCGGAAGATGAGGCGCTCCTCCTCCAGCCGTCATGTTGCTATGGTCTGGTAATGGAGGAGTCCAAGGACCTGCATGTCTCTGGTGGAGTGGGAGGGGCAGTTGAAGTGTTGAGCCATGGGGTGGTTGGGTTGATTGGTCCGGGTGTCCCAGAGGTGTTCTCTGAAACGTTCCGCAAGTAGGCGGCCTGTCTCCCCAATATAGAGGAGGCCACATCGGGTGCAGCGGATGCAATAGATGATGTGTGTGGAGGTGCAGGTGAATCTGTGGCGGATATGGAAGTTTCCTTTGGGGCCAAAGGATGCAATAGATGATATGTGTGAAGGTACAGGTGAATCTGTGGCGGATATGGAAGTTTCCTTTGGGGCCAAAGGATGCAATAGATGATATGTGTGAAGGTACAGGTGAATCTGTGGCGGATATGGAAGTTTCCTTTGGGGCCAAAGGATGCAATAGATGATATGTGTGAAGGTACAGGTGAATCTGTGGCGGATATGGAAGTTTCCTTTGGGGCCAAAGGATGCAATAGATGATATGTGTGAAGGTACAGGTGAATCTGTGGCGGATATGGAAGTTTCCTTTGGGGCCAAAGGATGCAATAGATGATATGTGTGAAGGTACAGGTGAATCTGTGGCGGATATGGAAATTTCCTTTGGGGCCTTGGAGAGAAGTGAGGGGGGAGGTGTGGGCGCAAGTCTTGCACCTCCTGCGGTTGCAGGGGAAGGACCGCAATGTGTGGGAAATCATGTCTCACAAACTTGATAGAATGTTTTGAAGAAGTACAAAGAGGATTGATGAGGGCAGAGTGGTGGACGTGATCTATGTGGACTTCACTAAGGCTTTCAACAAGGTTCCCCATGGGAGACTGATTAGCAAAGTTAGAACTCATGGAATACAGACAACTAGCTATTTGGAGATAGAACTGGCTCAAAGGTAGAAGACAGTGGGTGGTGGTGGAGGGTTGTTTTTCAGACTGGAGGCCTGTGACCAGTGGAATGCCACAAGGATCGGTGCTGGGTCCACTACCTTTTGTCATTTATATAAATGATTTGGATGTGAGCATAAGAGGTATAGTTAGTAAGTTTGCAGATGACACCAAACTTCGAGGTGTAGTGGACAGTGAAGAAGGTTACCTCAGATTAAATGGGATCTTCATCTGATGGGCCAATGGGTTGAGGAATGGCAGATGGAGTGTAATTTATATAAATGTGAGGTGCTGCATTTTGGGAAATCATATCTTAGCTGGTCTTATACACTTAATGTAAGGTCCTAGGGAGTGTTGCTGAACAAATAGATCTTGAAGTGCAGCTTCATAGCTCATTGAAAGTAGAGTCGCAGGTAGATAGGATAGTAAAGAAGGCATTTGGTATGCTTTCCTTTATTGGTCAGAGTATTGAGTATAGGTGTTGGGAGGTCATGTTGTGGTTGTACAAGATATTGGTTAGGCCAGTTTTGGAATATTGTGTGCAATTCTGGTCTCCTTCCTATCGGAAAGACTTGTGAAACTTGAAAGGGATCAGTGAAGATTTATAAGGATGTTGCCAGGGTTGGAGGATTTAAACTATAGGGAGAGGATGAACAGGGTGGGGCTGTTTTCCCTGGAGTATCAGAGGCTGAGGGGTGACCTTATAGAGGTTTACAAAATCATGAGGTACATGGATAGGATAAATAGACGTCTTTTCCCTGGGGTACGGGAGTCCAGAACTAGACAGCATAGGTTTTGGGTGAAAGGGGAAAGATATAAAAGAGACCTAAGGGACAACTTTTTCACGCAGAGGGTGGAATGAGCTGCCAGAGGAAGTGGTGGAGGCTGGTACAATTTCAACTTTTAAAAGGCATCTGGATGAGTATATGATTATGAACGGTTTGGAGGGATATTTATCTGGTGCTGGCAAGTAGGACTAGATTAAGTTGGGATATCTGGTCGGCATGGACGAGTTGTACTGAAGGGTCTGTTTCCGTGCTTTACATCTCTATGACTCTATAAAGGGTGGAATCTTCCCAGCCCAAAACAAGATGGGCCACAGCATGACATTTGGGAAAATCAGGTAAGATCTTGAGCAAGGCTCTTCTCAACATCAAGACAAAACAGACAAGACCAAATATTCCAACAAAATTCTGGGCATTGAGACAAGATTCTCACTCACGAGCAGTGAGAGGTATATTAGTATGGATTATCACTCATTATCACTCTTATTATTATCTAATTGCGATTTATTGATATGCAAGCTCCTCATCTCCCACACGCTAGACACTGAGAATTCCATCCATAAATGGAGCAGCACGGTGGCTCAGTGGTTTGTAATGCTGCCTCACATCACCAGGGACCTAGGTTCGATTGCAGCCTCGATAACTGTGTGGAGTTTGCACGTTCTCCCCGTGTCTGTGTGGATTTCCTCCTATAGTCCAATGATGTACAGCTTAGGAGTATTAGCTGTGAGAAATGCAGGATTACAGGGATTGGGGGGGGTGAGAATGACAGTGCTGACTTGATGGGCCAAAAAGCCTACTTCTACATTGTAGGGATTCTATGAAAAGTCAGAGCAGTTATCTGTCAATGCCAGCTCAAGGCTTTTGGTGTAAGACCATAAGACACAGATACCGAAATGGATCATTCAGCCCATCTAGTCTACTCCACCAGTGAAGGAGATTCTGGAAGATCTGATAATCCTCAACTCCACTTTACTGCCTCTTTCCCATAGCCCTTGATTCCTTTACTGATTAAAAATCTATCTCAACCTTGAATACACTTAACATCACAGACTCATTTGTGGGCGGCACAGTGGCACAGTGGTTAGCACTGCTGCCTCACAGCGCCAGAGACCCGGGTTCAATTCCCACCTCAGGCGACTGACTGTGTGGAGTTTGCACGTTCTCCCCGTGTCTGCGTGGGTTTCCTCCGGGTGCTCCGGTTTCTTCCAACAGTCCAAAAATGCTAAATTGCCCGTAGTGTTAGGTAAGGGGTAAATGTAGGGATATGGATGGGTTGCAGGTCGGTGTGGACTTGTTGGGCCGAAGGGCTTGTTTCCACACTGTAAAGTAATGTAATCTAATCATTGCTAAACCCATGGACTTCCAAACAATCAAATTTTACTTTGGTTGTGCCAATGACCATTTCTTTCCCTTGTTCCTTTGCCAGGTGCTACAATATTGCACAATAATTCCCATCTCCTTATTATTAATTGGCACTGCATTGTGAACATGCATTTACATGTGATGTGTATCTCATTTCTCAGGACAAACCAAAGCATTTCAGATCCAAGGATTTGCTTTTGAAAGAGAGGAAAGAATTTGGATTTAGCGAGCACCCCTTGCATGTCTTCAGGAAGTCTCAAAGAGCTTCACAGCCAATAAATTATTTTTGATCATAGTCACAATTGCCATACGGGAAAACATTGTAGACAATTTGAACAAGGGTAAGCAGAAATAAATTGTAATGGTGTTGTGCTGCAATTCACTCAGGGAGACTGGGTCGATATGGCAACATGGACCTTTATATGTATATCTTAGCCTGAAGCTATGGATAGCGGTGGTAGAATCTTTTTCCATCACATGGCTAACCAGGAACCCTCCCCCACTCGGCACTGATAGAAGAATTTATAAGTTAATAGCTATTTGGCCAGATTCTGAATGCACCCTCTTGCCTGCCAGTTTCTGGAGTGGGACTTGAACCCATGGCTTTTGGCTCAGAGGCAGGGACGTTACCCACTGCGCCAGAGGTCAGTGTAAATAAAATGCATCACCAGTTAATTTGTTTCAGTGGTAACAATTGCGACACCGCAAGTCCTTCGATGCTCTTCTCTGAAGAGTGCCACAAGATTATTTCCAGTCCTTTGATCTGGCAGACAGAAAGTTATTTTAATTTCTCAACTAAAATTCAGTACTTCCAGAGTAGTTTGCTGCAATGAAGTATCAGGCTAGGTTATGTAGGCAAGCTCCAGAGTGGAACTTGAACCCCTGAGTTTCTGATTCGGATGTGGGAGTGTTACACAAAGTGCAATTGCTGTTGCTGTGCATGGTATATAATATAATATAATTTGTGTATAATAAGCTTGTAAAGCTGCAAATGAGATGAATGGTCGATTATACTGAATCGTGGGAAAGAGAGATGAGGTATGCTTTTGATCAGTTTCCAAGAAAAAGCCTGATGTATAGTGCGCTGGGATTTTTTCTATTGATCTGAACCACAGAAAGATGATAGGTATGAGCTTTGGTTAGCATTAGACCTTAAGAACACATCTTCTGAAATGCATCATTCTCTCAATAACAGTGTCTTGAAGTGTCAATCCAGATTGCCGAGATGCAGAGCTTCAGAGGGTCGGTGTGGACTTGTTAGGCCAAAGGGCCTGTTTCCACACTGTAGGGATTCTATGACCAATTCTATTCTATGGATTCTATGACAATCCATAGCCTTCTGACTCAGAGCTTCTGGTATTATTTACCTTTTCATCCATCACTATATCTTCACAAGCAACACATTGCATCCCAACCTTGATATTCAAGTTCTCACCTTGTTTTCAAGTTCCTCCACGGTTTTGCTATTCCCCTTATTTCTGTAATCTGCCTCAGCCCCACATCTCTGAGTTGTCTATCCTTCTCTAATTCTCATTTTTCCAATATCTCAGAATTGAAGGACACCACCTCCAGTGGTCAAGCCTTCAGTTCCATGGATCCTGAGCTCTGGATTTCCTCTCTAAACATCTGTGACCATCACACCCACACCACCTTCCCCCACCCCCGCTCACTGTTCTCATTCTTTAAGACAATGTCTATAATCTATCTGTATTGGCCAATCTGTCTGTCCTCTGGCTAGTCCGTCCATAAGTGACTTACTGGGTTTTTTTGGGAATGTTCCTGTGAAGTACCTTGGAATGTTTACAATGATAAAGATGTTACATAAATGTAACTTGTTGTTGTTGAAAGTGAGTCGAGATTCAGGTTTTCTGTCAGTTCTCCCCAGCATCCTTGCGATAATATGCGTCTGCATCACTGTTATACTCTCACTTCATTATGATTACATTATGCCGAGCCTGATGTATCTGTCTTTCTACTGTTGTAGAATTTCACAGACCAGCAGGATGAAACAAGACAATACTATAAGATTCTGCTTAGACAGTAGATGGCACTATCACCAAACAATATCAGGTTTTCGTCCTGGTACATACACAGACTCTTTACTGACCTGTGACTCACCAGGCCTCTGTCAAAAGCTCTCACTTTGCATTTCCTATTCACATTCGGGTCAGTGAGAACTGATCTCGAAGCTAAGGAAGGAGATAGGGCTTGGAATCTGTTCCCCAACCAGGGTGCCACAGGTTGGGAAATGCCTGTATGCAAATAGGCAAAGAGGGAATAAGACTCGAATGTGATGCAACAGAAACAGTGACTGCAGAGGAGAACACGAGCAAACAGAAAATCTTTTGCGAAGTATACGTCCTTGTTGCTCATGTGTTGTACATCCAGCAGCAATCCAGCTCAGGTCAAAGGTAATCGCCAACTGGGTCAGGTCTGCTCTGGGGTCGGTGATTCACCCTGACCAAACCTGTGCTGTGCCGGGCAGGAAGATCGCTGAGAGTCTCGCGCTCCTCAGGGATACGATCGCCTAAGTGCAGGACAGGGGGTTGGACACCTGCCTGATCAGCCTGGACCAGGAGAAAGCCTTTGACAGGATATCACACAGGTATATGAGAGATGTTCTCTCCAAAATGGGCTTTGGGGAGGGAATCTGCAATTGGATCAGACTGCTCGACACCAACATTGTCAGTGCAGTCTCAATCAACGGGTGGGAATCAGAGCTTCCCATTCAGATCTGGAGTCAGGCAGGGCTGCCCCCTCTCTCCTGCCTTGTTTGTGTGCTGCATACAGCCATTTGCTGAGTCCATCAGGAAGGATGCGAGCCTGAGAGAGGTGACTATGCCTAGCAGCGGGGGCCTGCAGGTCAAGGCCTCCCTATACATGGATGACGTCGCCGTTTTCTGCTCGCATCCGCTGTCCGTGCGCAGACTCATGTGCATATGTGACCAGTTCGAACGGGCCTCGGGGGCCAAGGTAAACCGAGGCAAGAGCGAGGCCATGCTCTTCAGGAACTGGGCTTACTACAATCACTGGGAACTGAGCCAGCTGCTGCTCATAACAGACCGGAACTGAAGTTATTCCGTTAACCTGTAGCAGTTCCCCGGTACAGGTTCTCAGTCGAGCTGAGGTCTGACACAAACTTAAGGGTAAGAGTTAAAGATTGGTTCCACAATCACCGATACACCCGCCCCAGTATAAACCTCCATTAGAAGTGGGTGACCATTTAACCAGACGTTTACTTTGATTGGCTGTGATTTGAATGTTGCTCAGCGATGTAACTGTTCCAAACCAGCTGTAGGTGGGATTTCCAGGGTGTGCACTCTCCTGGACACTGGCCTAACAGTTCTCTTACTCAATTCAGGCCGAGAGGGATTATTTTGCTGTCTTGAGTCCGCACTTCAGCAGGAACTAACAATGGCTTGCCTGACAGATCCTGAAGAACATTTTAATATTTTAGCTGAGGTTTGCCTGTGTTTTGGAGTGTTGCTCTGGGCTGTCCCAGAGTCCTGGCTTGGCTGGTGGTGAGAAGGGCTCTGCCTGTGAGATCCTTTATGTACGCCCGGACTCTCAGCCGCACCGCATGCTGCCCTCGAAGCGGCTGCGGGGGGGGAAACGAGACTGTCACATGCCTCCTTCTGGAATGTGCCTATGCAGAGGGAGTCTGGAGAGGAATGCAGTGGTGTTTGTCGAGGTTCGTCCCGAGCAGCGCCGTGACGCGGGACTCTGTGCTCTACGGCCTGTTCCCCGGGACGCACACCAAGACGAACATCAACTGTGCCTGGAGGATCATCAACTCGGTGAAGGACGCTCTCTGGGTGGTCCGAAACCTGCTGATCTTCCAGCTGAAGGAGTTGACCCCGACTGAGTGTTGCAGACTGGCACATTCCAAGGTCCAGGACTACGTGTTGAGGGACATGCTGAAGCTTGGGGCAGCTGCCGCCAAGGCGTGGTGGGGAAAGACCACTGTGTAAAGTCTGCCTGCCTGACGAAGAACAAGGGGGCCCATGCAGTCATTTGGGCTCTGCTGACGCCTCAGCTAATTATATGGGCATATGATTGAAAAATGTACAGACCTGTATAAAAATGATAAATTCTGATCTCTGTATGTACATGTTTACATATATATGGCATGACCAACTGTACAGACCATCAAATTATTTTATGAATAAAGTATATTTTTGAAATTAAAAAAAATCAATCCAGCTCAGTGGCACTGAAAGCCAGTCGTGAATGAGACTGCTTTCATTTTCAATGCTGCTCACCTGGCTGGCAGTAGATGGACTGAGTTCCTGATATGAAAGGGGTAGAAATATTGTTATACATAGAGTGACAATGCCCTGGAACCAATCAGAGGCCTAATCACACCAAGAAAACTGTGTTTCCACATCTATGCTGGTGTGTATTCCTACACCTCTGTAAAACCTACACACTACTCAACTCCTCTATTCTCTTATCTCTCTCTCATTCCTGTCACTACTGTTTTGTTTTTCATTACCTTACACCCAGCCCGTTTTTGTTTGCTTCTTCTCATCTTGATCTCCCATCCTTCCTACTCTTCTCCTCAATCTTTTCTCCACTATTTCTCTCTATCCCTCCCTATTCGCTGTGAAATATAGAGATCACAGATTGTCAGCAGGTCCATTCACATCATTTTGCTAACAGCCAAGTTCAGGTCACTTGACACTGGTGCCTCGTTCAATAAAGTGTAACACATTCTGAAGAACAATTAGTGACATGCTGAATTCATGATAGTTTTGCATTCTTGCCATACTTAAATACTAAATTTAGTTCCACTGAAATAATATACTTTTTTAAAAATAAGAATTCCATTTTGATTGTGGGGGGTCATACCTTCATGGCAGCATTCAAAAAGCAAGGCCTTAACATCTCTCCGATAAGGGCGGCACAGTGGTTAGCACTGCTGCCTCACAGCACCAGGGTCCCAGGTTTGATTCCAGCCTCGGGTGACTGTCAGTGTGGAGTTTGCACATTCTCCCCGTGTCTGCATGGGTTTCCTCCAGGTGCTCCAGTTTCCTCCCACAGTCCAAAGCAGATCAGGTCAATTGGCCATACTAAATTGTCCATAGTGCTAGGTGCATTAGTCAGAGGGAAATGGTTCTGGGTGGGTTATTCTTCGGAGAGTCAGTGTAGACTGGTTGGGCTGAAGGGCCGGTTTCCGCACTGTAGGAATCTAATGTTGGAGCCTGAGGGGTGACCTTTAAAGATTTATAAAATCATGAGGGACACGGATAGGATAAATGGACAAAGTCTTTTCCCTGGGGTAGGGGAGTCCAGAACTGGAGGGCATAGGTTTAGGGTGAGAGGGGAAAAATTTAAAAGGGACCCAAGGGGCAACTTTTTCATGCAGAGGGTGGTGCATGTATGGGAAGAGCTGCCAAGGAAGTGGTGGAGGCTGGTACAATTACAACATTTAAAAGGCATCTGGATGGGTATATGAATAGGAGGATATGGGCTAAATGCTGGCAAATGGGACTCGATTAGGTTAGGATATCTGGTCGGCATGGACGAGATGGACTGAAGGGCCTGTTTCCATGATGTACATCTCTATGACTGTAAGGAGAAATTCTTCCTCAGTTCCTGAATCCAAGAGTAGGTTTTGTTTGGTGGATCTCAGGACCTTGACATCAGAATGAAATGGGGATCTGAAACTGCACTGTGTGGGGCACAGTTGCCCAGTTGTGATTTTCCTCAGAATGGCCAATTAATGGTCAGTGGGTGCAATTAATGGTCAATGGCACATGGTGGTTCTCCAGCACTTAAGCAGCAGGAGGCTGCCCTTATAGATAAGGGAGGCATTCCAGGACGGAGCCATCTTCTCAAAGACATTTTAACGGAGAAAGATTGTCCTACACAGACACGCCACCATTTTGAAGGGAGATCATTCACATTGGGCAATCTGCAACCACCTACAACAGGCCAGCCAGCAAGGGTAGGGCAATAGGGTTATTCCTGGACATGTCCAGAGACCTGGAGGGCAGCTGGGAAAATCCAGTCAAACTCTCACATTTGACCTTGACAGAGCTTTAACAGGCTGCCAACTGCTTGTGCCTCTCCGTCTCTGTGTTGATCCCCATCACAATATAGGAATCATCCCCAAACTGTCTGCACAGGAGACAAATCAAACCCTCAAAGCTCCCACACAACAATAAATAACTTCCACACAGGACAAAGTTCAACATTACAAAGCATCTACTCCCCATTATATATTTCATAGTTGCATATAAATTGGTGCTTAACAGAGTATAAAGTCGCAAAGAATTTACGTGGAGATTGCTCGCATTCAATTGCACTGTTTTGGGAAGTGGATATATACCTGCAGCATGTAGAGCAGAATGGTAACAATGTTACTAGATTCTCCAAACAATAAAGACCATAAGATTAAGAAATTTGAGAGTTCTACATGCTTTTGAGTTTGGGGATGATATTTAATGCCAATGAAAGGAGTGCTACTTCTAAGTAAAATTGGGGGTAAAGCACTTAAATTGGCATTGATGCAGGATGAAGTGAAATATCTTCATCATTAAGCAGGCCGTCAATGTAAATATCAGTCAAATGAAATTGGACATGACACAGCAAGACAACTGGAATTGAGCACTCCGTCGATTTACAGTACCCACAATCTGTATATTATTGTAGATCTTAGAAAGACCTAAGTTCTCTAATGAAAACATTAAGTAAATTTAATGGCATCAGGGAATGGGAATTTAAAGGAAAAAATGCTATTTGTTCATAATGATGTTACCAGTTTGGTTGGTGTGTGTTTGCGTGCACGTACATGTGTATGTGCGCAGATGTGGGAAGTCAATGCAAAGAACTGGCTCAAAGGTAGAAAACAAAGGTCATGGTGGAGGGTTGCTTTTCAGTCTAGAGGTCTGTAACCAACAGTGTGCCATAAGGATCGATGCTGGGTCCACTGCTTTTTGTCACTTATATGAGTGATTTGGGATGTGAATATAGGACGTACGATTACTACGTTTGCCGATGACATTAAAATTGGTGCTGTAGTGGACAGCAAAGAAGGTTACCCCAGGGTACAACGGGATCTTGATCAGATGGGCCAATGGGCCGAGAGGTGGTAGATGGTGTTTAATTTCGAAAAATATGAGGTGCTGTACTTTGGATAGGAAAATCAGTGCAGAATTTATACACTTAATGGGAAGGTCCTGGAGAGAGTTGCACAACAAAGTGTAAACAGGATAGTGAAGAAGGTATTTGAAGAAGGCCTTTTTTTATCAGTGCATTGAGTACAGGAGTTGGGAGGTCATGCTGGGACTGTATAGGAGAATGGTTAGAACACTCTTGGAATACTGCGTGCAATTCTGGTCTCCCTGTTACAGAAGGATGTTGTTAAACTTGAAATGGTTCGGAAAAGATTTACAAGGATATTGCCAGGGTTGGAAGGTTTGAACTATATGGAGAGGCTGAACAGGCTGCTATTTTCCCTGGAGGCTGAGAGGTGACCCTATAGAGGTTTATAAAATCATGAGGGTCATGGATAGGGTAAATAGGCAAGGTTTTTTTTTCCCAGGGTGGGGGAAATCCAAATTTAGAGAGCATAGGTTTAAGGGGAGAGGAGAAAAACTGAGAAAAGACCTAAGGGGCAAATCTTTCAGGCAGAGGGTGGTGCGTGTATGGAATGAGCTGCCAGAGGAAATAGTGAAGGTTGGTACAATTACAACATTCAAAAGACATCTGGATGGGTACATGAATGGGAAGGGTTTAGAGGGATAAGGGCCAGATACTGGCAAATGGGACTAGATTTATCGAGGATATCTGGTTGGCATAAATGAGTTGGACTAAAGGGTCTGTTTCTGTGCTTTATATCTCTACGACTCTGTGACTTACTGCAAAGAGATGAGGGCTTAACAATTACATTTCTCCCAAAACCAATACAAAATTTCCTTTGGGAATGAATATCATTCCCCTGCTTGGAAAGGGACAGCAATTAGGGAGAGTTTATTACTGGTCCTAAACAAGAGAGCAGAGATTGCAGCTTGACAATAAAAACCACGGCTGGCCGTGCTGGCCTCTTACCCGCCCTCGATCTCTTCATAGCCAACTGCCGCCGTGACATTAACCGCCTCAACCTCTCCACCCTCTCACCCACTCCAACCTCTCACCCTCGGAACGTGCAGCCCTCCACTCCCTCCGTTCCAACCCCAACCTCACTATTAAACCAGCAGACAAGGGAGGCGCAGTAGTA
>NC_057715.1:27255852-27310288 GCF_004010195.1 Chiloscyllium plagiosum
CCTAACCTGCAATCTTCTTCCTGACCTCTCCGCCCCCACCCCACTCCGGCCTATCACGCTCACCTTGACCTCCCTCCCCTATCGCAATTCCAACGCCCCTCCCCCAAGTCCCTCCTCCCTACCTTTTATCTTAGCCTGCTGGACTGACTTTCCTCATTCCTGAAGAAGGGCTTATGCCCGAAACGTCGATTCTCCTGTTCCTTGGATGCTGCCTGACCTGCTACGCTTTTCCAGCAACACATTTTCAGCTGGGATCTCCAGCATCTGCAGTCCTCACTTTCTCCTCCAATAAAAACCACGGAACAGGCCAGGGATACCATGAGAGTTCATTGCAGGGAAAAGGTGTCTCTAGATACTGACAAATTAGAAGAGTTGATAAAGGATGCCAAATAAAGAGTTGGAAAGAACTCTGGAAAGAGTTTTGTGTAAACTTCGAGGTGCCAGATAAGGGACTGCCAGCCTTATCACATAGATGGATATATACAGCACAGAAAAACGTGCTTCTTGATGATATATATAATGATAAAGTCATCCCAATGGCTTAGGTTCTGAAGAGAGAGTCAGTGATTAAAGCATATGAGAGAATGGGAGAAACATCAGCAAAACAAAGATCTTTCACCTGCTTCCCCCCCACTGCTCAATATAGCCATGAGACTGTCAAAAATCCACGGCGAGCCATTGGACAACATGCATCAATTCTTATATATTCGGAACCTTTTTCCAGCAAGGGCAGATATCAACAATGAAATTCAATCGCATTTCCACTTCCCAACACAGCACAGAATCATAGAGATGTACAGCACGGAAACAGACCCTTCGGTCCAACTCGCACATGCCGACCAGATATCCTAAATTAATCTAAGCCCATTTGTCAGCACTTGGCCCATATTCCATTAAACCCTGGATAAAAGCAAATTACTGCGGATGTTGGAATCTGAAACCAAACGAGAAAATGCTGGAAAATCTCAGCAGGTCTGGCAGCATCTGTAAGGAGAGAAAAAAACCTGCTGAGATTTTCCAGCATTTTCTCTTTTGGTTCCACTAAACCCTTCCTAGTCATATACCCATCCAGATGCCTTTTAAATATTGTAATTGTCCCTCCATTTCCTCTGGTAGCCAATGCCATACACACACCACCCTCTGTGTGAAAACGTTGCTCCTTAGGTCCCTTTTAAATGTTTCCTCTCTCTCACCCTAAACCTATGCCCTCGAGTTCAGGAATCCCCTGCCCCAGGGAAAAGACCTTGTCTATTTACTCTACCCAATGCCCCTCATGATTTTATACCCTTTATTAGTTGACTGAGGACAAGTATCTCAGATGGAAATGTGTTGCTGGAAAAGCGCAGCAGGTCAGGCAGCATCTAGGGAACAGGAGAATCGACGTTTCGGGCATTAGCCCTTCTTCAGGGACAAATATCTCAACCCTGGCACCAAGCTCATGGTCCACAGGACAAGCATTGTTATCTAGCCTTCTGCAATGGAAACATGGACAATGTTTGGCAAACATCTCAAAGCCAAGAAAAATATCACAAGCTATGGATCTGCAAAATCCTGCATTTTCATTGGTATCAAATATTGTGATATGAAAATATAGATAATGTCTTCAACCGCTTAGTCAATGTTTCTACAGGTGGATTTTTTTTCCAAAAGGGAACATAGCATAATACTTGATTGCATTACATTATATAGCATAAAAGATAAAAATGAAACATTTATTTCTTTGATTAATTTTAGTTAGATTGTCAAAAGCTTGAATTTCAAAAACAGGTTAACTTGTTAATGACTAGTTATTCACAGTGTTACTTTTCTAAATCTTTAATTTAGATTAAGAATAGAATAAGGTGGTGGCTATTATTTGTCTGAGGACACATGTATACTGGGTTTGGCATGAGATGGATAAGATTAAGGAGGTCAATAAACTCAGTCTGCAAAAGAAAATACGTCTTGATTTCAATCTTGCCAACTGGTTTGGATTCTACCAACACATGAAAGCACTGTGTGAGACACTACACTTAATCCAGGCGAAGTGTATGGGAAAAAACTTCCCATTTTGAAATTCAAAAAGGTTTGCTGAAGTAATTATTTTACTGGATCCCACACTCTAAGGATAAGAAAACACACATCTCTTTCAACACAAAACATACTGCCATGTGCAATAAAGGAGGCAAATACATTCTGACTTCAATCTCATTTCTGCCTAGTGTAAAGATAGAAGAAACACCTGCTGACTCAGAGATCACAATAATTGGTGGCATGGTGGTTCAGTGGTTAGCACTGCTGTATCAGGATCCCAGATTCAATTCCAGCCTTGGGTGACTGTCTGTGTGGAGTTTGTACATTCTCCCTGTGTCTGTGTGGGTTTCCTCTGGGTGCTCCGGTTTCCTCCCACATTCCAAAGACGTGCAGGTCAGGTGACTTGGCCATGTTAAATTATCCATAGTGTTAGGTGCATTAGTCGGGGGGGGTGGGTTACTCTTCGGAGGGTTGGTGTGGACTTGTTGGGCATGTTTCCACACTGTAGGGAATCTAATTCTTGAATGTAAGAATTTTATTCAGAGTTTCATAAAATGCTTGTAAATGCCTACAGCATTCTTCCAGCTCTGCTTTCAATAGTTTCTTGTGCATCTGTTTATTTGAAAGTCACATACAGACTTAACCAACAAAGCATAGACCACTTACTTAACTCACATTATCGAACACTGGGTACTTAATAATTAAACAAGATGGAAGCATGAAGGGCAAGTTCAAAGGTAATCTTGACAAGAAACCTGCTCATAGATGAAACATGGTGAAGGGAAATTATAGTTTAAAGGAAGTATTGGATGTGACAATGGGAGATCATGGAAGAAACACCATTTGGAGGACATATGGGTGAAAGAGACACAGTTAGGAGGAGATCTCACTGGTGCAGACACAGCTTAGAGGTGGTAGGAATGGAATATGCTTGCAGCACTGGACAAGAGTTTGAGTGAGGAACAAATGAAATACTGCTCCCAAGCATCTTTTATTTACAGGAGGCAGCCCATAGCTCACTCTTCAACATAGTGACCTACTTTATTCCCATTTCACAGTTCTTACTGCACATCCTTTTATAGGCCTCCAAGTAAAAGCCATATGGGCACCAGAACAGTAAGACAGAATAGAAATGAAATAAAACATTAGAAAACCACAGCAAGGCTGGCAGTCCTGTTGAAAGGTCACAAACTTGAAACATTAACAGTTTCTCCCCTCAGATGTTGTCAGACTTCCTGAGAACTTCTCACTTTTCATTGTTTCAATGTCAGATTTTATAGTCAAACTTCAGCATCCATTAATATATATATAAAGAAAGAAAGCCAAAGTCCTTACAGAATGAGGCTGAGGAAATAATAATGGGAATGCAAGGGGAATAACAATGAGGTATCAGGAAATGGCAGCAGAATTGAATAAACACTTTGCATCAGTCTTCACAGTAGAATACATTAACAATTACTAAATAATCAAGGATTATTAATCCTTCATCCAGTAGCCCAGCAAAGAGAGGGGAGGAACAAAATACAACAGCTATCACTGGAGAAAAGGTACTAAAGAAACTAATGGGGCTAAGGATCAATAAACCCCCTGGTCCTGATGGGTTGCATCCTGGGATATTAAAGGAAATAACTGCAGACATAGTGAATGTACTGGTAGTAATCATCCAACTATTCTCAGATTCTGGAAAAGTCCCATGGGATTGGAAAACTGCCAATGTAACATCTTTCCTTAAAAAGGAGAGACAAATAAAAGATAACTATAGCCCAGTTAGCTTACTATTGGTTCTTCGATAGGGTAGATGCAGAAAGGTTGTTCTCCTTGTGGGACAGTCTAGGACCAGAGGGCACAATCTCAGAATAACAGGGCACACCTTTGAAACAGAGAGGAGCAGGAATTTCTTCTCAGAGTGCAGTGGATCTGTGGAATTATTTACCACAGCAGACTGTTGAGGTTGGGACACTGACCATATTCTAGGCTGAGACAGACAGATTTCTAATAAGGAAGGAAATCAAGGGTTATGGGGAAGAGGCAGGAGTTGCTGAATAGAGCAGCAGACTTCTGCTCCTCCAGGTTATTGTCTTATGGTCACAGTTCTTTTTCCTTGAATCCAAAAATCGTGTGAACAACCGACTAAAGGCAAAAAGTGACATACCTAATAACAAAAAACAGGAACAGGAAAAAACAGGGCAACTTAGCAAATTAACTGGCATCTGTGAAGGGAGAAATTTGTTAACATTTTAGGTCTGTCACCTTTTATCAGAAACGGCAAAAGTGAGCGACAGTAAGATTTTGAGCAAGGGATGTGTGCGATACTGTTTCTATTGTTTATTTAATATTTATTGTGTTTCTAATTGTTCACATTCTGATGAAGAGTCACAGCCCTGAAATGTTAACTCTGTTTCTCTCCACAGATGCTGCCATTACTGCAGAATATTTCCAGCTGCTCCTGTTTTAATTTCTGATTCCCAGCAGCAACAGTGTTCTGCTTTGTAATTAGTGAGAAAAACTTCTAAATGGATTTGGACTGAATTATTTCAGTAAAAACAGCAGTTGGATTTCACAACGATATTGTCACAGGGATACAAGCAGTATTTATCAGACATTTTTGCTAAGTGTGGCACAGTGGCTCAGTGGTTAACACTACTACCTCACAGCACTAGGGTCCCAGGTTCAATTCTAGCCGTGGGCAACTGTCTGTGTGGAATTTGCACATTCTCCCATGTCTGTACGGTTTCCTCCGACAGTCCAAAGATGTACAGATTAGGTGAAATGGCCATGCTAACCTGCACTGGAGGGTCAGTGTGGACTGGTTGGGCTGTTTCTGCACTATAGGGAACCTAGTCTGAAATACACAATGATCATCTAATTGGAGGTGAATTTATAGCACATCAGCAGATACCTCAAAAAAATCTGATCACGAGCAAAGATGGCTGTTTCACTACATACATATTTTGCACGAAGATTTAATAATTCCCTATCTTCAATCTCCATGTGGTATTTATGGACAGAACATTCTTATCCAATCCTTGTGTCACATATGAGTAGTTTGAGGCAGCATTGCATAAAGTATTTAAGATGCCAAGTACCAACAGTAACACCTTTCCTTGAATTCACTAGTATTTTATTGGGCAAAATACATTTGTGCCAAATCCAACATGGAGAGACACCCTATTTCAACATTTGAACAGGTACCACAAATTGACCTTTCAAGAGATGGGCATAAAATCTGGCAAACCAATCACACTAATGGTCAAAACTAAATGTTGTGCACCTTACCCGTGAGAAGATATTTTCCAGAGAGCTGGTTAGAGACTTCTTGGCCTTGTTTTTCAGGACATCAAGTTTAAATCTCCCTGTGCTTGCAGAATGCTCTGGAATCATATTATTTGGCACAGGCTTTGAAAGGGAAGAAAACAGGACTGTTTAGTAGGTGAGGTGAACATGAGTTTTAGCAGGTTCACTGAATCAGACACACCAAATAAAGTCAGACTAATGATTCAAAACACTGCTTTAAAATGCAGGTCAAAATGCTGGGATCTGTTTCGCATCAGCCTAAAGCACAGTAAACATAAAAGAAAGACTTCACTTGCATTTGTACAGCAGCTTCATCCAAGGCATAACAATATATACTTTCTAAGGTTGGGACTGAAAGCAAGTTTCAATCCTGCTGTGGTGTCTTGTTGACCATTTGTAAACTGTTTTCAGAGACAGTCAATTGAAAAACTTCCTTCAACAGCATCATGGGATGTTGTGGGCTCTCTCAATGGGAGAGCCCACAGCAATGTCCTACTGGCAGCTTTACCATCAAAGTATCAAGATGAGCACTGCTCTAGCAGACAGATGAACATCAGGGTACTACATGAGGGCATTCCCCCTCCTCAGGAGGATGATGAGGATCAATGAGGGAAGTCTCTTTGGCCCTCTGATTCGCCAAAAGACCATCCCCAGTGTGTCCAGCCTTTTTTCATCAGCAAAATCCCACACTGTTTATAACCTTTGAGTGTAGGAGTTGGGATTTTTTACTGAAGTTGTACAGGACATTGGTGAGGCCTCTTCTGGAGTACTTGTCCGGTTCTGGTCGCCCTGTATATTATCAAGCTGGAGAGGGTTCAGAAGAGATTTACCAGGACATTGCCAGGAATGGAGGGTTTGACTTTGAAAAATAGGCTGGATTGGCTGGGACTTTTTCTAATGGAGAGGAGGGGATTGAGGGGTGACCTCATGGAAGCTTATAAAATCATGAGGGGCATAGATAAGGTGAATGGCAGGTGTCTTTTCCTTATGGTGGGGGGTTTAAAGACTTTAGGACATTTTTGAATTGAGAGGAGAAAGATTTTTTTAAAATCAAAAGGGACAATTTCTTTACACAGAGAGTGGTCTGTATGTGGAATGAACTTACAAGGGAAGTGGTGGATTATAGTTATTATGTACTTATCTAAATGTCTTTTTAACATGAATAAGGAACGTTTGGAGGGATAAAGGCCAAGTTCAGGCAGGTGGGACTGACTTAGTTTAGATGGACCAAAAGCTCTGTTTCTGTGCAATTCTACAACATGGCCCCAAGTGACCAGCTAAATATTACTGATGGCTAACAACAGCTGCCAGGTGGTAGATGCTCCTGTTGCTCAGCAACCTCTAGTAAGGTTGACATGAGGTGGGATTGTGTCAGCCCACAGGGCTTTTGGAATTCCCTTCCAGTGCTCCACTTGCCCCAGTGTAGTGGGTCTCATAAGACTCTAACCTATGTATTTCATGGTATCTCAAAGGGCTTTGCTCACAATTAATTACTTAATTAGTTATAAATGTTCTTGAATTAATTTCCTTCACACCTGTATTTGAAATCCAATCAGATGAGTGCGTGATTGAAAGATATGATTCAAACAAACTTGACTGAATCATATAAAGTCCTAAGGAGTCTTGACAGCTTGATGTGGAGAGGACATTTTCTCTTATGGCAACATCTAAAACTAGGGCCTACTTTTTCAGAGTGAAGCGTCCCCCATTTGAAATAGATGAGGTGACTTTTATTTCTCTCAGAGGGTTTTGAGTCTGTGGAGCTCTCCTCCTGAAAAAGGTGATGGAAGCAGAGTCCTTGAAGATTTTTGAGGTAGGGTGGATCAATTCCTGTTCAGCAAAGGGGTGACAGGTTAACTGAGATAGGCAGGAATTGGCTTACAATTAGATCAGCCATGATCTTACTAAATGGTGAAGAAAACTCAAGGGATTGAGAGGCGTACTTCTGCTCCTGATTCATATGTTCCTGGATACATGGCTGCTGGAGGCCATCTTGTGAACGGAACATTATATTGAAAAATAATGACATTGCATAACTCTGCAGTCAAAGTGTCACAACTTTCTCTTTGAAAACGTGAATGAAGAAACTGCGATACCATGGGGCTCTCTCCAAGATGGGCATGGGTCTTCTGTTTATTCTCACATATCTGTCGCAGAATGAGGATCACCAGTTCATTCTCATCTTGGTCATCAGCTGGCTTCATTTTCTGTCAATACAGATCATTTGTTAATATTGGTAACGATAAGTTATCTAACTATTCTGCAGTTATTTCCAGTTCTACTTAAACTGTGAAAGGTTTCTACTATAATTGTGGAAGCTTTAAGTTACAGTACATTAATTTTTTGTTTCAATCTCAGTGTGTGTGCCATAAAAGGCATATACATTACTGACAATAGCCGAAGTCCAAAGGGTGGCTTTGAATTATAAACAATATTCAAAATTACTTCAGGTAGGGGCCAGAACTTACAAGGCTCCACTCCTGGTACAGAGTGTCTTAACAGCAATGAACAATGGAGAACCAAATGCACAAGTCATAGCATTACACAAAGCAGATCATGTCCTATTGCTCTCCTTGAGAAGGCTTAGCTCTCTTTTGACTCCATCTTCCACTTTTTGCACTTCAAGTAGTATTTGAATACATAACCTCTCTTCTTCACCCTCTACCATTTATTTAAGGATGTCTTAACTTTCCAAAGAGCATACGGCACCCCACCACCTGGACACTATCTCAGAGCAATGTGAGGGCAATTCCCAAGTTTGGATTCAAAGTAGTCTATTCACTTCTCAGACTGATGGAAAGCTGAGACTTTAAGAAGGGAGTGATGGTCAATTTCCAACATACACCTCATGGTCTACAGCAATCCACCATTCAATCCAAGCTCCCAATCTGAATGACAGCCATTTATGGGGAGTCACAAACTAACTGACTGCAGAAGAACAAACATGAGGTGAAATTTGAAATGAAGGGTGAAATACTATCCTTTTCAGTGTCATCTTTGGTAGATGAGTAGGCCCATGTTCTTTACATTGTTGCTTTAGAGTCTTTGTCCTCTAACAAGAAGAAATGCTGACATGGGTGGTTTAACAGTATGTGGGTATAGTATACAATTCCTCATAAATAATCTCACTGGCAGTAAGATATGGGGCTAGAGTTAGTGAAGAAGGAAAAAGCATCTGTAATGAGGACATAGATGTTAAGAAGAATTATTTCTGAACCTTCAGGGGGTCTTTACAAGCAAACAATGCCCTTTAAACGGAGATAAAGTTTAAAAAAATTATCACGATTTAGATTACAGTCACAAATTAATGATCAAATCAGAAATTTCAGTCCAATCTTTTGTTAAGAATTTATATAATTTAACAATGTATGAATAATCTGCAAGCCACAGTTACTGAGACAACCTTCTTTAAGCAATGTATAATTTTAATGGGCTCTTTCTGAGAGTCTCCATATTGCTACCTGAACACGTTCAAAAATATCAGCTTGTTCATTGTCACTCAAAAGAGAAACATGCCTCTGTATCGCAAGCTTGGCTCTTGGTGGGTAGAGACCTGAAATAAAATCAGAGTTATGATGATCATTGCATCACTTAATTGTACTTGCTTAAACAACTGGCAATTCTTTCTGCTTTTTCTCAGGCTAAGCAGATGTAAAATTCAAGTAACTGCTGTATACTTGCAGTCATATTAAGCTATCAAAGCTATCACATAACTCTTTCCCTGTTATAGATACTAAGGCATAACCTGACATTGTACTGCAGAATGTACAAGTTACACTGAAACAATTTGCTATGGCTTGTGTGATAGAATCTCCCAGACTCATGACCTTCAATATTTAAGATGGCAAGGCAACCTGTTTATGGGAACATCATCCTATCCAGTTCCCCTTAAGGCGCGGATGATGCTGACAATGACATGTATCTCCCTTCCTTCACCATCACAGGATCAAAACTCTGGAGTTCCCCATCTAACAGCAGTGTGGGACCAACTATCACATGGACTGTCATTGTTCAGGAACACAGCTGCCCAGTACCCTCTTGAAGAACAAAGAAAATACAGCATAGTAACAGGCCTTTCAGCCTGCACTGATTCCTAATCCCTATTTAGACCTGCTACGGATTGCCCTCTATCCCTCTGTTCACCTCCCATTCATGTGTCTATCAAAATGTGTCTTAAACATTGCTAATGAGCCTGATTCCACCACCTCTATTGGCAGTGCATTCCAGGTACCTACAACCCAATCTCACCAGCACCTATTCATGGACAACTAGGGACAGGCGATGAATGCCATATTTGCCAGCAATGCCTTCGTCACAAGAATTAAACATTTTTCTTTTCAATCACTGAGATATTTCTCATGCTTAAATGCAGTGTAGAGCAAGTCCTCACTTATATCTGAGATTTTCAGCTGCAACTTTAAGTGAAGTTATTTGAACAATCACATCTTCCAATCAAAACTCATGCAAAAGCTGCAGTTAGGTTGAGTCGGATCCTGTTCATCCGAAAAACAAAACACTAAAAGATTAACTCCTGAATATTGCTAAAATCCTACACTGGTAAATTAAGTAAGTTGCAAAACAAACTTTTTTTAAAAATGTGAGAAAAATGCAACTTCCTATTACAGTTCCTCCTGCTCACTGCTGATCCTGCTTCCTAAACATTACCCTCCCGATTGAAATAGATCTTTTCCCTCCCTGCACACTGACACACAGACTCTCCCCCTCCTGACTAAGCTACTCACCATTTCCTTCACCTTGAATCCATGCTCCTGCTCAAGATCCTGATTCAATGCCAGAGCAGCAGGTGCAGAAGTGCGGAGTGTTTTTCAAAATCTCCCATTCACCACTTCCATCTCCTGACCTTTCACTGCGAGTGAGGGCTCTGGAGATGGGCGGTGTCAGTGAAAGGCAACAGAAGCAGCTTCGACAGCTTTAAAAGGATCTCAGCATTTATGCACCTCCAGGAACTGGGCTTCTACAACTCCTTTGGTTTGGGATCTTGAGTGGGAACACCAGTTCAGGAGAGGGAAGGGGCAAGAAGTGAGTCGGGGAGGGGGGAGGTTCAGTGAAAGGATGGATCAGGGAGAAGGAAAGGCCATAGGTCAGGCAGTGTTGCAGGAACAGAAGCTGCAAATCAGTGGGTTAAAGAGCAGGAGAGACTAATCCAAAATAACAAAAATCAGGCCACACACGAAATGAAGATAAAATGAATCACAAGTGTTCAACGAGATAATAGACCCCGGTGACTTATGACATTAAAAAACATTAAACAGGGACTTACCTAAAAATTGAAATGTTACCTTATTAGAGCAAGGGTGGATTCTGAAATCAATTGCACAGTTCATGCCATTTCCATTTTACAGACATTCAGAAAATGAAGCATAAAGAGATTGTTTCCAATACTCTACGCTTATCCTTAGCAATTATTTCATAACCTGCATTTTAAAACCTCCTGAGCAGTATTATCTTTCTGCCCTACTTTGCTCCCCACCTCTGCTGAAGGCTCATTTTAAACTGGCTCAGGACGAGCAGAGGGAATTCAGGTCCTGCAAGGCTACCCTATTAGATCAAGGCTGAATTGCATCCTGACTCCATTTACCCATGCTTGATCTATGTCCCTCATACACTTACCTAACAAAAATCTATCCTGATGCATTCTAACCAGGCCTACACGACTGTGACATAAATTAGATTCCTTAGATTAGATTAGATTCCCTACAGTGTGGAAACAGGCCCTTCAGCCCAACAAGTCCATACCGACCCTCCGAAGAGCAACCCACCCCCTTACATTTACCCTTGCATTTACCCCTATTAGTTTATATTCCAGCTACCTTCAGATAAAGGCAAACGATTCATTTGACTTTTAAATTACTTGCTGTATTTATCCATTCATATTTTGTGATTTCTATACATGGACTTTATTATTAGCAAACACTCCAGTCTGTTTTCTTTAGGATTAAAGTGCATAGTCTAACACATCCCAACATGTTGTAATTTGGCCCACTCCACATTATTCCATCAGCTTCCCTTTGCAATTTTATACTCCCACTTATTTTATTAATTATGCCACCTAACATACAGCCATCAATCAATCATTTTGAGTTAAATCTCCATGTTGTAGAGAGAAGCAAATGAGGTTGCCTGTTTCAAACTGTAATCTAATCTGACCCCCAGATCACGAATCTATTGTTTAGGGAACCACTTCCAAACATAGGGTTTGTGGTACTGGGAACTCTCTTAACTTTGCGTCCCCAACTTGCAGACAAAATCCAGGCCTAAGTGTTGCATGCTCTGATTAAAGGCGTTAAGAGGGAGAAGTGTTCATTCCTGGTAAACTCTGAGCTGCATGCACAGGAGCAGAGACCTTGCTGATTTCCAGACATTCCTAGTTTTGGATTAACAAGACAGCACCAGTGCCCCAGCACCAGATCAAGCCCAATAATAAAATACACAATCTTTTAATCTGCAAGGTACAAACGAATGTTCCGTGCTTATATGCAAAGTATCATTAGCAGAGCTCTTCATCATGTTCATATTGCTTTTTTTAAATAATGCAGACAGTGAGGTCTGCAGATGCTAGAAATCAGAGTTGAGAGTGTGTTGCTGGAAAAGCACAACAGGTCAGGCAGCATCCGAGGAGCAGGAAAATCAACGTTTTGGGCTGGAGCTCTTCATGCTGATGAAGGGCTCCGGCCTGAGACATCGATTTTCCTGCTCCTCGGATGCTGCCTGACCTGCTGTGCTTTTCCAGCAACACACTCTCAACTTTTTTTTTAATAATGTCTATTAAAAAAGCTTTTTAAAATGAACTATCAAATTTTGTCTTATCCAAAAAGATGAGTGTATATGCTGCCTTTCATTTTCTTTAGGCATTTAAAGAGCTTCTCCGTCAATTAACTTTACATTTTTAAGTGTTCTTATATCTTTTAATTCTTTTATTCTTTCATGGGATGTGGCACCTCTTGCAATAGGCCAGTATTTGTTGCCCATCTTAAATTACCCTCGAACTGAGAGGCATGCGAGGCCATTTCACAGTCAGCGGTGAAGTGCGCCTAGAATCTCAAAGAAGTCAGAGAAGAAAAGGATGACACTCTACCCTCTAGGGTAAAGGTCACCAGATGGGTTTTTACAACAATCAAAGATAGCCACCACTGCTGAGACAACATTTATATTCCAGATTTATTAACTGAATTTAAAAATCAGTGTCGTATTAGCTGGAGCCTCAGGAGTACTCCTCTAATGACGTTACCACAATGCTACAATCTCCCCCACAGCTATTTTGTTGCCAGCAAGTTTAAACCAATGACAACTCATGTAAAATCAGCATTTTTTGATGTTGACTGAGGGAAGGGTGTTGGTCAGGACACTTAGATAACAGACGTTTGCATGTTAATGACCAGCATCACATATCCAATGGGGCAAAGCAACTGAGCTTTAGTTCCGTACCACATCTGAACAGCCTCCACCACTTCGTTGTGGTTCTGTTCGCCGAGCTGGAAGTTTTTGTTGCAAACGTTTCCTCCCCTGGCTAGGCGACATCATCAGTGCTTGGGAGCCTCCTGCGAAGCGCTTCTTTGATGTTTCCTCCGGTGTTTATAGTGGTCTGTCCCTGCCGCTTCCGGTTGTCAGTTTCAGCTGTCCGCTGTAGTGGTTGGTATATTGGGTCCAGGTCGATGTGTTTGTTGATGGAGTTTGTGGATGAATGCCATGCCTCTAGGAATTCCCTGGCTGTTCTCTGTCTGGCTTGCCCTATGATAGTAGTGTTGTCCCAGTCGAATTAAATGCCTAAAACTAGGGGGCATGCATTCAAGGTGAGAGGGGGAAAGCTCAAAGGAGATAGAATCATAAAATCCTTAACAGTGTGCAAACAGGCCATTTGGCCCAACAAGTCCAATCTGACCCTCCAAAGAGTAACCCACCCAGACCCTATTATTCTACATTTACCTCAGACTAATGCACCTAACTTACACATCCCTGAACACAATGGGCAATTTAGTACGGCTAATTGCCCTAACCTGCACATCTTTGGATTGTAGGAGGAAACCAGAGCACCCAGAGGAAAGTCACGCAGACACGGGGAGAATGTGCAAACTCCAGTCAGACAGTCACCCGAGGCTGGAATCAAACCCAGATCCTTGGTGCTGTGAGGCAGCAGTGCTAACCACTGAGCCAGAGAGTGGTAGGAGTCTGGAATGCACTGTTAGAGGTGGTGGTGGAGGCAGATAGGGCATTTAAGAAACTTTTACATCGGCACATGAATATGCAAGGAATGGAGGGATATGGACCAAGGGCAGGCAGAGGGAATTAGTTTAATTTGGCATTGTGTTCGGTGCAACATCATTGGCTGTACTGTTCTAGGTTCTATATTATATGGACGAGTTAGACCGAAGGGTCTGTTTCTATGCTGTATAACTCTATGACTCTAATATCCTTGAGCTCAGATTCAGCTTTCAGCCTTGAACTTATTAGTTTTTCTTTTATGTTTCTCCTCCATGCTCTCCCTGCATTGATATTAACTCTTCCTCCTTGCAGTCTCCGACACATTAATATCGTGTATGACACAATTTACTTGACCTCTTCAAATTCTAGCCTCCATATTACTTCCCCTCATATTGAGCTCTGCAGCCATTTCCCTCTCACTCAGACAGGTCCAGGGCTCCCTTGGTATGATGTAACTCAGTTGCCAGCATTTCCACATCCGGAGTCAGACGATTGTGGCTTTGAGTCCCCCTCCAATGAGCACATACGACATAATCCAGGCACGTATTAAAGTGGTGCATTGCAGGTGTTGTGCATGTCAGCGCTGTTATCTTTAGGATGAGATGCCCATCCCTCTCCTGGACCAACATCAACCACTACCTAAAGCAGGTGTTACTATCTCATTGTTGTTTTTGGGATCCTCCTGTGCATAGACTGACTGCCTTTCCCTCACTTGTGACTACACTTCTTGAATTGGTTGTTAAAGTGCCTTGGGATATCTTGAGGTCAAGAAGAGTGCACTACCAATGCAAGTCTTTTGTTTAAAATGTCAACAGGCCTGTAAATAAAACGTGATTCAAGCAGCAATACTTTGTCTTTGTAAGCGCTTCGCAGGAGGCTCCCAAGCACTGATGATGTCGCCTAGCCAGGGGAGGAAACGTTTGCAACAAAAACTTCCAGCTCGGCGAACAGAACCACAACAACGAGCACCCGAGCTACAAATCTTCGCACAAACTTTGAACTCCACCACTTCCTCCAGCAGCTCATTCCATACACGCAGCACGCTCTGCATGAAAAAGTTGCTCATTAGGTCCCTTTTAAATCTTTCCCCTCTCACCCTAAACTATGCCCTGTTGTTCTGGACTCCCCCACCCAGGGACAAGACCTTGTCTACATACTATATCCATGCCCTCACCATTAATGTAGAAAGGGAATTTAGAAGCCTTCACGAAACTTATTTAAAAGAAAATCGAAAAGATCAGTGAAAAGAAAGTGCTTGCACACACTGTCAGATATTTAACAGGATCAGCCAGATTACCCAAACAGTTTGCGTCACTGATAGATGCTTCTTAGTAAAGCAAGTGTGGGTTGATTGGTGATGAAGAGGAGCTTACTGGGGTGGCAGAAGGCAGGCTGAAGTACCACAGGAGTCCTTTACATCTGTCCTCTCTAAAGAAGAGGGTAGTACCAATCCAGTAGCAAAGGAGCTGGTGCTGTAGAAATTGGGTAAAGAAGAATGCTCTGTAGTTGGTCGTTGGAAGGATGAGTTGGAACTACAGAAGTTCAGGTCACAGAATTCCAAAGAGACCTGAAGGATTGGACATCGTACAAAAATGCAAAGGGGATAATAAACCTGATAACTACGGTCAATGATTACAGATTACATTACAGTGTGGAAACAGGCCCTTCGGCCCAACAAATCCACACCGACCTGCCGAAGCACGACCCACCCATACCCCTACATTTGCCCTTACCTAACACTACGGGCAATTTAGCATGGCCAATTCACCTAACCTGCACATCTTTGGACTGTGGGAGGAAACCGGAGCACCCGGAGGAAACCCACGCAGACACGGGGAGAACGTGCAAACTCCACACAGTCAGTCGCCTGAAGCGGGAATTGAACCCGGGGCTCTGGCACTGTGAGGCAGCAGTGCTAACCACTGTGCCACCATGCCACCCACATGTAGAATGTGCAATGAAGGAGAAACCAGCTGAGATTATAATCAATCGCAAAATGAATTGGAAAAATATCGGTTAATAAATGAGAGCCAACCAAGATTTGTTAATGGCAATGTTTGATTACCTTGAATTTTTTGATGAAGGGGAGGATTAAGGAAGTTAATGCAACTAATGTGTGTAAGGGCATTCCAAAGATATTTAATAAAGTAACGTTCAACAGATTTGTTTTCAAATATCACTTCAGACTAAAACTAACTTGTGTCAAATTAGAATTGGCTAAGCAATTGAAAGCAGCGTCTGAGTCGGTATTCACAGATGAAGGAAATGTGCAGAGATGTTCCAAAGTTCAGTGTTGAGCTCATTGTCATTTTTACTTGAATGGTCTGGAGTCAGGCAAATCCATGTACGTCTCATTCTGCTATTATCGTCCTGTTTGCTAACATATTTTGGATTCAAGCAATACCTTAATTTCAAAAGCCCTATCTTGCTTTCAAACCCCTTCAAGATGTCAGCTCTTTCTATCTCTGTGATCTCCTCCAACCTAATATCTCTCCAAGATACTTGTGCTAATCTAAGTTAAGCCTCTTGAGCATCCCTGATTTTAAATGTTCCCACCCTGGTGACCGGGAAGTGGTGGAGGCTGGTACAATTACAACATTTAAAAGGCATTTGGATGGGATTGTGAATAAGATAGGTTAACAGTGATATGGGCCAAATGCTGGCAAACGGGACTAGATTAAGTTAGGATATCTGGTCGGCATGGATGAGTTCGACCAAAGGGTCTGTTTCCATGCTGTATATCTCTATGACTCTAATTGCTAATCTAATCCATGACTCAATGAGTAATGGCACCAGGGACAATGCAGTACATGCCCAATGCTATACATTCACTAGCTGACCATGACCTTCCAGACTGGGAACATCTCAAGTGATTTGGTAGATCCAGGTTGGGAATTTTTAGCAATGTTGGGAAGTTTACCACTGGATTATGAGATGAGAAGTAGAATGGACCACTAGCACGGCGAGGTTTAGCCAGCAGCAGATGTGAGCACTGGGCTGCTTCTGGGGCAGGTGAAAACATTTTCATATATTTCCAAACAGATTGGAAATGATTCTGCTGGGCAAGTGTGATCCATCCCTCTGTGATCTATTGTGCATGAGTGGTGGAGGGAGGAGACCGAACTAAAATTGAAACCCCACCTCTTTGACATACTGGACACTGAAACACATTGGGATCTTCCTGACATTGCACAGTACCAAGTCAATAATGAAGGAAAATGCAGCACATACTTTATTTTCCTCCCATAATGAGATTCACCCACCCAGTATTTATTGTCCACTATCTCTTCTGAAGAGAAAGCCAGAATTGCCAGTGATCAATAGAGAGGCAGAATAGTTTCCCTAGCTGATTTCTCCATTTTGGAACTGGCTAAAAATTAGGAGCAAAAAGTGGAGAACCTCATCCATTACGGGTTAGACTTTTGGAGAATATTCTATTGTGCTGTTTGTTACCTTCAGGATCCATAGGACTGCAGTAGGCTTGGGTTTTAAGCTTATTTACCTTCAATCCGTTCACAGAGTTTATGCAGGTAATGCATGGGGCATGCCTCACACAGTTTGATCTGAGTCTTAGCGTTCTGGAGGGCAGCAGCAGTACTGAAGGCCTGCTTCAAGGTCAGCATGACCTCATCCACCTGTCAAAGGGCACAGTTCAAATGAGTCACTGCACATAGCTTCCTACTGTTCAACCATGCAACTTGTAAAAATAATGAGTTTTGCTAAACCGTAAACATAATAAAATGTTCCAAGCTGCTTTACGGGAGCTGTACCGAATGAAAGTTGACTCTCTGCTGACTTCCAAAAAGTCTGCAGAAGCGCATCTGAGCAAAGTTAAAATGCATTAAATAAAAGGGACATTCGTAACATGCATTGAATGACAGGAAATAAAGACACTGAACAGTTATTTTTCGTAATTGGAGACATATTTATAGTGTAGTACCTAAGGGATGCTGCAAACAGCTTTGCTCTCTTTGATAATATATTAATGACCCACAGGACAGAACTTCAATATTTGTGAATGACATGAAACTGGGAAGTAATTAAACTATGAAGAGGACCATGAAGAGGATAGCATGAAACTGCAAAAGGATAACAAGAGATTTGTGGAATGTATGGCACAGAAATGTTAATGCTGGGAAATACAGAATGAATCATTTTATAAATAATAGAGTAAAAATGCAAAAGGGGATTCAGGAGAAAAGGGAACTGTGTGTATATATGCACATAACAGTGAAAGTTGACAGGAGCTGTTGAAAGAGCAGTTAATAAGGAATCCAATATTCTCAGCTTTATCAAAAGAGATACAGAATACAAAATCATGGAAGCTATTTTCACCATTTTTTAAAGTCTGTTTCAGTCTCAACTGCAATATTACATCCAATCCTTGGCACCACAATTTACAGAGGATGAAAGAATATTAGGGAGTTTGCAGAAAAGGTGTATGAAACTGGTTCCACAGGTGACAAATCTCAGAAAGATGGAGAAGATGGATCTGGTGCATTTGGACAAGAGAGGATTGAAAGGAGGTAAAGGTACGCAAAATCATAAGATGCCTGTACAAAGGAGACAGAGGAAACTGTTCCATTTGCTTGAAGAATCAAATTGGCATAAGTTGAAGATAATTGAAGAAATAAACAGGGGCATCATGAAGAAGATTATGTTCAGACAGCGAGTGGGTAAGAACTAGAATGGACGGTCCTAGAGTCTGGTGGAGGCAGGTCAAGTGAAGCTTTTTAAAGGCAATTGGATCATTATCTGAAAAGGAAAAAAAAATCATAATTTTGAGGAAAAGGCAGTGAAGTAGAACTCTTTCAGACAGCCAACATACACACGTTGGATTAAATGGCTTCCTTTCATGCTGTAGATATTTTATCATTCGATGACTCTACAAGGAGATGAGGTCAGATGACCAAAACCTTGGTTGAAAAGGTTGGCTTGAGGACCGCCATAACAGCAAATGGAGAGATGGGAAGGTGGACAGGTTTAAGTTGGTGGTGGGGGGAGAGGGGGCAAGAGTCTGGGCAGTTGAACATACAGCCATAAATGGCAAACCAGTGAATCTCCTCGGACAGGAGGAGCACAGATATATCAAGAGTGTTGTTAGCTTAGAGGAGTTTACACAGATTGTGAGGAGCAAGGATCTGGGATAACTTGCAAACAAGAACGAGAATTTTAAAATCAAGGTAATGCCAGCATAATAAAGAAAGGACACGCTGGATAATTCTTTTTGTTTTATACATCAAGGGAATGTTGTTTTCTCTAGCTTCACCTGCATTTATTGTCCATGCCTAATTGCCCTTGAAATGGTGGTGGTGAGCTGCCTTCTTCAACCACTACAGTCCATTTATTATAGATATTCCCGCAACGCTGTTAGGAAGAGAATTCCAGGATTTTGACTCAGTGACATGGAAGGAATGGTGATATAATTTCAGGTCAGGATGGTGAGTGGCCTTGGCAGTTGTGTTCCCATGTATCTGCTTTCCTAGTCTTTCTCGATGGAAATAGTCATGGGTGTGGAAGATGCTGTCTAAAGAGCCTGGGTGAATATCTGCAGTGCATCTTGTAGATTGTACACATTGCTACTGAGCATTGGTGGTGGCGAACATTATGGATGTGGAGCCAACTAAGCAGGCTGCTTTCCCTGCATGGTATCAAGTATCTCGAGTGCTATTAGAGCTGCACTCATCCAGGTCAGTGAAGAATATTCCATCACAATCCTGAAGTGCACCTTTTAGACAGTGGGCAAGCTTTAGTGAAGGGGTTGTATGGAGCTGAGTTCATCGCTATAGGATTCCAAGCCTCTGACTTGTTCTTGTAGTTACTATATTCATATGATCAGCCCAGTTCAGATTCTGGTCAATGGTTGTAGATAGTGCTGGATTCAACTTTGGTGATCCTATTGAATGTCAAGAGATAATTGACAAATTGTCCCTTGTTGGGTTATTGCTTGGTATTTGTATCACTTGCAATTTGTCAGCTGAAGTCGGGAGTGTGTTGCTGGAAAAGCATAGCAGGTCAGGCAGCATCTGAGGTGCAGAAGAATCAACGTTTCGGGCATAAGGAATTAGGCTTCGACTGAAGGAGTTTTTCAGAGTGGTGTCCAAGACTAGTCAATCTTCATCTGCTTCATCAGTGACCATCTATCTATCATTAGTTCTGAGGAAGTGTCACAGGATTCGAAATGTTAACCCTGCTTTCTCTCCACAGATAATGTCAGACCTACAGCATCTGTTTAGAGAAAGCAGAGTTAACATTTTGAATCCTGTGACCTTTCCTCAGAACTAATGATGGATGTTTGGTCACTGATGAAGCAGCTGAAGATTGACCAGGCTCAGACACTACCCTGAAAAACTCCTTCAGTGAAGTCCTGGAGCTGAGATGACTGACCTCCAAAATAACAACCATCTTCCATTGTGTCAGACATGACTCCAACATGTAAAGAGTTTTCCCACCTACTTTAACTTTGTTAAGGCTTCTTGATGTCTCACTTTGTCAAATTCAGCCTTGATGTCAAGGGCATTATTTCCAGCTCACCTCTTTAGTCCATATTTGAATGAGATTTGATGTGAATTAATTCATGGCCAATGGAGTTTTTGATGACAACTTGTAACATCAGGTGGCAGAACGGAACATAGAATCATTTTGTTTTCAATATTATTTAATCAAAGGTAATGGAAGTAGACATGATCAATGATTTCAGAAGGACAGTGGATAGACACTCAAGTGAAATGAATGTGCAGAGCTATTGGAGAATGCAATGGACTAGGTTGGTCTAGAGAGAGCTGGCATTTTCTCAAGGGGTCAATTGGTCTCTTTCTGTGCTATAATGAATCTTGACTTTAATTAAAGGCAATGGATGATGGCATTGGACTCACGCCTGTCAATCTACACAGATACCTTACGGCTATGTGGGAATTTAAAAATCATTTATAACAACTAACTCCTATGATAGGTAGAACAATGACAGCGTATACATTAACTTCAATTTTTCCACAGATTCTTGTCTTTCAGCTATCACCCATAAAGATATTATCAATATTCACTGTTTAAACATGCATCAAAACAGGGAAGAAAATGTGTTTAAGTGAATTATGCTTATTTGTGAATTATTAAAAACAATGAGGATATTGCACACTCATCCCTTTGAATAGATTTCATTAGTTTTAGAGCTCATTTGTCACTTTGCCATGGCAACCAGGGTTGGCACTTCTGCAAATCGGCAGGTTATTAAACTGAGCCATTCAACCTAGAGTACTTTATATGAAAGTAATCATCATATAATGATGACTCCCATATAAAGTACATTAAGTTGAAATAGATCAGTGACGACACAGTGACAGGACTACGGTGAGAAGAAACAGTTCAACATTAATCCAGCAAAAGCATTAAGATGGATAAAGGAAGAACACACATAAAAACACATGCCTGCAAGTGGTACTAATTCCGATAGACAACTGCCTTATTACTCATATAGCCTTTAAAATGCAGTTTTATTTGATTACTTATTTTTTAAGTATGGGAAAATGCCAAACATTTATTTAGTAATCATTGTAAATATTTATTTTTGGATGAATATAAGATAGACAATAAGACAATAAGATGTAGGAGCAGATGTAAGCCACTGGGCCCATCAAGTCTGCTCTGCCATTCAATGAAATCACGGCTGATCTGATAATCCTCAAATCCTGCCTTTTCCTTGTAACCCTCGATTCTTCTCCCAATTAAAAGTTCGTCCCTCTCAATATATAGTCAAATATTGGGGGCTGGTTTAGCTCAGATGGCTGGACAGTTGCTTGGCAAAGTAGTGTGATACTTACAGCATGGGTTCCATTCCTGCACTGGTTGAGGTTACCACGAAGGACTCTCCTTTTCAATCTCTCCCTTTGCCTCAGGTATGGTGGCCACCAGTGGTCTCTCTCTATTGAGAGAGCACCCCTTTGGTTTGGTAGAACTACGGCAATTTGACTGACTTGAATATAGTTAATCAGCCAGCATCAACAGTCCTTTGCAGGAAAGAATTCCATAGAATCACGACCCACCGAGAGAAGAAATTTCTCTTTATCTGTCGTAATTGTGCAACCTCTTACTCTGACATTATGCCTTCTGGACCCAGATTCTAACAGAAAGCGAAACAACATTTTTGCATTTACCCTGTCAAATCTCCTTCACATTTATGTGTTTCAACATGGTCTCCTCTCATTCTTCTAAACACTGAAGAACACAGGCACAACCTACTCAACCTCTCCTTTTGAGAAAATCTCTCCCTCCCCAGAATCAACCGAGTGAACCTTCTCTGCACTACTTCCAAAGCCAGTTATATCATTCTTTATATAAGGGGCCCAAAACTATCCACAGTACAGAGTAAAAAAATCCAAGGAAGGCTTCAGGAGAAAGTGATCAGAATGGGGAACTTGCCACAACAGAGAGTAATAATGAAGATGGTAGCAGAAAAGGGTATTTAGATTATTATTTGAGGGAACTAGGAATCAAAAGATTAGCAGTCAGGGTTAGGTGAAAAAAAAATGACAGGAAGGCCTTGAGCAGGACAAACACCCCCGGAATAGAATTGCTGTGTTAAATGACCTGTTTCAGTTCCATAAATTCAATGCCGTTCACTTTGTAAACATACTAATTCATTACTGCTATTTGCATTCCGAACACAAGTATATATTCAATGGTGTTGTTCATAGCTGGAAACTATAGTATGGTTTCTGCAGTCACATTGTAGAATAAACCCAACCGAAGGTCACTTATCACCACACTAAAGCAAACATTAAAGAAACAATATAAATCACCTAGCTCAGTAAAACATGTTCCTCCTTATATAATAGAAAATTACAGTCTCAGCTGTAAATGTTTGTTCAACTATCTACTAATCACTTGACAAGATTTGTTTAATCAGCAACATTATTCCCTCCTCTCAGTTGCTGAAGGTGCAAATAATTCATTTCGTTATTCTTTTCCCCACCCTCCACAATTTCTTTGCTTTCTGTTGCTCTGTTCTATATTATGGGCAGATTGATGCTTGTTAAAATTCATACTTTCTACAATCATCACAAACCCAACACTCTTCCGGTCAAAGCGAAAAGGCAGTTTCCAGAGGTAGCTCTTGAATCCTATTATCTGAAACTTTGAGCCTGTGTAAATAGGATGATGCATCATGTGATTATTGTAGGTAACACATATTTCTTCAAAAGATGATAAACACCCCAATATCATATTGTACCATCAGACAACTGATTTAGTTTGTATTTCTAATTGCTCAGACACAAAAGGCATCTGCTAATAGGCAGTGTTGCTTTATTTATTCAATATTTTGAACTACCTTGAAAGCAATCCTGTTTTGGTCCTTGTACAAATATTCCATTCATTAGATTTGAGTAGTTGTCTTTAACAAACATTAAATGAGTGATTTATCTCCATGGAACTTCTCAGGAAACTTAATATCCTGGGATCACTGCCCAAATATAATGACAACCATTATGGGAATAACTGGGTAGCACTTGAAACCAATCAAGATAGACATGATGGGCTGAATGGCCTTTTCTACAGTTCATTATTTTATAAATCCTTGGTAAGTTCACTGTTTATTTTTCAATATTCTGTATTTATTGTGACCATAATGTTAAAACTGATTTACTTCAAGCATTCAATCTGAATGAAGAAGACAAATGGAAGCTTTAAATTGGAACTTTCATCAATGCTGGTTATGAACATAACTTTAACAAGGATACTAATGTGGGCTAAGTGATAACTGCGCTGGTTACATGCTTATCTGTTGTAGCTCTGTTGGTTTAGATTTGAGATTTTGAAGCTATTTAGTCAAATCCAACTTGATTTTCAACTTGAATAATCCATTTGAGACTGTCATTATTTTGTGGAGCCTTCTGTGATGCAATATTTTGGATGTATTACAACTGGAAATGTGATATAACAATAGGTGAAGATATTGGACCTTGTAGAACTGATTTTCAGGCTCCTCATTCCCCAAAAAGGCTGACTGGAGCTGTGTGTGAACTCCCTGTGTAGTTTTGACTGTAATGCAAATTGCATTGCAAGCAGACCTTTCATTTTTGTTCTGTGATTGAAGGAGAACCAAATATTGAAGTGTATTTTAATTATTTGTATACTGAATTCTTCATAACTGTACAATACTTTACAATTGTTTAATAATTAACTTACAACATTAGTATAGGTAATTAAAATAAATATGATGATTTTTCAATAAATCAATTGTCCCATTTTCTGTGTTTACCTATTCTCAATCTGTCGGTCTCTTCTACCTATGTATGTCTATTCTATCTAACAGACATGGTGGTCATATTCAACAAAGGAGCTCAATAACATGTCTTATGACAATGTGCCCTCATTCCTGAATATAGTATTTGCTTCATCATTGTTGTTCTGTTTCTCTGAATGACACAGCTTAACCTCTGTAATGAGAACTGAATTCAATATCATCTAGATTAGATTAGATTACTTACAGTGTGGAAACAGGCCCTTCGGCCCAACAAGTCCACACCGCCCCGCCGAAGCGCAACCCACCCATACCCTTACATTTACCCCTTTACCTAACACTAACGGGCAATTTAGCATGGCCAATTCACCTAACCTGCACATCTTTTGGACTGTGGGAGGAAACCGGAGCACCCGGAGGAAACCCACGCAGACAAGGGGAGAACGTGCAAACTCCACACAGTCAGTCGCCTGAGGCGGGAATTGAACCCGGGTCTCTGACGCTGTGAGGCAGCAGTGCTAACCATCTGTGCCTTGCAATATTTCCTGCTGCCTGGTAATAAATTTGAGATTGTCCAACCATTACACCGCAATTCCTGTGCAAACGTCAGAAATACCTCAATACAGCTTACCATTGAAGAGGAATATACAGGGCACCAACTTCTAAAACATGCAACATGCAGTTCCCTGTCATGGCAGGGAGTGCAATGTTGAAATTGACTCTAGCCTTTTCAGTGTGTTTTGGATGCACAAGGTTTCCAGCACTGACTTTCCTAATGAATCTCAAAGATTAGAAAAGATTTTTAATCATTCCTAACAACAATCCATTGTTGGACTGAGCATATTGACCCTCCACCTCAGCATAGACACAATGTTCTGAATGTCCTTTTCTACAGTTCATTATTTTATAAATCCTTGGTAAGTTCACTGTTTATTTTTCAATATTCTGTATTTATTTTGACCATAATGTTAAAACTGATTTACTTTATTGACCCTCCACCTCAGCATAGACACGATGGTCTGAATGTCCTTTTCTACAGTTCATTATTTTATAAATCCTGGGTAAGTTCACTGTTTATTTTTCAATATTCTGTATTTATTTTGACCATAATGTTAAAACTGATTTACTTCAAGCATTCAATCTGAATAAAGAAGAAATGTTATATTTGCATTGGTGGTCAGCCACCATTTTGCAATTCACAAACATATACTTTACTTAGCATCACTGGAGTTCAAGGCATTAAGGAGGTGACATGCATTGTATGACAAAGAGGTGCAGGAGACTAAGACACACCCACTCTTTGTGTTGGATGCTGATTACATTTCAAAATGGCAACCACCCACGCCAATACTGACACATGCATTTCACTTTTACCCTCAGAACTTAAGTCAATTCTGATTTTTAGAGGAATTTTTCAAGGCCCCAAAGGCCAATTTAAACACGAGAGTCTATGGTAAACAAAATAGCTAATAAGAAACCTTATTTTGTCAGTGAGAAGCTGCCTGTGTTTTAGCTATAGCAGTTGCACAGTCTTTCTGGTCTTACATCCAAAATTAGATAAATCTCTCATCCAAACCAAGCTAATGCATTGCACAGCCTGGCCCATTAGCTAACATCGTTGGATTCTTGGCTCTCAAAATGAAGAGTACAGGCCAAATCTCTAGATGAAGCTAAATTTTGTTTTTATTACATGGAACTTTTAACCACTGTTTTGAAGATAAAATTTCACAAGAGTATCTGTTTATAATTGAAGTTGCTGGTTAGCCATAGCTGAAGTAGTGTGATTCCATTGCCATGTGCAGTATCCAGAGTCCTGCGGGCTTAATTCAATATTTGAAAAATGTGGTCAACTATTTTAGCTTAGATTAGATTCCCGTCAGTGTGGAAACAGGCCCTTCGGCCCAACCAGTCCACACCGATCCTCCGAAGAGTAACCCACCCAGACCCATTTCCCTCTGAGTAATGCATCTAAAACTATGGGCAATTTAGCATGGTCAATTCACCTGACCTGCACATCTTTGGATCATGGGAGGAAACCCACACAGACACTGAGAGAATGTGCAAATTCCACACATACAGTCGCCCGAGACTAGAATTGAACCTGGAACCCTGGTGCTGTGAGGCAGCAGTGCTAACCACTGAGCTACCATGCCACCCTACTGTTTGCAAGTTTGTTTATTTCTGCCATGATTGCTATCTACCTCAGCAAGGAGCAATCTTTTTGTTTGTTCGGTATAACTTTATTTGACAGACCCACAATACACAGAGGACATTTTCCCAAGAGGTAAATGTCACATGAATCATGTCCTTCTTTCTCACTTCAAGGTAATCTTGCAGAATGGCACAGCTTCCCTGTGACTGGAAGAGGGCACACCACTTGCAACATCCGCCTCCAAAATAAACTGAAAACAGATCACAATTACTTAAAGGGTGCCTTATACCAATGCTTGCCAAACAATTTGTCAGTGTGACCCATTGTAATCCTTTTCACTTGGTTTGATCCTGATGTTTGTTGTAATTGGGAGAGGGTTGCGGTAGTGGTGGGAAAGAGTTGTACTGGTGGCCAGGTTGGTGGAGTGTTAGAAAGTTAGTGGGGTGGGGAGGGAGTTTGTGGGGTAGTGGGGTGCAGAGTTGTGGTAGTGCGTATGGAGGGGGTGCTTAATGGAGCACATGCTGGCCTTTAAGCTGAGGTGGCATTCAAGCTGCTACAGCGTACAGACACTGAAAAAGCCAACACCCAGCATTTTACAGGCCTTAATGGCAGCAGAGGTCCATTCTCAGAGCTCACTTCATTAGAACGTGCCTACCAGCAAACACAATCACGCACTATTAAAGAGGTCTCATAGCCAGGACTGGCAAATCTTAATCTCCACTCCACAGCTGCCATTGTTGTCTCAGAGCTCATGACGCCTTGTTTGTCCCTTGTCCCCATTGGGGTAACAACCCACAGTCTGGGAAGCCCTGCATAAAGCTTTTTACAAATCTAATGAAATGTCATTGCTTTGAAACATTAATTCTGTTTCCATGTTACACAGCTTTATCAGCTGCTGCTTTTGCAAAGCCTCAATAGGTCATCCACAACAGCCAGAGGAGAATTAGAATTGGTTCATGCATGTTCCATACAATAGCCTGAAAACTCCCAACATATTCATGCTATATATATCTTACCTTAAAGAGAACCTGATCATAACAGTCCTGGTATTGGCTGGGCTTGTGACAACTGCAGCTTTTATGCTCAATGATATGTTATTTGCATATTATGTTCCAAATTCTGATAAAGCTTTACTCTGGAAATTAGATGGACAATTGCCACATTACAGGAAAGGACTTACCAGTGATTCATTGGCACACTGAAACACGTAGCACACGTATTGATTCAGACCCTGTTCAACACTTTCTCGACAAATGAACCCAAAATGGTCCACATGTTTAATACCCTGAAATGATACAGGTAAAAGATGTCAATTAGCCACAAGGGAGTCAGCAAGGAAGCTTTCCTCTTAACAGTGTCTGTTGTTTGGCCCCATCGTTGGTTAACTAATAGTTGGATTGGAAATGCTTATACACTGTCAACATACCTGATTCACTTTGAAAATGCAAACTTGTTTAGATTTCGGAAAACTGAAATAGACACAGAATATAGTGGAAATACTCAGCAGTACAGCTAGCACCTGTGGAATCTTACAGAGTCTTAGAGATCTAAAGAACAGAAAAATGCCCTTCAGTCCACTGAGTCTATGCCATCAAAAACAAGCACTTCAAGCATTCTACCAGAGGAACATATTTAATGTTTCAGATCAATACCCTTTCATCACTACTGGAAACACTGAGCAATAGATTGAATTTTAAGTGAATACAGAGACAAAAGAGGGATCAGAGAGAGAAATTGGTGATTAGTAAGGAATGAAAAGATGGGTCTAGAGAGAATAAAAATGGTTAATCAGCTAATCATGGGTGTTCTGCTTTATTACCCCACCCATACTACCTCTGTATTTGATTAAAGCTTTTTACAATTCTAATGAAATGTCATTGCTTTGAAACATTAACTCTGTTTCTCCCTGCACTGCCTGGCCTATTGAACGTTTCTAACACTTTCTGATCTTGTTAGTAATAGTGGATTTGGGGAAAAAAGTATTCCTGTTTCCTCTAAAAGCACATCTCTCATCTTAATGACTGGTTCAAGCAAAACCAGAGGTAACTAATTCAATATATGTGAAAATATTTACAAAATAACACTATATGGTTGACCAAATTCATGCTGCACAGTTGTGAACACTAAATTTGTCCATGAATTGTTTATAACGTTTCAAATTGTCAAGGTCTTCTTTGGCTTTTTCAGAGGAATTTATTACTTTGACAGCAATTGGTCTCATGGGGGAGGCCATTATCGAACAGAATGAGACAAGCTCGAGTTACGAATAATTTTCACACAGAATATACAGCTGGATCAAGCAAGTTTGCACAAACTGGATTGAGAAGATTCAGTTGATACCCATTGCATCAATACAATGGACAATTTCAACCTGGAAACATCCTTGGCAAGTTAACAAATTCATTTGACAAACTCGGTAAAAGGATGCAGGCGTTGACAAACTTTGTCAAGTGAGTTTGTCAATTTGTCAAGGCACCTCCGACAGTACCTTCCAAACATGTGACCTCTATCATCCGGAAGGAAAATCAAGGGCAGCAGATGCATGGGGCAGCACTACTTGCCAAGGTTCCCCTCCAAATCACACCCCATCCTGACTTGGAACTAAACTGCCATTGCTTCAGTGTTGCTGGGTCAAAATCATGGAATTCCTCTCCTAACAGCTCTGTGCATTTATCTACACTGCAAGGGTTAAAACAGGCAACTCATCACCACCTTCTCAACATCAACGGGTGATGGGCAATAAATGCTGGCCCCACCAGTGATGCTATTCAATGTATTCCATGACGAAATAAACTCTTCCTTCACCTCTGTTCACACTACCCAGGACAATGCATGAGACTTTTATGACACTTGACTGACATTTTTCCCGTGGCCACGATTTCTATAGCTAAACAACAAAAGTGTTCACAGAACAAGTTTTTAATATCCTCTTATGGCTCATCTATTCGTTATTCTGGGTTGCTGACAGCAATGAAGATTTCAGGACAATTCTGGACTGTCAGTAACCCCAACAGGTTATGAGACTTATCAAATTATCTTTCCGAGAAATTGGAGGCTCTTCAGTGTCCCCTGCCAATTTCCTGATCAAGGAATGTCAATGTATTTATGTATTGGTGGGTAGTGGAGATGCTAACTTGGGAGTTACGAATGCCTTTGTAAATAAGCACAGACAGAAAGTATGGCTGCTGGATTAGGAGGTGCTTGTTTCTAATCCATAGTTGTATAAATAAGTCTTTATAGGTGTGTGAAAGTTCACTTCAGTTCTATTCTACACCAAACAGGTTTCTGGAATATATGATTAATGTCATTTCAGAGACAATACTGAGAAGAAAGGTTGAGCAATAGACCATCATCTGTATCCATTCAGCAAACAAGATTACACCTTGCCATGGAGATCAGGAAAACAGATGTGCTTTTTTTAAATCAAATCTTTAAAGTTTGGAGATGACCCCAAAATTGGAGGTGTAGTGAACAGCGAAGAAGTTACCTCAGAGTACAACGGGATCTTGGTCAGATGGGCCAATGGGCTGAGGAGTGCCAGATGGAGTTTAATTCAGATAAATACTAGGTGCTGCATTTTGGAAGAGCAAATCAGAGCATGATTTATACACTTAATGGTAAGGTCTTAGGGAACGTTGCTGAACAAAGAGACTTTGGAGGGCAGGTTCATAGTTTCTTGAAAGTAGAGTCGCAGGTAGATAGGATTGTGAAGAAGGTGTTTGGTATGCTATCCTTTATTGGTCACAGCATCGAGTAGAGCAGTTGGGAGGTCATATTGTGGCTGTACAGGACATTGGTTAGGCCAGTTTTGGAATATTACATACAATTCTGGTCTCCTTCTATTGGAAGGATGTTGTTAAACATAAAAGGGTTCAGATAAGATTTACAAGGATGTTGCCAAGGTTGGAGGATTTGTGCTATAGGGAGAGGCTGAATAGGCTGGAGCTGTTTTCCCTGGAGTGTCAGAGGCTAAGGGATGACCTTATAGAGGTTGATAAGATCATGAGGAGCATGGATAGGCTAAATAGACAAGGTATTTTCCCTGGGTCGGGGGAGTCCAGAACGACAGGGCATTGGTTTAGGGTGAGGGGGAAAGATATAAAAGGGACCTAAGGGGCAACTTTTTCACGCAGAAGTGGTATGTGTATGGAATGAGCTACAGAGGAAGTGCTGGAGCATCTGTATGGCTATATGAATAGGAAGGGTTTGGAGGGATAGGGCCGGGTGCTAGCAAGTGGGACTAGATTGGGTTGGGATATCTGGTCGGCATGAACGGGTTGGACTGAAAGCTCTGTTTCCATGCTGTACATCTCTATGACTGTTTGACTGTGACTCTAAATAAAACGTAAAATAACTAATAACAGAGTGTTGCTGAACTGAAAATCTCAAGACTAATATGAAAGAGAAGACTGAAACATAGTACTAGTTTAATGCATTCTGGTTTTAAAACTATGACAATTGTGGAAAATGTTCAATTGGAGTCATACAGCACAGAAACAGACCGTTCTGCCCAAATCGTTCATATTGACCAGACACTCCAATCTGACCTAGTCCTATTTGCCAGCATTTGGCCCATATTTTATTCATATCAGATGCCTTTTAAATGTTGTCATCATATCCCACCTCCACCACTTCCTCTGGGAGCTGGCTCTAAACACGCACCATTCACTGTGTGAAAATGATACCCAGCAGGTCCTTTTTAAATCTGTCCCCTTTAACCTTTAATGTACACCCTCTAGTTTTGGGCTCCCCCACCCTAAGAAAATGACCTTGTCTATTTACCCTAGTCATGCCCCCCACAATTTTGTAAACCTCTATAAGGTCACCATTCAGTCTCCATAGCTCCAGGGAAAACAGCCCCAGCCTATTCATCCTCTCCGTACAGCTGAAATCCCAATAACATACTTGTAAATCTTTTTTGCACCCTCTCGAGTTTCACGACATCCTTCCTATGGAAGGGCGATAATTCTATCAATAACAGGAATTAAATAAAAAGTGATGAGAAAAGCCAGATAAATACAAACCTGAGAACATGAGGAAATATTTTTGAAATTCTTTTCAAGTACAACCGTTTTGGTATCAGGACTAATGAGGTTAATTTCAAACCGACCGACCTACAAAGGAAAGAAAACACAGCAATGATTCCCTTAGGAATAAAACAAATAGCCTGAGTTTCATTCAGTAAACCCACAGAACCACAAGATCATCGCTGTGTTGTGAGCTTATGACACTGCCCAGAGATATTTACATTTACAGCTCTGCCCCGTGACAACCATGTGCTTGATGGATGAAGACTTTGTGAGAAACGTACTGAGAGACACCCATCGCCAACTTTTGATCCTCTTCCGTTTAAAATGTCAGCATAAAACATATAGTTTTCACTGAATTGTGATCGTTTTCTTTTTGTTTTTCTCATTTGTGTCTTTATTTTCCTTTGCTGGCACATTTTCATTGTGGTGCAGTACTTCTGACTATGTTTGCAAGTGCTGCAGTGAAACAAAGCCTTCTGAGTCAGAGACAGAAGCACGACCAACTGAGCCACAGCTGACTTTCAGGCACTTTCCCAAAAAGGAGGAAACCATTGCTACTGGAGGGTCAGTAATTGAGGCCACTTTTAAGGGATCGGGCAGGAAACTCATGGGTAAAATAAGGAGGACTCGCTCTACACAGCAAATTAAAGCCTGAAAGAATGGTGGAATTAGGTTCAGATGTATCTTTCTAAAAGGAATTAGAAAAGGGTGAAAAGGAAAATCTTGCAGGACAATAAGGTTAGATCAGTGTGAGTTGGACTAAATGGATTGAGTCTGTCAAAAATTGACATGGATGCGATGGAGCTGACTCGCCTTCTGTGCTGTTTGAATCTATGAGACCTGAAGGCTGATTTGCAGTGGACTGACAGAAGCTTTTGGTGCTTTGTCCTGAAGCCAGGGGAATGATGCATATCAGGGGAGGCAGGACCAACCCAAGAATAGACTGAATGAATATCAATGTGGAGTTACTCCTTCAAATCATTCTGTGGACAGCCCAAAAGCCTGGATCTACGGTTTTAGGTTGGGAATTCTTCCTTAATACCCAGATAGTTATTATGTGGGATTTTGTACACTGATACTGCTAGAACATGTTCATCCTGGTGAAGGAACTATATGAGTAAGTAATCACCTGAATCATGCACCATGCAATGTTTCTGATATGGTTGTTGAAATTTGAGAAGACAGGGCAGCCAATGATGCTTCAGCTTTCCCAACCTGTGATTGGCTGATCCTGCTCACTATCTGGAAAATCTACCTCCACTGGCACTGGGGACATGGATGGGGAGGAGTTGGAATCTTCCTGTCATGGGTCCATTGTCCAGCCCTTTACTTGTCGCAGTTTGCTGGAGGATATTGCCCTAACACATCTAGCATGGATGTAAACAATGTTAACTCCTGGTCTTATGACTCTCTTAATGCCATCCCCACTGGCATGTGGAAGGTGGATAGGCATGCATTAACAGCACTGAGAGAAGCCATGGCAACAGAGCCTCATGAATACCTGTGCCCCTTGAGATGCTCAAGGAGCAGTCACACCACCTTATGGTTAAAATTGTAATTCGGGGATACTTCACAGCATCTCCACACATTGAGTGCATTAAACTGGTGCAGATACACCCTTGTTCAGGATGTAGTTAGATTTTACAATCAAGCTTTTCACAGCTCCAATATCTATAGAAGAAGGAAGTCATCTCTGGAAAAACTTAACATCATGCACTTATACAGCCCCTTTACCAAGGAATGATCTCAAAGTGCTTCGAAGGAACATAATCAGATAAAACATTGGAAAAAGCATCAAGAATTTCACTAGAAATAAGAACAGAAATTGCTGTAAAAGCTCAGCAGGTCCACCAGCATCTGTTGACAGAAATCAGAGTTAACATTTTGAGTCAAGTTACCCTTCCTCAGAGCTGGTTTTTATTTCACTAGAAATGTTGGATACAGCAATTTTACATGAGGGTTTTTAAAACATGCAATTGCAGGATCCCTTAAATCTGATTTACTAAGATTAGATTAGACTCCCTACAGTATGGAACTAGGCCCTTGGGCCCAACAAGTCCACACCGACCCTCCGAACAGTAACCCATTCAGACCCATTCCCCTACCTTGTATTTACACCTGACTAAGCTACCTAACACTATGGGCAATTCAGCTTGGCCAATTCACCTGACCTGCATATCTTTGGATTGTGGGAGGAAACCAGAGCACCCGGAGGAAACCCACGCAGACACGGGGAGAATGTACAAGCTCCACACACACAAGTGAGGAATCGAACCCAGGTCCCCGGCGCTGTAAGGCAGCAGTGCTAACCACTGAGCCACCGTGCTCAGAAGTTCCAGCTCTTTTTCAAAACAAAGTCTTCAGCAGCAACTGGAGATGGCAGTTGATTGAGAGCCTTATTGATAACTTTGTTCATCAGACTGAAATATGCAGGTAGGCATCAATGCTAGCATTGAGTTGAAAATTGTGGCACTGGAAAAGCACAGCAGGACAGGCTACATCCGAGAAGCAGGAGAATCAGTGTTTCGGGCATAAGTCCTTCATCAGAAATGTGGGTTGAGGGAGGAAGCTAAAAGATAAATAGGAGGGAGGGGTTGGGGCTGGGGGAACGGTAGCCAGGAAGGCGATAGCTGGATGCAATGCTAGCATGCTGTTCAAATCATGAAACCAAACAGAACAGAAAAAGGCCATTTGGCCAATCATGCTTGTGCTGGCTATTCGGAAGTGCAATTCAATTACTTTTGGAATACTGCATGCAATTCTGGTCTCCTTCCTATCGGAAGGATGTGGTGAAACTTGAAAGGGTTCAGAAAAATTTACAAGGATGTTGCCAGGGTTGGAGAATTTGAGCTAAACGGAGAGGCTGAATAAGCTGGAACTGTTTTCCCTGGAGCGTGGAGTCTGAGGAGTGACCTCATAGAGGTCTATAAAATCATGAGGTGCATGGGTAGGGTAAATAGACAAGGTCTTTTCCCTGGGGTGGGGGAATCTAGAACTAGAGGGCATAGGTTTAGGGTGAGAGGGGAAAGATATAAAAGAGACCTAAAGGGCAACTTTTTCACACAATGGGTGGTATGTGTATGGGAGAGCTGCCAGAGGAAGTGGTGGAGGCTAGTACAATTGCAACATTTAAAAGGCATCTGGATAGGTGTATGAATAGGAAGGGTTTGGAGGGATATGGGCCGGGTGCTGGCAGGTGGGACTAGATTGGGCTGGGATATCTGATCGGCATGGACAAGTTGGACCGAAGGGTCTGTTTCCATGCTGTACATCTCTATGACTCTTTGACTTTCGTCCCTTTCAGCCCCTGCTCATTCTCCATGATCACCTTCAAGCGTTTGTTCAAATTCCTTTATGAAAGGTACTTTGGAATTTGCTTCCACCCATCTTTCAGGCAGTGTATTCCAGATCACAACAACTCACCATGTGAAAACAAAATCTCCAATATACAGAGCTCATGGGAAAAATAGCAAGACTAGAACAGTAACTTTTTTTTTTAAGACCACTTCATTAACACAAAAGGCAAATTGTCAAATCAGTATTAAGGGAGTATTAAGCTGCAACATGTCCAATAATGCTGGACTCATGCGATGAGTCTAACAACATTTATCGTGAAGTTCAATTAAAAAAAAAGACAAATTAGCTGTTTTAAAAATCACATGATCATTTACCGTTTGTCCCTTCCTCTATCTATACACAGGAAGATGTGTTAATATATCAATATATATTGATCTCCATCACTAATACTGTCATGCATTAACCTCAGAGCCTCTAATCCTTACAATAGAAGAAATTTCCGTCGCTGTGTCCTGCATATGAACAAGGAACAAGAGTAGGCCTCTTGGCCCTTTGAGCCTGCTCCACTGTTCATTAAGACCATGGCTGATCTGATTTTAACCTCAACTCTACATTCCTGCATGTTCCCCCATAATCTTTCATTTCCTTGGTAATCAAGAATCTATCTACCTCTACGTTAAAAATATTGAAAGATTCTGCATCTCCTACCTTTGGAGAATGGAATTCCAAAGATTCCCATCCCTCAGAGAGGAAAAAATAGTTTCCTCATCTCTGTTTTAAATAGGTGTCCCTTATTTTTAAATCGTAACCTCGCGTTCTAGAGTGTCCCATAAGAGGAAACATCCTTTCAACATCCACCTGATCAAGTCCAGTCAGGATCTTGTATGATTCACTTAAGTCATCTCTAAATGTTTAAAGTCCAGAGGACAGATTTAGCCAGTCTAGCTTTTCCTCATAAATCAATGTGCTAATTCTGGGTATAAGTCTGGCAAACAATCTGTGACCTGCTTCCAATGCTTAACATCTTTGCATAAGTACAGTGACCAGTACTGTACACAATACTCCACATGTAGTCTCACCAATGCTCTTGCATAAACTCCCTGCTCTTGCATTCAATTCCCCACACAATAAAATAAAACATTCCATTAGCTTTCCTGATTACTTGTTGCACCAGAACTGAAACTCATGGGTTTTTATGTTTGTATCCATTTTATTCCTATGGCACATATTTCATTGCAAAAAACTTCAACAGGCTTGCCTACCTGGAATAACATTGTCCTATTCTTCTCTGTGTCAGAAGGTTGGACGTGACTTGGAGCGCTGGCATGGCGCCTTCGGGTTGGCAATTTGGTACCCAGATCGGGCACCCTCTTGAGCCGGATGCTGGCGACACTGTTACACCGAGAGCGGAACTCGGCATGCTCCTCTTCCAGAGCTGTGTCCTCCGGGCTGGGTTCAGTCAGAGCTGAACGGAAGCCCAAGCCCAGCAGGTCGCTCTGACTGTTGCTGGCTGAAGGCAGTTTGGTGCTGACTGTCGCCTCGTCAGCCACATCATGGGGAAGTGCCGAGTCCCCGCTGGCATCATCTTCCTCCTGGTCGGCGGTGACATCAACCATGGGCTTCTCGTTGAGCAGCCGCAGCCTCTCCTTTTCCAGCTGGTGCTGAGTGAACTTCTCGATGCAGTCGTCGATGAGGGTAGATGGAGCCTTCTTGTGTGTCACCACCACTTTACCACAGTACAGCACCTCATACTTCTGCGAGTTGTAAAAAGCATCTTCACTGTCCTGCCGGGATTTTGTGTCCCCCTTTAGTGTTGCCTTCGATACTTGCCGAATACTACTGATAACATCAGGAACCTGAAAGAACAAGATGAAATGCATGAAACATCACAGATCTCCCTTTTAAACAAAAATCTGTATTCAATAAGAGACAGGAAAACAATTCTGACAGCGAGATAAGATTTATAAATTCATGAATGAGGTGCACTGAAACCAAACCAGTCCAGCTGACCACAATGTATTCCTAACACCTCAAACTCCAAACCACTCATTCCTAACAATTCTGTCAGCCACAGATCAGTGGCAGTGCTCTTGCCTCTAAATCTTGTGGCTCTGGGTTCAGAACTCACACCAGAGTTTTACAAACAGAATAATAGCCGGCAGTACTCAGAGAGTGCTACATTAACTGACTGTCATTCAAAGGACACAAGTTACGCCATCTTTGTTTTCATGGGATATGGGCAGCCAGTTTTTGTTGCCCCTTCATAATTGCTTTTGAATTAAATAGGGCCATTTCAGAGGGCAAGTTAAGAATTAACCACATTTCTGTGGATCCGAAGTCACATGTAGGACAGAGTGGGTAAAGATGGCAGATTACGTTCCTGACTAAGTACTGCTGAACCAGATGGCCTTATACTGACAATGCAAATTAGATACAAAATTGACTTGATGGCAGGAGACAGAGGGTGATGGTTGAGGGTTGTTTTTGTCCCGGACTGGAGGCCTATGACAGCGATTTTCCACGGGATTGGTACTGAGTCCACTGCTGTTTGTCACTAATATAAACAATTTGGATGAGAATTTAGGATGCATGGTTAGTAAGTTGAGGAAGACACCAACATTGGTGGTATAGTAAACAGTGAACAAAGCTATTTGAGATTAGGAAAGGATTTTCATCAATTGGGCCAATGCGCTGAGGAGGGGCAGATGGAGTTTAATTTGGATAAATGCAAGGTATTGCATTTTGTAAAACAAACAAGGGCAGGCCTTATATAGTTAATGGTAGGGTCCTGGGTATGTAACAGAGAGATCTAGGGGTACAGGTACATAGTTCATTAAAATCTGCTTCGCAGGTAGACAGCGTGGTTAAGAAGGCATTTAGCACGCTTGCCTTCATTGGTCAGATCACTGAGTTCAGGAACTGATGGTTGTACAGGACACTCGTGAGGCCACCTTTGGAGTATTGCGTTCAGTTCTGGTCATCCTGCTAGAGGAAGGATATTATGAAATTGGAGAGGATTCAGAAAAGATTTACCAGGACGTTGCTGAGTCTGTAGGGCTTGAGTTATAAGGAGAGGCTGGATAAACTGGGACTTTTTTCAATGGAGTATAGAAGGTTGAGGGCAGAGATTTTACAGAATCATGAGGGGCAGAGATAAGGTGAATAGCAAAGATCTTTTCCCTAGTGTGAGGAGAGTTTATAACTTGGGGGCATATGTTTAAGATGAAAAAGACTTTCAAGGGGAACTGAGGAGCGACTTTTTCATACATAGGGTGGTTCGTATGTGAAATGAATTGCCAGAGGAAGTAGTGGATGCAGGGATAGTTACAACATTAAAAAGACATTTGGACAGGTATTTAAAAGGAAGAGTTCAGAGGGATATGGACCTAATGTAGAGAAGTTGGTAGTAGTTTAGTTTGGGAAACTTGGTCAGCATGGACGATTTGGACCGAAAGGTATGACTCGACAAGATTCATGGTTCCCATTACTAAGGCTAGCTTTCAATTCCAGATATTTTATCAACTGACCTTAAATTCCACCAGTTACAATGATAGAATTTGAACTTATGGTTCTCTGAGCATTAGACTCTGCCTCCAGACTACTAACCTGGTGACAATATCACTGTACCACTGTTTCCCCAAGTTGAGCAGTTCAGAAAGACACAAAGAGAAGTGATGGAAGAGTGGGGGAATTCTTCCCAGTCTCCCACAACAAAATGGATCCCTCAGCCAACATCACAAAATCAGATCATCTCATCATGATCTCACTGTTGTGTGGGAGCTGTCTGTGCGTAAATTGGGCTGCTACATTAGAATAGCGAGTAAACTTTTATTAAAAAAAATATAATTGATGGGGAAGTGTTTTGGGATGGCCAGAGATCACAGAAGGTGTTTTATATACAACAGATTTTCCTTTTCCATTTTGTATACAACGGCCTCTGAGCAAAAGACAAACAAGGAATTCAAGGAAAGCAAGTTTAACCAACTGGAATCAATAAAATGTACATATTATTTAAAAGAAACATATAAGAACAGAAAGAAAAATTGACACCATACTAGTGTTTACATGATTATCTTGCAAGCCCTACTTATCAAATTAGCTGTTTACCTTTTTGATCCACATGGAGAGAGGAGCCATTCGACTCACAGAGGCAACACCCAATTGCACCTCTGCTCAGAGGAATGCCTCAGTGTTAAAAGATTGGTCTCTGAATTCAACTGATCTGCTTCCTGCAGTTCCCACATTAGAAATGCAGCTGTGAGAGGGATCTGACAGTTGTAAATTTGAAAAAAGGGAAAAAAAATCCTCCAGATGTTGTCTGTTTAATTATGATGTCATTCAGCAGCACTTCCAAACAATTACACACAGTAACATAACTCTAGACAGCCGCAGTACTGAAGGCAAACTTAGTTGTTTGAATGGTTTCCTGTTCAGGAGAGTTAGCCCACATTTCTGACTCTGTTTATGTTTATAGAAACATTATGTCTCGCCATTATGTTGTGCCACAAAGGCATTCAAACTTTCAGCTTGATTTAATGAAAAGGTCTATTGAGGGTTGCAAAGGACTTACACTTAAGAAGTTTCTGTCACAGCCATGGGAACATCTACACGGCTCCACCCACCAACTAATTACTTTTGATGCATGGATGTAGCTGTAGGTGCAGCAGTCAATTTTCACACAGTAAGATCCCACAATCAATTGTAAATTTGTTGGCTGGTTGACCAAGCCAATTAGCACCACCTTTTTATGCCTACTGGAGCAGGGATACTGGGGAACAGAAACAGGCCAATTGAACCAGATTTCTTGTTCGTTGAAATTCTACCTGTACCCCATTTTTCCTGCATTAATCCAACAAGTTAATTCACTTCATGTACGAAGTCCCATTGCATTTTTAAAAAACATTCCCAATTGCCACATTTGTCTCAAGTCAACATTAAGTCAGCTTACCTCCACCTCCATAACATCATCCAACACCATCCCATCTCAGTCTATCTGCTGCCGAAACTCTCATCCACGCCTTGCTGGTCTCCCACATTCAGCCCTCAGTGATCTTGAGGTTATCCAAATCTCTGCTGACCACGTCTTAGCTTGCAGCAGGTCTCATATCTCTGTCAATTTCTTCAGCCCCACAATCTTCCTTGATATCTGTGCCTGCCAAATTCCGGCCTCTTCTGTATCTCAAATTTTAATTCACTGGTGACCTCGCTTTGTTTGGGTCCTTAGTTCTGCATATACTCCCTACGCTTCTCCATCTTTAAAGACATTCCTGAAAATCTAACTCTTTGACCAAGCTTTTAACAACCTAATGTAATATCTTTGTGTGTGGTTCATCTACAGCTAATCTGCTTTGAAAAGCTCCTGTCGAGCTCTTTGGGATGTTTGCAGCTCAATCGATCTGATCTCAAATAGGGTGTTCTTCACTTCGTTTTCTGATAATATAATGCTTTTCAGAGATGTTCTGTCCTGTTCCTCTTGAAGGCAGGTATTGACACCATGGTACTGACATATCTGCTTCAGAAGCAATTGGTAAACAGCTTTGAATTCAAAGAATTACAGAATCCCTACAGTGTGGAAACAGGCCCTTTGGCCCAACAAGTCCACACCGACCCTCCACAGAGTAACCCATCCAGATCAATTCCCCTACCCACTTCTCTACATTTCCCCTGACTAATGCACCTAACCCACACATCCCTGAACACTTTGGGCAATTTAGCATGGCCAATTCATCTAACCTGCATATCATTGGATTGTGGGAGGAAATCGGAGCACCCAGAAGAAACCCACGCATACATGGGGAGAAGGTGTAAACTCCGCACAGTCACCCGAGGCTGGATTCGGACACGGGGCCCTGGCGCTGTGAGGCAGCAGTGCTAGCCACATGTTTTTTTTATATATGAGAAAGAAACATGAGTGGGTGGAGCCAGGCTCACACAGTTCCAGGGTTTTAATTTTGTGTTCAGTTGGGGTTTGGGGTTAGCTGTTGAAGCTGATATATAAGGCTCGCTTACTCTACTGCAGCGAAAAACTGGAGTCCTCTCACTGCTGCTAGTTTGTTTCTTTCAGTGTTCCTTTCTCCTGGACTGAAATAACACATGAGAAAAGTCCATTTTGCTGAATTTGCCTTTGCCACGGGTGTGTTAATGAGATAGGCGAAAGTGAGGACTGCAGATGCTGGAGATTAGAGTCAAGATTAGAGTGGTGCTGGAAAAGCACAGCAGGCCATTCCTGATGAAGGGCTCCTGCCCGAAACATCACTTTTCCTGCTCCTCGGATGCTGGCTGACCTGCTGTGCTTTTCCAGCACCACTCTAATCTCGACTGTTATAATGAGATGCTGAAATATTGGAACAGTTAATGATTAGTAGTTAAGTGATATATTATTACATTAAGTATTTCAATAGAGTTAAAGTGATGCAAAATCTTCTTTTTTGTTTGTATTTTATCTACGTTGCAAGAAAAAAACATGTTTTGCTTAAAGTCTGGTAGTTTAACCATAGAGTGGGATGGTCTGGGACAGTCAGTGGGGATTCGATGGGCCGAATGGTCTGCTTCCACACTGTAGGGATTCTATGATTCTAAGTTTAACAACATCCTCGCTCCTGTAGCAGGGAGGCAGAATTAAACATTGTATTCTACAAGTGGCCACACCAATGTCTTGTACATCCATAACATGATATCCCAACACCAATGAAGGCAAGTGTGTCAACGCTTTCTTCACCACCTTGTCTACCTTCAACTCCACTTTCAAGGAACTATGCATCTGCACCCCTAAGTCTCTTTGTTCAGCAACAAGTTGAAGCTCAAGAACTTTAAGAAATAAATAGTGATGTCTTGAAAAGTATCCATATTGCAGAACAGGAGGTGCTGATGGTCTTAAAACGATAAAGGTAAATAAATCCCCGGGACCTGATCAGGTGTTTCATTTGGAGAAAGCTAAGGAAAAGATTACCGGGGCCCCTTGCTGAGATATTTGCGTCATCAACAGCCACAGGTGAGATGCTGGAAGACTCAAGGGTGGCTAATGTCGTGCCATTATTGAAGGAAGGTTGTAAGGAAAAGCCAGTGAATTACAGACTGGTGAGCCTGATGTCAGTGGTGGGTAAATATTGGAGAGGATTCTGAGGGATAGGATTTATGTGCATTTGGAAAGGCAAGCACTGATTAGGGATAGTCAGCACAGCTTTGTGTGTGGGAAATCATATCTTGCGAACTTGATTAAGTGTTTTGAAGAGGTTTTGAAGAGAAGATTGATGAAGGCAGAGTGGTAGACATTGTCTATATAGATTTCACCAAGGCGTTCAACAAGGGTCCGCATGGTAGACTGGTTATCAAGGCTGGATCACATAAAATCCACAGTGAGCGAGCCAACTGGATACCAAACTAGCTTCAATTTAGGAGACAGAGGGTGGTGGTAGAGAGTTTTTCTATTGTACTGGAGGTCTGTGATCAGCAATCTACCACAAGGAGTGGTGATGGGTCCACTGCTTTTCACCATTTATTTAATGATTTAGATGTGAATAGAAGAGGTATGGTTAGTAAGTTTGCAGATGACACCAAATTGGTGGTGTAATGGTCAGTGAAGAAGATTATCTCAGAGTACAATGGGATCTTGATCAGATGGGCCGATGGGCAGAGGAGTGGCAGATGGAGTTTAATTTCGATAAATGTGAGGTGTTGCATTTTGGTAAGGCAGATCAGGGCAGGACTTATACAGTTCATGGTAGGGCCATGGAGAGGGTTGTCGAATAGAGAGACCAATCAACTCACAAATCTGAAACAGCATGCCTGACACTTGACTTGAAGTAAATTAAAATATTAAGGGTGAGGCTATCTCCTTGAGGGGCTTTCATCTGGTCCATAACAATTTCTTCTCTACTTCTTTTGGCAATTATTTTGAAACTTGCATCATCTAGTTGCAAAGCCACATTCCAGAGAAAACTGTTTCTCCATACTTGCCCTATCAAAGACTCTCAGGTTTGTAAAACTCTCCAACCTCTCAGATTTGTAAAACTCTCTGAGTGCCTTGCTAAACAATTTTGCTAGGATTCCTTGACCTTCTCCATTTCAGGAAGGACAGCACAGTTTCTCTTGTCAAATAACTCCAGGCTATAGCTAGCGGAAAGCTCTTCTCTGCCTTCTCCTGGGCCAAGACATCGTTGCTGAAACGTGATGCCCAGAAACACAATACTCTAGCTGAGACCAAACCAGTAATTCATAAAGGTTTACCGCAATTTCCTTAGTTTTGTATTAAATGCTCCTATTTCACAAAGCCAAATACCCTGTATGTTGTGTTAATTTGCCCAACTCCCTTGAAAGATGTAGTATTCTTCACCTTGCATGCCTCCTACATTTCCTCAATAGTACATTTTACAGGCACCTGTAATGTTGTTCCTCCCAAAGTACATAACTTCACAATTACAGGGCAAGACGCTGGATTTATGCCCTGGATTGTGGGTTGAAATCCCACTAAAACAGTTTGTAGGATTTTAATACAATTAATTATACTGGGAATATAAAGCTAGTCTCAGGAATGGGTAACCTGATGAAGAGCTTTTGCCCGAAACGTCGATTTTCCTGCTCCTCGGATGCTGCCTGACCTGCTGTGCTTTTCCAGCACCACTCTAATCTAGACTCTGGTTCCCAGCATCTGCAGTCCTTGTTTTTACCTAATATGAAACTACCATCAGTTATTTTTAAAAATACATCAGGTTCATCAGGAAGGAAATCTGCTGTCTTTATCCAGTCACACGAAATCCATCGTAATGTGACTGACTCTCACTGTCCTCTGAAATGACCAGCAAGGGCAATGAGTGACAGGCTGAATAATACCTTGCCAGTGATATGTACATCCCATGGAAAAATAAAGAAAAAGAAAGTCCATACGAAATGGCTTCTGCTCCACATCTGGTGATTTCACCATTCTGTCCAGATCCTCCTGAAGTCTGTTCCTGTCCCATATTTAACTGAAGACTCCTGAGGGTGCTATCAGTTTCAGTGGTGTACGGTAATGACCATGAAGGCTGACTGGTTGGCTGTCATTTTCACCACAGAGTCTGGGTCTGAGTCTGAGTCTGGCACCATCACTGCCACCTTTACAACTTGTCTCGAAAATAAAGCAGCGACTGAAAGGAATCCAAGGGAAATGAGGGCTTGATGGAATTGATCAATCAACAATTTTCTGCCTCCGACTGAAAGATCAGGCTGTACTTGATAGAAGTGTTCTCAGTTCAGATGTTGTTATGCCAGATGACAGAAAATGGCATACTCTGCACTGATAGAGATTCAAGATGGCGGCAGTCTGAGCAGTCTGCTCTGTGCCATACCCTGTGTATGGTGGGCTCCTACCCCACCTCCTGCTAATCACCCCTGTGGAAAGTTGGCAGCTAAAAACTGCCAGAATACCTCGAGACCGTTTAAATTCGAATTTAGAAGGTCTAGAGTTAATATGAAGACATCCAAGAGAAAAGGAGCTAGGGGAGTGCAGAGGCAGTGCACTCCCCTACTATGTTGGGCACACCCGCAGCCGTTACCATGACTCCTGTGGCAGCACCCTTGGGTCCAATGGAACAGCAGCATTTACTCACAGAGTTTATAGAAGTCCTTGAAAAGTTTGAGGGAGCGCTGGAACCAATCACTGCCATGCTGGCAAAGCATGAGCTGGAGATTCAGACCTTGGATCAGCGCGTTGGAGCTGTGGAACAAAGGAACGCGGCCTTGGAGATCACAATTAGAGCTCCAAGGGGCGGGACCGAACCCTGGAAGGCCAGGTTCGGGCCCTGCAAGAACAGGCAGACGACCTCGAAAATTGAGATTGGAGAAAAGGCTTGCAAATTCTGGGCTTGCTGAGTGGGAAGAAGGCGAAAACCTTGCAGAATTCCTTGAGGGATGGATTCTGGAGCTGCTGGGCCTGGAGATCGAGTCAGGCCGGGTGAGTGTAGACCAGGCCTACCTGATCACATTGCACAGGCTCGGGCTGACTCAGCACCCCCAGCCGGTCCTCGTGCAACTCCAGCAGAACAAGGAAATGCAGTTAATAATTGAAACAGCCAGGAGACTGGGGAAGGAGCCACAGGCTTTGGCTTATAAAGGCTCAAAAATAATATTTTTTCATGACTTCTCCAGTGCTGTAATTAAGAAAAGGAAGGCGTTTGATGAGGTAAAGAAAAAACTAAGAGATTTAAACTTTCAATACACTTTGAGGAGTGCTACATTTCAGGACTTTTTGGACTTGCCAAAATGATAGACTTTGGTAGAGGAAGATGGAGAAGGAGGGGTACATGGACAGTGGCATAATATGAATTTTTTTTGTACCTTCTTTCTCTTTTTCTTCCTTTGGGGGTTTCGAGCTTGATATTGCAGTGGCGTACAACCCGGTATGTTTTATATTATATGTGTCTGGAGGTTTTTAGTTATCTCTATTGTTCTGTTTTGCAGGGTGCAGGGTGGTTACTCCTTGGATGTAAATATGTGTGGGGCTGAGATGAGGAGGGGAAGGGGTGGACGACCATTATTAACTGGTAAGAGTGTAAATAATATGTTTGATTTTCTTGCTTGGGTCTGGGGCACGGCCTTTACTGGAAGGTGCTAGGATGGTTGTGAGGTCGGGAATGAATGGCCCTATGGGCAAGGGCGATATCTCCGGAAACTTGTGCTTTTTGTGTTCAGTTGTTTAATTTAGGAGTAGAGATTAGTTCTTTACTTTTAATAGTTTTGATAGTGTTTGTAGGAATAACTTTCAGATTTGATAAAGTTTGTTTTCTCTCCACTCGTCATGCATTGATTGAGCTTCCTCCTCTCGGGGGGCTCAGGGCTGTAGTGTGCGGTCATGGTTACCAATCTGTTCAGGTGGTACACCATGAATATAAAGGGGAGCCACTCCCCCATTAAAAGGGGGAAGGTGCTCTCAAGTCTCAAGAAGGAAAGGGTTGACATCATGATATTGCAAGAGACACATTTGACTGATAAGGAACAACTGAAATTACAACAGGTGGGTTATGATAGGGTATTCATTTCCTCCTTTAATTCCAAAAGCAGAGCCCTAATGGTCAGAGGGAAATTGAGAAACAAACTTGGAAGGAGATCTCAGCTATCTGTAAGAATAATAGGGTGGTTATGGTAGGGGATTTTAACTTTCCAAACATTGACTGGGACTGCCATATTGTTAAAGGTTTAGATGGAGAGGAATTTCTTAAGTGTATACAAGACAATGTTTGGATTCAGTATGTGGATGTACCTACTAGAGAAGGTGCAAAACTTGACCTACTCTTGGGAAATAAGGCAGGGCAGGTGACTGAGGTGTCAGTGGGGGAGCACTTTGGGGCTAGCGATCACAATTCTATTAGATTTAAAATAGTGATGGAAAAGGATAGACCAGATCTAAAAGGTGAAGTTCTAAATTGGAGAAAGGCCAATTTTGACGGTATTAGGCAAGAACTTTCGAAAGCTGATTGGGTGCAGATGTTCGCAGGTAAAGGGACGACTGGAAAATGGGAAGCCTTCAGAAATGAGATAACAAGAATCCAGAGAAAGTATATTCCTGTCAGGGTGAAAGGGAAGGCTGGTAGGTATAGGGAATGCTGGATGACTAAAGAGATTGAGGGTTTGGTTAAGAAAAAGAAGGAAGCATATGTAAGGTATAGACAGGATAGATCGATTGAATTCTTAGAAAAGTATAAAGGCAGTAGGAGCATACTTAAGAGGGAAATCAGGAGGGCAAAAAGGGCACATGAGATAGCTTTGGCAAATACAATTAAGGAGAATCCAAAGGGTTTTTATAAATACATTGAGGACAAAAGGATAACTAGGGAGGGAATAGGGCCCCTTTAAGTTCAGCAAGGCAGTTTTTGTGTGGAGCCGCAGAAAATGGGGGAGATACTAAATGAATATTTTGCATCAGTATTTACTGTGGAAAAGGATATGGAAGATATAGAAAGTAGCGAAATAGATGGTGACACCTTGCAAAACGTCCACATTACAGAGGAGGAAGTGCTGGATGTCTTGAAATGCATAAAGATGGATAAATCCCCTGGACTTGATCAGGTATACCCAAGAACTCTGTGGTAGCTAGAGAAGTGATTGCTGGGCCTCTTGCTGAGATATTTGTATCATTGATAGTCACAGGTGAGGTGCCGGAAGACTGAAGGTTGGCTAACGTGGGGCCATTCTTTAAGAAGAGTAGTAAGGAGAAGCCAGGGAACTATAGACCGTTGAGCCTGACCTCAGTGGTGGGCAAGTTGTTGGAGGGAATCCTGAGGGACAGGATGTACATGTATTTGGAAAGGCAAGGACTGATTTGGGATAGTCAACATGGCTTTGTGCGTGGGAAATCATGTCTCACAAACTTGATTGAGTCTTTTGAAGAAGTAACAAAGAGGATTGATGAGGGCAGAGCGGTAGATGTGATCTATATGGACTTCAGTAAGGCGTTCGACAAGGTTCCCCATGGGAGACTGGTTAGCAAGGTTAGATCTCACGGAATACAGGGAGAACTAGCCATTTGGATACAGAACTGGCTCAAAGGTAGAAGACAGAGGGTGGTGGTGGAGGGTTGTTATTCAGGCTAGCAGCCTGTGACCAGTGGAGTGCCACAAGGATTGGTGCTGGGCCCTCTACTTTTTGTCATTTACATAAATGATTTGGATGCGAGCATAAGGGATATAGTTAGTAAGTTTACAGATGACACCAAAATTGGAGGTGTCGTGGACAGCGAAGAAAGTTACCTCAGATGAAAACAGGATCTTGATCTCGGCCAATGGGTTGAGAAGTGGCAGATGGAGTTTAATTCAGATAAATGTGAGTTGCTGCATTTTGGGAAAGCAAATCTTAGCAGGACTTATACACTTAATGGTAAGGTCCTAGGGAGTGTTGATGAACAAAGAGACCTTGGAGTGCAGGTTCATAGCTCCTTGAAAGTGGAGTTGCAGTTAGATAGGATAGTGAAGACGGCGTTTGGTATGTTTTCTTTTGTTGGTCAGAATATTGAGTACAGGAATTGGAGGTCATGTTGTGGCTGTACAGGACATTGGTTAGGCCACTGTTGGAATATTGTGTGCATTTCTGGTCTCCTTCCTATCAGAAATATGTTGTGAAACTTGAAAGGGTCCAGAAAAGATCTACAAGGATATTGCCAGGGTTGGAGGATTTGAGCTATGGGGAGAGGCTGAACAGGCTGGGGCTGTTTTCCCTGGAGCATCGGAGGCTAAGGGGTGACCTTATAGAGGTTTAAAAAATTATGAGGGGCATGGATAGGATAAATAGACAAAGTCTTTTCCCTGGGGTGGGGAGTCCAGAACTAGAGGACATAGGTTTAGGGTGAGAGGGGAAAGATATAAAAGGGACCTAAGGGGCAACGTTTTCACGCAGAGGGTAGTACGTGTATGGAATGAGCTGCCAGAGGAAGTGGGGGAGGCTGGTACAATTGCAACATTTCAAAGGCATTTGGATGGGAATATGAATAGGAAGGGTTTGGAGGGATATGGGCTGGGTGCTGGCAGGTGGGACTAGATTGGGTTGGGATATCTGGTCGGCATGGATGGGTTGGACTGAAGGGTCTGTTTCCGTGCTGTACATCTCTATGACTAAGTGGCCATACTGATACGGAGAAACCTTCCATTTCAGGTGGTAGACCAAACCAGGGATGAGTTTGGACAGTTTGTCATTCTCAAGGCGCTGATACACACAGAAGAGTATTGCATTCTAAACGTTTACTTTCCCATGATGCACCCTCTCAAATTTTTAGTTGACACAGTCTCTAAGGTAATAGCACTTGGTGTGCGCTGTACGATTATAGGAGGAGACTTTAATTGTGTCATGGACCCTGGGGTAGACAGGATGTCAAGAGGGCTGTCAGGTACACCTCAGCAGTCTAGACAGTTAGTGGACTTGTGTGAGGAGCTGGGGCTAGTGGATGTTTGGAGGTGCCTCCACCGGAATGGGAGGGACTTCGACTTCTACTCCAGCCCACACAAGTGTCACACAAGAATCGATATGTTCTTTGTTCTGTCGGTTTGCTTGGACGGGGTGTTAGCCAGTAGAGTTGGGAGTATAACGATCTCGGATCATGCGGCAGTATATTTAGATGTGAAGACCAAAGGTAGTGGCGTAGGCCCGCAGCAATGCCGCATGGATCTGTTTCTGTTGAAGGATGATAACTTTGTTCAGTACGCTTTTTGAGACGTCAATCGGGGTATGGCCAGCAACTCGCCAGTTCTTTGGGAGACCACCAAAGAATTTTTAAGGGGTGCGATAATTTCATATTTGGCAATGAGACGGAGACGGAGGGGGGAGCAACAGCGGATGCTCGAGGCCGGGTTGAAGGCAGCCAAATCGGCCTATTACACCAGACCATCCGTGGTTAAATTGCAACAGGTTACAGCTTTTCGGGCAGCTCTTGACTTAGTGCTCACACAAGAGGTGAAGAGAGGAGTCTCCTTTGCAAAGCAAAGGCTCTTTGAATATGGGGATAAGCCAGGTAGATACCTGGCCTACGTAGCTAGGAAGAAAAGTGTCCCACAGTCCATTGTGTCTGTCAGAGGGAGGGCTGTTAATGTTACTCGTGAACTGAGGAAGATCAATGCCAGATTTCGGGAATTCAATACAGAGTTATACTGGTCGGAGGGATGTAGGGATGGAAATGTGGGAATGGAATCCTTTTTTGAAAACTTGGACCCCCCCCCCGGTATAAATACAGATCAGGCCTCCCTTTTAAATGCACCTCCAGCAGTACAGGAGGTGCAGGAGGCAGTAAGGCAGCTCCCAGAGTGGTAAGGCACTTGGCTCAGAGAGATTCCCAAGTGAATTTATAAGGGGTTTGAACACATGTTGGCTGAATTGCCGCTGGGGATGTATAACCATTCATATAGCCAGGACTGTCTTCCACCCTCTCTCAAGGAGGCTAATATCTCCCTCATTCTAAAAAAAGGGAAACACCCCGAAGATTGCATATTGTATCGACCCACCTCATTGCTGAATGTGGATTTTAAAATTTTATCAAAGGTGTTGGCTTTGAGACTGGAGAGGGTGCTGTCCATTATTCTAAAGAAGGACCTGACTGGTTTTATCAAGGGCTGCAGCTTCTCTAATAATATCAGACGGGGATTGAATATGGTGCAAATATGTCAGCAGAGGGCGATTCTGGGCTTGGTGGTCTCCTTAGATGTAGAGAAGGCTTTTGCCCAGGTGGAATGGTCCTATCTCTTTGCTGTTCTAGATCATTTTGGTCTAGGAGGGGCCTTCGTTAGGTGGGTGACAGGCAGAGGTTATTACAAATGGGGTTAAATCGAGTAATGTTGACATGGAGAGGGGTAGCCAACAGGGATGTCCCTTGTAGCCCCTACTGTTCACCTTGGCACTTGAACCACTGACAGAGGCTATTTGAAAAGACCCTGAAATAAAGGCACTGAAAGTGGGAGCTGGGGAATACAAAATCACTCTCTATGCAGATGATGTCCTTCTTTTTGAGCCAACCCGGAAAATTCCAAGCCCGGTTAATATGAAAAATTAAACTATTCGGTTGCTTTTCGCGATGTAAGATAAATTTCCCAAAATCAGAAGTGGTGCCTGTTGCGGGGAGGGGAATGGTTGGTGGAGGTACCGAACTTGGAGGGCAGAATGGAATTTCCCTTTAGATGTTCACAGAAAGGTTTGCTCTATCTAGGAATTTTTATTACTCCTCGCTTCCGGCAGCTGTACTGAGCTAACTTTGTACAACTGTTTGAGAGGATCAAGCAGGACTTGCAAAGATGGGAGGGACTGCCTATATCATTGCTGTGCCATATAGCCTTGATCAAGATGAATGTTCTCCCTCAGTTGCTACATCCTATGAGGATGCTCCCGCAATTATTACCCAAACAAGTGCTGCCGAAGTTTGCGAGATGGTTGGGGTCGTGGGCACCCCTTAATTAAATTTACCAAGTTGCAACTTCCGCAGGATATTGGGTGGGGTGGGGTGGACCTCCCGGATCTGAAGAAATATCAAACCGGCGCTCTGCTGTCATATGTAGGCAAATGGGTGTACAATGACCCGAACGGCTTGGTGTGGAGGCCTCGGAGGCAAAGTGTCCCCCCATAAACTTGCCTTTCATGGATAAGATGAGATCAGTAATTGAGCACTGTGGAAGTCGGATTATTATAAATACAGTAAAAGCATGGAGGATGGTGCGGCAGAGTGAGGGCAATTCATTCAAGACTTCACGGTTTACCCCATTAGTGGAAGTCCCAGGATTTAAGCTGGGGTAAATGGACTCCGGCTTTAGAGCATGGAAGGGTAAAGGAATTTCCTGTCTGGGAGATCTGTTTGAGGGAGAGGTCTTGATGTCTTTTAGCCAATTAGTCAGAAGTATGGAATCCTTAATAAAGACCTTTTCCGATATTTCCCAAGTTAGAGACTATATACAGAAGAAAGCCAAACTCTTGACCCAGCCCTAAGTCGAATATAGAATGTAGAGTGCTCTGATGTGGGGGCGCTCTCTCAGTTAGTACCATCTATCATCTGCAAAGAGGGAATGCCTGGAGGGATATGGAGAGACTCCATGAGATTTGGAGTCAGGAGTTAGGGGAAGAAATCTTGTCAGAAACGTGGGAGGATTTAAGGGGGAACGTAAAGTAGATTTCAATATGCAATAGGGCTCAAGCGATGCAACTGAAGATCCTCCACAGGGCCCATATGATGCCAGAGAGACTAGCAAAATTTAAGAAAAGATCTTCCCTGAAACATCCCAAATGTAAAAACAGTGTTGGCACCATTATAGATTGCCTCTGGACCTGTCACAAGATCTGTGGGTATTGGCGGGGGGGGGGCTATAGTGAGTGAACTGGAGGGGCTCTTGGGTTTTGGAAATTGGGGGGGATCCAGTATCCCTCCTCTTAGGACTACCAAATCTTCCCTTTTGGATGAGCACGGTAGGAGATTATTCAATAGTTTGACGTACTGTGTGAGGAAAATTTGCCAAGTCTTGTAGGGGGCGCAGACTTGTGATGGAGCATGTCCCTCAAGATTACTTGACAAGCATAGTGCCCCATGGAACGGAGAAATTTTATAAGACATGGCGGCCTTTTTAAATTATATAGACATGGATTTGTCAGCGGTAGTGATAAGGGCCTTTGTATAGTCACGAGGGCCGTGTATGGCGGTCTGGGGGCCCTGAGATGGGGAGGCCTAGTAAATACCGGTATAGTCACTGTTACCCCCATGGACGGGAACCTTGGTGGAAGTGCAGCAATTGGAGTAATGTAATATAGTACAATGTAATGTAATTTAATTTTGGTGGATTGCAATTTAATTTAATGTTATTTATTTAATTTAAGTTTGTATTAGTTTGGATTAAATTAAGTAAATAGGAGTCAACTACAATTTGGAGAAGAGTAGGCAGTTTATTGTTAACGATATTGTAATATAACATAATAGTGCGATATTATTCCTACTTTTCTGTACCATTGTACTTTTATAACTTTGTTTTCTTTTTGGTTTATGGGGTTTTTCTGTTGTAAAAAATCATTTTTTAATAAATATACACAATTAAAAAAGAGTTTATTCTTCCACTGATAACTCTTCGGGTCAGCTCAAATGTAAATCTTTTCAACACAGGCACTAATGTGAAACGGAAGGCATATGACTTGAGACACAATGGGTTGTAGTTGTAGTTGTTCATGGAATGAAATGAACTTGCACATTCTGCTCCCATTAGATTGGGTAAAAGCCAAGTGTGAAGTCACATGTATGGCAAGCTGTTCATATTCACAAACATCCCTGTCAGCTATACTGCAAGGTAATGTAACATAGTACAATTTATTGTTTAAATGTTTCTGTTTGATTATTGCTTCATATTTCCAAATACTTCAGCCAGGAGATAAACCCACTGGCACAACACAATCAGTGCCAGACGTCGGCTGCTGCTGGAGTTCATATATTTTTGGGCATCAAGTTTACTTTTCGCCTTAAGAAAACAATTTTGTCACATTGCTCCATGCATGCAACTCGTGCACAGAAAGGAAGAGTGGATGTTAGAAGGCAACTGAACTGCCTTAGACACTTTCTGTGTTCATGTTGACTCAAGTAAAACAACTTGATTTTCAGTAGGCATTAGGAGAGGCTCCAATTTGGAAACTTTTAACAGAAAGCACCCACTTTGCACGAGTCACGGTACAGGTACAGCCCAGGTGGCACTGAGCCAGAACATTGAGAGTCCAAACCCTACTCTGGAGATTTGAGTACAACAATGCAAGACTGAGGGAGGGTTGCACCATTCAAGATTCTGTCTTTGGACATTAAACCATGCCCCCTTCAGGGAACATAAACAACCTCTTGACGGTTTCTAAAAATCGTCCCTAATGCCTTGGCCAATCTTTAGCATAAAAGTGAATTATTTGGCCATTATTGCACTGTGGAGATGGCTGAGCACAAGTTGGTTACCGCACTTCCCAAACAATGACTACACTTCAAAAAGTAATTAATTGGAAGTAATTCTCTGGCTATAAATGTTTCATGAGAAAGGCAAGGTATAAAAAGTTATCTAATAAAAGAAAGAACTGGAAGTGCTGAAGATCCGAAATGAACTAAACAAATTACTGGAGAAACTCAGCAGGTCTGGCAACATTTGTGGAGAGAAAACAGAGTTAATGTTCCAAGTCCAGTGGCTTTTCTTCAGAACTGGTATGAAACAATTATTTTCCCTTTTAAATATCTGCTGATTTTCACACGTCAAGTTACTGTCAGTCCAAATAACTGCTTAAACCTAAACTACATCAGGTTAGAATAGAAGAATCTCGACAGTGTGGAAACAGGCCAGTTGGCCCAACAAGTCCACACCAATCCTCCGAAGGGTATCCCACCCAGACCCATTACCCTACAATATTACTCGACAGTTACCCCTGACTAATGCACCTAACCTACACATCCCTGATCACTATGGACAATTTAGCATGGCCAATTCACCAAACCTGCACATCTAAGGATTGTGGGAGGGAACTGTAGCACCCAAAGAAAACCCACATGTACATGGGGAGAAAGTGCAAACATCACACAGACAGTCGCCCGAGGTTGGAATCAAACCCAGGTCCCTGGCGCTGGGAGGTAGCAGTGCTAGTCAGTGAGCCACTGTGCCAGCCACCCCTCCTCACACTGACCCCTTCCCCAGTTGATTGCTACAAGTGAGGATGCAGTTATGTCATGACAGATAATTGGATCAACCTATCAACTTACTTGGGAATGTCAATTCCTGTTTATTCATTTTGTACACTGGCTGAATAGTCCCAACAATAGACTGTGAATCAGAAATGCACCCAATTCGATCCTTGTACATTGTCGATTTCTGCACATTGTTTCAACAATACCAGATTTAACATGGAGTAGTATTGTAACATTCTTGCAAATCTAATGTTACTCCTCATTTTATGGAAGACAATGGATCTTAGGGCTTACTCTCATTAATATTTGATTAGATTTTTGGAAAAAAATATCAACTGGATACTGTACTATAATAAGATCACAGCTTATTCCTCTAGGGTTTGAAAGGTAACTGGAGGAGGTTTATTATTGCCTCTTCACATATGCCACTGTCATTATTCTGCCCAAGTACCAGTCTCCACTCCACTTAGACATTACACTTGATTTACTTTGTCTGTCTTCACATTCCTGTGCTGGCCTTCTCTCCTTCAACATCTGTAAAATGGTAATGGTCAGTCATGCACAAAGATAGGTAATTGAATTAGATCTTGGTCTTCACATGCGCATTGTATTAAAAACTATATTTCTTCACGCTTAAATTCCTCAAAAGCCTTGCTATTCCTTGTCATTGTCGTCTCTTCCAACCCTCCAACTCACTGAGATCTCGGCATTCCTCCAACTCTGGCCTTGTACATCCCAGTTACCCTTGTCTAGCCACTGGCAGGCAATTCTTCTGCCCACTAGGCCCCAAGCTATGGAATTCCCTCTCAAGCTCTCCTTGTTATAGAGTCATAGAGGTGTACAGCATGGAAACAGACCCTTCGGTCTAACCCGTCCATGCCGACCAGATATCCCAACCCAATCTAGTCCCACCTGCCAGCACCCAGCCCATATCCCTCCAAATCCTTCCTATTCATATACCCATCCAAATGCCTCTTAAATGTTACAATTGTACCAGCCTCCACCACACCCTCTGGCAGATCATTCCATACACGTACCACCCCCTGCGTGAAAAAGTTGCCTCTTAGGTC